>NC_043709.1:8036418-8083076 GCF_006229205.1 Suricata suricatta | reverse complement strand
CGCCCCTCGGCTCCAGGTGCGGCGGTGGGACTGGGGCCGCGGCCCGGGCCGGGACGGGCGGCCGAGGAGCCATGGCCGAGTCCCAGCTGAGCTGCCTGGACGAGGCGCACGTGAACGAGAGGGTGACCGAGGCGCAGGCCGCCTTCTACTACTGCGAGCGGCGGCGGGCCGCGCTGGAGGCGCTGCTGGGCGGCGGCGAGCAGGCCTACCGCGAGCGGGTCAAGAAGGAGCGACTTCGGGACTTCCTCTCCAGCCCAGAGCGTGAGGCCCTCCGCGCCGCCTGGAGCCCCTACGAGGATGCCGCCGCCGCCGCCGCCGATCGGGGCAAAAGCAAGGTCAAGGCCAAGGCCCCGGCCCAGGCTACTACCGAGCCCGGAGAATCCCTCGCCTACTGGCCCGACCGCTCTGACACCGAGGTGCCCCCGCTGGATCTGGGCTGGACCGACACCGGCGTGTACCGCGGCGTGAGCCGCGTCACCCTGTTTACCCACCCCCCCAAGGAGGAGAAGGCGCCGCACCTCAAGCAGGTGGTCAGGCAGATGATCCAACAGGCGCAGAAGGTAGGCCTCGCCCCCGCCCCCCACCGGCGGGGACTGCCCCCCCCTCCAAGTGCAGTCCCTTGGATAAGACTGAATCTCAGAGGCAGGGCCTTCGGGCAGGACTTCCTGATCACTCTCTGGGAAATGGGCCCAGAACCTTCCCTTAAGTCAGGGGGACTGGTGAGGCCTCTAGAGAAGATGGATGTGAATGTGTTTGGGGAATTACAAGGTGCTGGACAGTTATTGGTCGTCATTATGGCCGTGTCCAGAGGGTTGGCTTTCCTCTGCTCTGTGCTTTTATTTCCCTGTCAGGTTCCTTTCAATAGAGAAGAATGAGGGCTGTGGGGTTTTGTGGGGAAGTGAGCCACTCAAAGACCTTGATAATGACCCCTGTGATGCCCTGGGATTTACAAAACAGACCTTAGGCCATTTTTCCATTTTGTCTTCAGTCATCCCGAGGACCTGGGTGGTGAGACTTCTGCCCTCCTGCCCCAGCCATGCTGCTCTTAGGAGGCCCCGCAGAGTCAACACCCCCCTCACTCCCCCCACCATGGAACAGTACTGGAAGTCAAGCAGCCAGGAATGAATGAAGAAATGTATTTTGAGCACCCACTCTGTGCCTGGCTCTGTGCTGGACACTTCAGACTCACCAGCTGCGGGTGGGGGGAAGCTCTCGCTTATTGTGTCTACTCTGCTTGGGGGTTGAAAGGAGGGGATGTTTCCAGAATGGCTGGTTGGAATACTGATGGACCAGTAGGCTGTGGGGCAGGCGGAAGAGTTTAATCTTTTTACTCTGTACCCTTGTGTAGGGGCACCTGGGTAGGGTTTTCAGATAAAATACAGGACATCCCATTAACTTTGAATTTTGGATGAACAACAAATAATTTGTAGTATTCATATGCCTCAGATGTCACATGGGGCATATTGATACTAAGATGTTATTTGTTGTTTATCTCAAGTTCTAATTTCATGCAGCATTCGGTATTTTTATTTGCTATCTCTGACCCCCCTACATAGAGGTTTGTTAAGAAACACCAGCAGCTTAGGGGCGCCTGGGTGGCTCAGTTGGTTAAGCATCCGGCTCTTGGTTTCAGCTCAGGTCATGATCTCACGATTGTGAGCTCAAGCCCCAAATCGGGCTCTGTGCTGACAGTGCAGAGACCTGCTTGGGATTCTCTCTTTCCTTCTCTCTGCCCCTCCCCCTCCAAAAAGTAAATACATAAACATAAAAGAAAAACGCAAAAACACCAGCAGCCTTTAGTGCCCCATTCAGAATATACAACAGGAGTGACTTGGGTTCACCGTTCTAATTCAACTCAATGGATGTGGTTGGAGTCCTGTTACCTCTGGAGGCGGATGTGGCCTGGAAGGGAAGACTAATCTAGAAAGACCAGGGGTGGCGCTTCTCTTCCTGGAAGGTGTGATGCCGGCGGTTAGCTAGATTGGCTGCCGGAAGGAAGGGTTAACTTTTCCACACTCCTCTCTAAGAAATCCCTCCCTACCTGCCTGAGCTTTCTTTGTGTATTGCAGTCTGCAAAAGAGAAAAGCAAGTTTGAGAAGAGGAGAAGGACGGACCAGGATGGTAGTATATGCTGCAGGCTGCAGCTGGGGTCAGGGGTCATGATGTGATCCCAGAAGCCTTGATTTGTTAGTGCTTAATATGTGCCAGCCACTCTGCTGCGAATTTGCTTTTCTTTTCTCATTTGCTTTTCACAACAACTAGGCGAGATGGTATTTTCCTTATTTTTATTTATTTATTTATTTATTTATTTATTTATTTAGATTCAGAGCAGTTATTCGCCAAAGGCCACACAGCCAGTAAGTGGCTGCATGGCTGCACTAGGATTTGAAAGCCTAAGTCCTTGCTCGTAACCACTGTGCCACCGTGCCCTGCTGTCTGACGACATTGCGGCGGGATTAAACCAAGCAGCTTGAAGGAAGCTAGCTAGCTCACAACCTGGGGCCGGGGGGGGGGGCTGTGCCCCGGCTACCAAAGGGAGAGACAGGACTCCTGCCCACTGGGGCTGGCAGGAGTCTCCTGTGGAATACAATGTCCTTAGCTCTTTAAATATTTAACGACAGTAACTTTGACAATTGTGAACACATCCAGTATGTACATATTTAACTAGTCGCTATTTCCTGAGTGACCTGTGTGCCAGGCACTAGCCATAGAAGCGTATAAGCTGTGTGTGGTCTTGGCCCTCCAAGAGTTAACTCAAATGCTGGGGGATGTGCTGGAAGAAAAAGTGTTTTCGAGTCTGATGTGCCTAATCTAGGAAAGCTTCCTGAAGGAGTGAATTGCAGAGTTGAAAAGAGGAAAGAGAAGAACACTGGAATGGATAATTTTTCCATTAAGGGACTTAGGAGCAGGAATGAGAGATTTTTCCTTCAAAACAGAAGCAGCTCTGGCAGGAGGCAAGGGCTATGCTGGTGGGAGCAAAGTACTGCATAGGGCCCTGGTCCAGGATCTGAGTCCAAAGCAGGTGACACCCCCCCCACCCCCCACTTCCCCGGAAGAGGAAGCTTCTGACCCTGCCTGTGCCACCCAACTCCCAGGCCTTCTGGGCCCCAGACGTATTCACTGTCACCCACGCGTGTGCAGTACCTTCTTCTCAAGACCACGTGAAGCAGGCAGAACGAGAGGTTGGCCTGCTTCACAGGTGAGGAAACCAGGGCACAGAGGAGGAAAGGGGCTTTCCCCAAGGCCATGTGCTTGGCTTTGGAAAGACCCAGATCCCTAGCTTCTGCTCCACGGGCTACACCCTCTGACCACGGTCTGCCTCACCCTCACCCCAGCGTGTTTACAGGCAGCTGTTACTCTGGATTCTTCCCCCTTCGTTTTCACCCTGAGGCAGGGAGTTTCCTCTGTCTCCGGGGAGAGTCAGCCTGCCATGAGGCCAGAAAGGGCAGTCAAAGATGTTAGATGAGGGCGACCGTGGAGGGATGCACGTCCAACTGTGTCCCAGACACTTTCCTATTTTATCTCATTTAATCTTCAGAATGACCTCGTGAGGTGCTGTCATTTTTATTCCTGAGTGACAAACAGGGAGTGGCCAGGACTTGCCCGAAGACGAGGACCAGTGAGGGTTTTGAACTTGGGCCTCAGAGACATGGAGAAAGGAGCCTAACTAGGGGATACTTAGAAAATCTGATGGGAGGTGGGGGAGGAGGCAGAGGCAGTGAGGACACAGCCCAGTGGGTGTGGATGTGCAGCTCAGGAAACGGGAGGACGGCCTTTAAAGCTGCAGTCAAATTCCCTGCTCTCTAGGCCTCTGTGGACAGAAGAAGGCCCGTGGGCTATGCTAGCTAGCTGGCCGTGTTTACCTACGGGGTGGGGTTTTGTTTCCTGCTGTTCTTTCCCCCTTGAGTGATCTGCTTATTTTAGTGTCACCGAATGATGGACTTTGCTTAAACTACAGGCAGAAAAGTTGCCTTCAGGGACTGAGATATGGCTCCCTGGCCTGTCCCACGCTGGCAGAGACGACCAGGGCAGATGGCTACTGTGTGAGCCTCTGAGATCATTGTAACTGCAGAGAGCTGAGGATGGGGCGGGGGGAGGCGGTAGTCTTCAAGTAAGACCATGTGTAGACCAGAAACTTTGGGTTCTTATTCACAAGGGCAAAGCGCGATGACCAAGTAAGTGCAGTTTGGAGGGGACAGTGATTTGGGAGGAGAGTGTTCATCCGGTCCTGGCACAAATATCTCGAGGTTACTGTGTGCTAAGCACTTGAGTAGAAAACAGACACATAAAACACACCCCTGCTCTTAAGTAGCCTAATGGTCCACTAAAGCATCATTAGAATACAACATGAAGAGTGCCCAACAGCGGGCGTGGCAGCAGGGGCAGAAACCCAGACCCGGGTTGGCGAAGGGCCTTTGATGCTGAGACCTGGCTACAAACGTGTCCAGACGCAACAGGAAGGCTGGGACTGCACTCAGCATCCACCCATCTTTGTACCCAGGCTGAAGCTCTTGTGCCCGGTGGTGCCCATTTTAGAGGCTGCTGAGTGGGTTTGGAGAGATTGCCTTTGCTTCAGGAATAGAAAAAACTAACTGGCCCCCCATCTCCAGGATCGACCCTTGACCGTGCACTGCTGGGCCCCGCATCCAAATGCACTTCACTGCCTTCCACAACCTTTGAGCCTCAATCATCATGTGAGACGGGATATTATCTTTATTTCTCAGGCCTGGAGGCCTCTGAGGTCCAGAAGGGTGAAAGGACTTATCTTTAGACGAAGGACAAGGAGATTTTACAGCCTCCCCAGGTTACCTGGGTTGGGGAAGCTGACAAACACGGCCCCAGAAAGGAAGGCTGGTGGACTAGGCAGCTTGGAATAACCAGAAGCTCTTCATTCCCGCCGCAGTGAGAGGACCAGACCTGCCTGGTTGATGGGGGCCAGAGGGGCGTAGGCAGAGGCCTGACCTTACCCCTCCCTGCCTACTGACGGCTCTGTCCCCTTTCTCTCAGGGCCCAGCTCAGGTGCCACCTCTTTCTTGGCACTTTATCAAATTTTCAACCCAAAAGTGACCTTTTTGTTCTCAGACGTGGCTCCTTGTTTGTCCCGCCTCTGTGTCTGGCACACGACTCGCTTTGGGAGAGCCCATTTTGTCCTCGGGGCCGGCAGCTTTGGAAGGGCCGAGACTCCCCTTCCTCCTCTGTCTGCTTTGCAGAGCCTCAGCAGTCACAGAGGGCCAGTGATTTGTATGAGTGGCTGGCCACCTGCCTCTCTCTCCGTCCCTCTAGAGAAGCAAGTTTCTGGAGAAGACCCCTGTTAAACTGCCCATTACCAGGGGATTCCTTTAATCCCCACTGTCACAAACTTGTCTGGCAGCAGAGAAAAGAATGCTCTAGACTGGGGGAAGGGGCAGAGGGATTTGGGAGAAGGAGGTGGGGGTTGCCAGGTCAGCGGCTTGGTTAGAGGTCTGGGCAGCTGATGGGAGTGGACAGCAGGGAACACATGACTTGGGGGTGTGGCAAAGCCTTGAAGTCTCTGGTTCATGGTGCCAGGAGCCTCACCTTTGCAGGTGGCAGCCTGTGCCACTGAGCAGAGCCCACTGTCTTCCCTACTGGCCTCAGTCGGTGCCTCCCTCATTCAAATACATCCAGTAGATAGTGCTGAGCACCGCCTCTGTACCAGGCCCCATGCTGGGCATTGGGATATAGACATGAAGCAGATACAAAAACAAAAAGAAGTCTGACCCACCTAACCCTACTTCCCAACACAGGTAACCATCCAACACAGGCTTTCTTGCAGAGGCCCGGGGAAAGCTCCGGAGTCCTTGTCCCCCTGAGGCTGGTGGATAATGGTGCAGCTGCCACTGCAGGGGCTGAGCACTCCACAGTCCTTCCGGGATCTTGCCCCAGCCTGTCCCAGCATCCCTGCCAAGCCCCCAGCTCTTCGGCAGTTGGATTCTGAATGGATTCTGAATGTCTCTCCTGTCTGCTCAATCCCTGATCCCAGGAGCCAGAATTTCTGAGCGATGGAGGCCCAGCTTCATGTCAGGGTCAAGGACAGGCTCTTAAGTTGAAAGGTCTCGGTTTCTCTCCAGATCTGGCCCCTCACTGGCTGTGGTCTGTTGGATAAAGCACGTCCTTCTCTGGGGCTCCTGGCCTGCAAAATGGGAGGATAATATGTAGATTTCTGGAAGGTTTTGAAAAACAAGGAAGACATTTGTGTGAAAGCGAAGGATACCAAGAAAGTATTCCACAAAGATCAATTGTTCTGGAAGGTAACTGCTGCCTTCTCTGTCTTCTCACAGAGCAAGGGAGGGAAGTGTGGCCAAATTTCCTCCCAGGAAGTGGGGGTGCCACAGCCAGGAGATGAGTTAGGGGAGTTAGGAGTCACTGCTTACTGTTGGGGTTGGGCACCCTGTGCGGGTATATTTCTCATTTTCCTCCTTACAGTGAGAGAGGACTGGCTTCCCGCTGTCCCCCCAAACCTTCCCATTTACCTGTTGGCTTTGATTTGGTGGTAGCTGTTGTCAGAGTGGCTCCACCTGCCTCCACTGTCCGTGGGGCTGTGGCGTTGGAATCCTCAGCCAAAGACCTTCCCTAGGATCTGCCATGGCAGACACATGACAGGAAGGTGCAGAGGTGCCCCAGTTCCTATACGGGGGATCCCCTAGGGTGCTCCCTTGGCACTATCATCCAGAAGGGCCTGAGGAGGCCGAGGGCAGTCTGGAAATATTCCTCAGGAACTAAAGCTTTCCTAGGTGGGCAGTAGGCCACAGGGGGCAAACTATGTTTCTCTCTTGGGAGGAGAAGTCCTAGGCTTGGTTCCTCTGAAATCTGACACTTTGGGTGCCTGAACCTCTGGGGGTGGATGTTTCCCAGGGAGTTCAAAGGTCGAAGATGGGGCCTCAGTAAAGGGGTGCCTTCTTCATGACCTTCTCTTGGTCTTCTGGGGAACAGATCCAGGTTTATCAGGCTCAGTCTCAGGAGACCAGGCCTCTGCCAAGGGTAGGAGGACGTGGTTGGGAGCCCGCAGCCTGAGCGTCCTCATTCTTGCTCAGGTTGTCTCTGTCCTTGCCCACCAGGTGAGCGTGGGCACATGATTTGACCTTGCTGGGCCTCCGTCTGTGCATCTTTAAATGAGAATCATTCTGGCCTTCTTACTTTCACAAGACTGCTCTGAGACTCTAAAGCAAGACTATGAGACAGCACTTTGAAAACGATGAGTAATGTATGCAGATAAAAGGGATTTCTATTAAGAGGGGCTAACACTGTTGAAAGATAGGTGCTACGCTATTTCCTTTAATTAATCCACTCCTCAGCACCTCACAAGGGAAGCGCTATCTGCCTAGAGGCTCAAGGAAAGCACAAGGTCAGACCATTCACAAGATGCTGACTGGGATTCCACCCAGGTTTGAGTTCAAGGCTTGTGTCCTTCGGCTACAAATGCCATTACCCTCCGGTATTGCCCTCTGGGGCCACCTCTTCCCTCTAAAACGTACAGAAACAAGGTGTATTTGTTGCCAGCCAGGCTCTGGGAAGCTCACAGACTAGTTTGGAGACGGACAAGTAGGTGGCTGCTAGGTGCTCTGATCTGTGCCGAGTGGGTGAGACGCTTCTCTCCGCTTGGAGATGTTGGCGCCGGTGTCCTCTGGAAGCTGAATGTAGTAGCTTACAGGGGCCTATAGTGTCCTCTTTTTTGCTTTTTTTTTAATATTCTACCTTTTTAAATTTTATTTTATATTTTATATTATTTTAATTTATTTTTAACTTTACATCCAAGTTAGTTAGCATATTGTGCAATAATGATTTCAGGAGTAGACTCCAAGGATTCATCCCCTGTGTATAATTCCCAGGACTCATCCCAACAAGTGCCCTCCTTAATGCCCCTTACTCATTTGGCTCATCCCCCCACCCACAACGCCTCCAGCAACCCTCAGTTTGTTCTCTGTGTTTAAGAATCTCTTGGGGCGCCTGGGTGGCTTAGTTGGTTGAGTGTTTGGCTTCAGCTCAGGTCATGATCTCACGGTTCACAGGTTCGAGCCCCGCGTTGGGCTCTGTGCTGGTGGGTAGCTCAGAGCCTGGAGCCTGTTTCAGATTCTGTGTCTCCCTCTCTCTCTGACCCTTCCCTGCTCGCACTGTCTCTCTCTGTCTCTAAAAAAAAAAAAAAAAGAATCTCTTATGTTTTGTCTTCCTCCTTATTTTTATGTTATTTTTGCTTCCCTTCCCTTATGCTCATCTGTTTTGTCTCTTAAAGTCCTCATATGAGTGAAGTCATATGATATTTGTCTCTGACTAATTTCACTAAGCATAATACCCTCTAGTTTCATCCACGTAGTTGTAAATGGCAAGATTTCATTCTTTTTGGTTGTAAAGTAATACTCCGTTGTCCTATATTGTCCTCTTAATGGCGACTTTCTGGCCCGCTGGGACTTTTGGCCTCACCGACAAGCTGAGATCCTGATGGGATTTCCAACCAGCACCCCTGGTCCTTCCACACTCTCACCCCCTGGCGTGCTGCCTCACCTTGGCTGGTGGCCAGATCCACCTCCCTTTTCTCAGCGTGTACAAGGCAGAGCCTGTTCTCAGGCAGGACTCCAATCTGGGGGGCAGGTGAGGGGCAGGGCAGAGAACAGCAGTCAAGGAGGGTGGGTCCTGGCTGACCGCCTGCCTGTGCTCCCGGCACTGTCCTGAGCACCCCCTACCTCTCTGAGTCAGTCTAGCGATCTGTGCTAGATCCCTCCCCCACTGTGCCTCACCTCCCAGGTGCTATGACCAGTCCGCTTCAGCTGACTTTTCCTTCCCTGAAATCCACCGAGTCTCTGGATTTACTAATGATCCCAGAATCTTAGCCCTGGGATAAAGCCTATCGCTTTTCTAATTATTAGTCTTTCTGGCCCAAGTTTCCAGTAATCTGGAGGCTCATGCTGGCACTGCCTGTGTGGTGGCCATCATTCTGTTGGGCCCCTCAAAGTACTGCCTGGGCGTGTGGGAGGCTCTGGATAAATATTCTTTTTGTTCTCTTTTCTAGCAGTGAGTCAGCAAATGCTTGGGGACATGGCAAGGACCAGGCCTTTTAACCTTTTGGTGGGTCTCTAAGAACATTCTATGAGTGCTCTTAACTCGCCCTTTCCACACGTGTGTTCATTCATTCACTATGTTTTACCAGGGACCTACTACATGCCAAGTTCAAGAAATATACAGTGGACTGGGTCGCCTGGGTGGCTCAGTTGGTTAAGCGTCTGACTTCAGCTCGGGTCACAATCTCATGGTTTGTGAGTTCGAGCCCCGCGTTGGGCTCTGTGCTGACAGCTCAGAGCCTGGAGCCTGCTTCTTCAGATTCTGTGTACTTCCCCACCCCCACCCCTCCCCTGCTCATGCTCTGTCTCTCTCTGTCTATCAATAATAAATAAATGTTAAAAATAAAATTTAAAAAAAGAAATATACAGTGGAGTAAAATGTGGCCCCTGACCTTTAAGTCTAATGGAGGTAAAAAGAAAATAGCCTGTGGGGCATTTGGGGGAGGGAAGGTTGATAGCTGTTCTTGAGAATATATTATTTCATTTAATTTTCACACCAAGCCAGGGACTTTTCATCTTACAGATGAGGAAACTGAGGCTCGGAGAGGATAAGGTCACACCGCTGGTAACTAGCAGAGCTGATGGAACCGAGTCTGGTTCCCACGGAAGAGGCCTCCCAGCGGAAGCGGCCAGTGTGGGAGGGAAAGGGGGCCTAGGGCGTGGTCGTGCCAGGCCAGAGGCCAGGGAATGCAGGGATTCGCTTTATTCCTTGCACCCCAGCGCCCTCCAGACGGCATTCCCCAATGCACGCCTCCCTGCACCCTCCACGTGCCTCTCTGGGGAAGCCCTCCCAGGTTGCATCACCCAGCAGTGGCCACAGAGTTACCCTCTCTGCTTCTCAGAACCTCCCGGGTCAACTCCCAATTCCAGTTGCCTTGCCTTCTTGGATCAATCAAGAAATACCTCAACAGGTACTTTCCGAGCCCTGCCCGTCTCCGCCCACCTACTGTCTAGCACTCAGGGCTCTAGGCCCAGTAACCCAGACCGGCAGTTGATCCTAAAAATCATCTGTGTGTCTTCACTGGATTTTTTTTTAGCAGCTGATTTATCTTCCTAATTATGTTTAGCTTTAAGCTAATGTTAAAATGAGCTTGCATTAGATAATTTTCACTAATTAACACCAACTTAGTGCAGAGAAGTCATCCCAGAAGCCCGCCGTGGGGCACAGGAAAGCTGGCCTAGGATCTTAAAAAGAATTGCTATGCTTCCTCCCTGGTTCTTCTCGGCCGAGTTAGTTGACCTTGCTCATGTGGGTACAGTCTGTTCTCTGTCTCTGGAGAGCCGCCTGGGTCTCCTTATATTGTCCCCTTCATCAACCTAGTTTGGGGTATGGGTGTTGAGAGGGAGTCGGCCTCATAGGGTCCGATCAACAGGGAGTGAGTCCCAGTGGCACGCAGCAAGGAGACGTGACCAGCAGGGTCGGGAGCGGAGCCTGGCACAGAGGCCAAGCGGTCTGGGCGCGGAGGCAGCCCGGCCAGGTGGAACTGGGCTCCTGCGGCTGCCAGGGCATCAAGGGAGCCTGGTGTTTAATGATGTCTAATTAGTGAGCTTGGAACACTGTAGCACGGCTCCAGACAGCTGGGAAGCTTCAGCTGACAAAGCGCAGATGCCCCGCTGGCGGAGTGGGGGCAACTCGGCCTCCAGGCGGAGGTCAGGGCCCCTTCTGGTCTTGGCTGTGCCCTCTTGGTAGGCCAGGCTCTGGTCCAGACTGCTTTCTTCAGCATCCCAAGGGAGGCCCCCTACTTGGGAAGTATTGCTGGAACATTCAGCGTCACGCCCTGGATTGGAGGGAATGGCAAGTCTCTGTCCCCACGAATCAGGTGCTCAGGACAGACACGGGCCTGATCAGACAGGCATCTTGGGGAGGGCATGCACTGCGCGCCCTCAGGACTGAGGACAGGGAGTGATCCTGGAAGGGCCACTTGGAAGAGTGAATTAAGGCCCTCAACAGAGAAAGGGCGTTCCCATGACCGCAGGGATAGGATGGTGGCAGCATGAGTTAGGGCACGAGGGGTGAGGGGTGGGGGCTGCTGGTGTGTTTGGAGAACGTAGAAGTAGAGCCACCTCGTGGCGTGAGTTTATTGTCAGGGGAGGGAGTGAGGTGGCAGCACGTGGAGGGTCTTCAGCTGGGCTGGAGGCTTGATTCTGTAGGCAGCCTGGGGCCAGCGTTTGAGCAGGGAATGACATGTTTCCAGCTGTGTTGTTGGGTCCACCTGCCAGGAGGGAGAGCGACTGGGACTCCGTGAGCTGTACCCCTTCAAGCTGACACTGAGCACCTACTGTGTGCCCGGCACTGTCAGGGGGAAAGGGCAGAGCCCGGCTGTCCAAGGGCAGCCGCCACACTAGCTTCTACGTGGGCATCTCTGCGCTTCCTCCCCAGAGCCAGGGGCTGCCTCACTTTACAGGTAGAATTCAGAGGCCTCAGTCCCAGCATGGGATCCCTGACCCCAGAGTCTGCATTTCCCACTGCAATGCACTCTTGGACTGGGGATTTAGCAGAATGAACCTGGGGCCCAGGGTGGCACGGGGCAAAGTGGCGGAGGGCAGGGCCAGGCAGTGTTCTGTGGGTGTCCTCACCAGGCCGCTGTGCAGGCCTCCCCTGTTGGCTCTCCTCCCCTTGCACCCCAGGGAGCAGAAATGGGAAGCTTAACGCTAAGCTTCCTTATCCAGTTGTTCACACTTTACTGGTGCCACCGAATTGGTGATAATTCACACGGAGTTTGTTGAAGCCTTAATGACAAAAGTAAGTCATCAGAGCTCCAGAGCCCCGCACCCACCAGGGAGTTTCCATCCTCCTGCGGCCGCTTGCTGGGCTGCAGTAGCGCCCGTGGCCGTGAGGCTCCTGGGGCCACTTCCAGGTCCTCCCTGCCCTGGCACTTGCTTGCTTACAGTGTTCCAGCTGCTCCGTGTGCAAGCCAGACGCCCAGCTCTGCTCCAGGAACAGTGCATGCTACAGACTCTTCACGTAATTGAGCTGCCCTTCCCCTCAATTAGTTCAAGTTCTGACCTTTCTGCAAGTGGAGTGTTGTCTGGGCTTTAATCACCACCCCAGGCCGGCCTGCTGGGCATGGTATTGAGCAAAAGAAAAACATCTCCACCTTGATGTCTGAGCCTGCGGGCGGCCTCTGGCAGCCGCTGCCTGGGAGCTCGGCGCCCCCTCACTGGCTCTCTGTTCTGTCGCCCCTCCTCTGAAGTGGTGGCCCCTTTGTTCAGGGTTCAGTCTCTGAGGAGAGAAAACGCACCAGTATTTACCCACTGCTCACAACAGGCTGAGCACCAGGCTCCTTAAGCTGCCTGTGTTATCTCACCAAACACCCAGAACAACTCTGCAAAGACATCACCTCCCCATTTCAAAATGAGGACAATGGTGTTTGGATGAAATGACTCGCTCAAGGTCACATAACCAATAAGACTTTCTGCTTCCAGAGAGAAGAGCCTCTGGCAAACAGCAGTCGCTCAGTCCACCACCTGCATTCAGATCCCCTAGGGGGGAAGGGTGTTGCTAAAATGCATTATTTAAGGACCTGCTGCTGGGGCGCCTGGGTGGCTCAGTCGGTTGAGTGTCCGACTTCTGCTCAGGACCCACGTCAGGCTCTGTGCTGACAGCTCGGAGCCTGGAACCTGCTTCTGATTCTGTGTCTGCCTCTTTCTGCCCCTTCCCACCTCATGCTCGCTCACGCACGCTCTCTCTCAAAAATAAACATCAAAAACATAAAAAAACAAAAAAAAAGGACCCACTGGGTGCGAATCTCTGTGGATGGGGCCCTTGAACCTGCACATTCAACAGACATATCCCATCCCTAACCCACCCCAGATGATTCTTTATACTCTCAAGTCTGACAACCCCTGCCCTGTAGACCTTGACCAGTCTCTGTGGAGATCAGAGGAGATGCCTGGCTCCCGACTCAGCACTGCACTCCGTGGGAAAGGGAAGGACTACTCACTGGTCCCAGACAGAGTTCCCCAGGCTGCCAGACAGGGGGCCAGCTGCTGCCCTCCCTCCCCCAAGGAACCTTAGGGCTTTAGGTGTAGGAGTTAGCTTCTTTCACCCCATAGTGAGTTTCATGGCCCCTCATAACACACAGCTTTTCCATGGACTCTTGTGAGCATGACCTCATCTGACTGCCCAGCAGCCCTGGGATGTGAGCATCAACCCCGGCTCTCAGATGTAATCAGTGGGAACAGGAATCACCGCTGTGCCTTGGTGGGCTTTCTTCCTTCCTCCCCAGAAGGACCTGACCCGCACTCCTGCAATGAACCGGCCTGGCCTGTGGCCTCTCACCTCCCCCCCACCCCCCACCCTGGAGCCGAGTGAGAAAGGGGTGGATCTTTGCCAGCAGTGGCAGCCCCACCCTGCCCAGTGCCTGCAGCTCCACATCAGCAGAGCTGGGGACAGCGGTGAGGGAGAGAATGGCATTGTTCCCCTCGACTGAAGCATCCTGGTTTTGTGTGACCAGAGGTGGCCTGGGGTCCCAGCCAGAGTAGATCTGTGCCCAGAGCTGCCCTGTCCCCATCACTTGGTGTTGGAGGGAAGCTCAGGACTGGGGTCCAGCCCAGGCTTTAGTCCCACCTCTGCCCATCGGAGTAAATTAACCTTGGGTTCCGGGCTCTAGCTGTTGAAGTTTCCTCCTACCTCTGAGAGTCTGCGTCTGCACCGTCCTTCAGTGCAGGGGCTAAGTGCCGAGGTGCAGCCTGTGCCCAGCACACAGGCACAGCCGACAGGCTTTCTACGGCTGATACGCAGCCCATGCTCCACTTACAGCCTCACATCTCATTACGGGCAAGACAGGCTCCCTTTTGTGATTTTCACGTGCTTGCTCTACATGCTGGTGGCAGCCCCGCTTCCTGGCCTGATGTGCTTGGTGCAGACTTTACCCCTTGGTTAAGTACTGTCCTCACATATAGACTGGCTGCTCCTTTCAGATCTTGGTGGGTAGAATAGAGGCAGAGAGACCAGACCTTTGAGTTGTCTCTGAGATGGCAGTCCTAAAAGGTACCAACTTCTTTCCCCTTCTCTGTACCCCTGAAGAAGATCTTTTTTGTAATGCTTATTTTTTTATTTATATTTATTTTGAGAGAGAAAGAAAGAGCGCAGAGAAGGGGCAGAGGGAGGGTGAGACAGTGAATCCCAAGCAGAGCCTGACGCAGGGCTTGAACTCACCAAATGTGAGATCATGACCTGAGCTGAAACCAAGAGTCAGCTGCTAACCGACTGAGCCATCCAGATGTCCCAACCCTTGAGGAAGATCTTTAACTCTGCCTTCCAGCAAGATGACCTAACCAAGAATATTGTTCAGTACTGTTTTTTCCCCTCCACTCCAGTGCCTTATCATTAGTGAAATAAAAGAGATAACTACAAGCCTACATCTGCACCCCACAAGGACATGCAGACACTCATTCCACAAACGTGCAGAATGGACTTGGTGCTGAGATGTCCCACGGGGGTGGAGATTCTGAGGGAAATCCGATGGGTCCCACAGTCCAGTAAGGGACAGAGCTGGTCGGCAGATGTCACAACAAAGTGTCAGGGACCTCTTCCTTGCCTGGCAGCCAAGGAGTGCCAAGCATTGCTGGGTAGGGAGAAGTTCGAGAAATTCTTGCCTGAGCCTCAAAAGCTGCTTAGGAGTTTCAAAGGGGTATGGAAGGAGTAGGAACAAACGGACTTAAAACTGCCTGATGTGTGTAGAGTTTCTCAAAAGAGATTCAGGGGCTTGGGGGGATGCAACTTTGCCCCCAGGAGACACTTGTCAATGTCTACGGACACTTTTGGTGGTCGCCACTCTGAACGACGCTACCGCCTTGTGGCTAAACATCCTGCAGTGCGCAGTACAGCCCCCACAACAAAGAAATGCTGGCCCCAAGAGGTCAACAGTGACACTGTAGAGAAACCCTGTGCTAGAGTAACCGTAGGGACAGAGGTGAGATGGGCCAGGTGAAGCTGGCCATTCAATAAGGCCCTTCAAGTGCCCAGCTAAGGAGGTTGGAGGGCTCTGGGACCCACTGGTTCATGAGGCCGTTGTCTGGGGAGATCCCTGCCATGGAGAATGAATTGGAGCACAATGACTAGTAGGAGAGACTGGTTAGGAAGCTGTTCCAGAAATCCGGTAGGAAATGAGGGTGCCTGGGTGAGAGCGGCAGTACAGTGGGAACAGAAAGCGGTTGACCCAGAGCAGGTGCACGGAGTAGGTACGACCTGCTGGACTCGGCGACCAACAGGATGCGGTTAGTTGGGGAGGAGGAGGAGGCCAGCAGATGGGGGCTTCTGGCCAGGGTGACCAGGAGGATGTTGATATTGGAAGTGTCTGTGGGGCAGACTGGTGAGATCCACACCGCACGGCTAGTCTGGCTCATCCAAACACGCCAGGGGTCATGAGAGGGGCTGCCTTGGGGTGCATGGGGAAGGTGGGGTCCTTTTCGGAGGTCTGTTATCTCACAGTAATTAAGGAGTCCAGACAGCATCTGAAAAGCCAGCAGTTTAAGTTAAGGTGGATGACAGATAGAGGGGGATTCTGGGGCTCCCTAACCCTCCCATGCTCCCCTGCCCCTACGCTGAGGCAGGATATCAGAGGAGGAGATGTTAAGCCGACCAAACACCTGGTGAGCAGTATTATAGCATCAGAGGGTCTTTGCCAGTGCCTGCAGCAGCTTCTAAAAACTCCTGCCACCTCCAATTAACCTGTCTCCCTGGGCACTGTATGTACATCAGTGGGTAACCAGGGAAAGGACACTGGGAGCCTGCTGGGGGCAGAGGTGACTTTTCTCTCCTGATGAAACCTTTCTCCGTGGGTTGGGAGCCTGTGACATCTTTCTTTTAAGATCCCATTTTCCATTGGCACCGGAGTTTCCAAGTTGGGTTTGGTGCGGAGGATCACGTGGCCCGTTCCACACCAGGCAGAGGGATTTGGGAGCTGGTTTTCCTGGGGCTGAAGCTGAATGTCAGGCAGTGCCCGCAGGGACCAAAGCGGAGGGTAATTATCACCTCTCCTCCTCAACGAGATTGCAGGAGTCAGAGAGCAATTGATTTCTCTTCCTACTACAGATATTTCACTGTTTAATTGGTAGTGACACAGATGGCTGGCTCTCACCAGGGTGCCGCAGACCGAGCCTCCTGAAAGGGGGTAGGGGTGGACTTCTCTCTCCCTCACATGTGATGTGGTCCATTCACATCACATCCTCCACTAGGTGGGGTTGGGTAGCCCGGAGGGCAGCCAGCTCCCTGCTTGCTTTTGCAATTACGAAAGGAAAGCAAGAGTGTGAATCCAGAAGCACCTCAGAGCCAGTCAGGCGCTCCCCAGTGATACCTTGAGGGTCGACTCTGAGCTGGACACTGTGCAGAGCTTGGAAATGAGCAAACAATGGCCTCTGGCCTCAGATGGCACTTGGGAGGTGAGGTATCAGAAGGCCTGCAGGATGCAGGGGGAGTGTGTTCTGATGCAGCAGAGCCTGAAGCATCCAGTTCAAACCCTCCGTGATCCAGCCCAGCCCCGTTGTACTCACCACCCTGAACTGCTCTGAGCCAACTACTGTGTGTGTGTGTGTGTGTGTGTGTGTGTGTGTGTGTGTGTGTGTGACCCCCAGTGCAGAGCTGCCATCAGCAATCCACCAAAGGCCCCTTCTTGTTTCATTTTCTCCCTCCTTCCTTCCTCCCTCCACAGGCAGCCACTCTAATGTGCTCAGAATATGTCTCTGCACATGTCCGTATCCTTGAAAAACAAACACAGTGTTATTTTATGTAGTGTATTTTTATTTATATAGTTCGTATTAGGCTGTGGAGCTCATTCTCTGACATCTTAAATCACACTATCCATTTCCAAAAGAACTACCCAGGCTCTGCACTGGAACTAGTGCATTGCCTCTGTCGGCTACCTTGTACTCCGCCATGTGCATTCCTCACACTGCCCTTACCCACTCTTCTGGAGAGGGCCATCGACGCTGTCGCCAGCTCCTTGCTGTCCCAAAGAAAGCTGCAGCGAGTATCTTTGTTCCTGCCCCCTCATAGACTGTTGCACAGATCCCAGAGGTCCAAGAATGGCATTGCTGACTCGAGTTATGCACCACTTAAATTACCCTCAAATCCACCAAGCTCTGCCCACTGCTCTAGGGAATTGATACCCCTGGGCGCCCCCCCCACCACCAGCAGGGCATGAGGCTTCCGCTTTCCTCACATGCCAACATTTAGTATTATCCAGTTGTATTAATACAACTATTAATCTTATAGTTGTAAAGTGGTATCTCTCTGTCTCTCATATCTCTTTGCATTAATTTGAATTTTTTTCTGGTTACTAATGAGGTCTGTTTCTCTTTATATACTTATTACCTGTTCAGGTATCTCCTCTAGGAATTGCCTATTCCTATCCTTTGCCCATTTTTCTAATTAGTTCCTTGTCTTTTTCTTGCTGATTCGCAGGGATCCCTTGCATATTATTCCTTTTGGTCATAGACAGTGCAGTGTCTTCTCCCTGTCACCGGCCAGTACCTTCATCTGCGGCATTCTCCTTTGAACAGAAAGCCCTAGTTTGTCAAATGCATTATTTTTAAAATCTCATTTGCCTTATGACTTATGCTTTTAGACTCTAAAGAAGTACTCTTGGGGAGCCTGGCTGGCTCAGTCAGAAGAGCATGTGACTCTTGATCTTAGGGTTGTGAGTTTGAGCCCCATGTTGGGTATAGAGATTACTTAAATAAATAAAACTTAAAAAAAGTACTCTTACCTATCTTATCGATGCCTTTATTAGTTTTCTCTTTCACATTTAGGTATTTAGCCTAGTTAAAATTTACCGTTACATTTAGTGCAAGTCAGGGATACATTTTTTCTCTCCATAGCGAGCCAATTTCCCAATAACATCTGCTAAGCAACATCCTTTCGCCACTGAGTTGTGATGTCACCTCTATCAGACTTAAAGTTTTATGTGTTTGTAACTCATGATTCTTTCTGGCCTCTCAGTTCTATTCCGTTGGTTTGTGTTTTAGTTCCTTCCCGCCTCGGCACCGCAATGCTTATTACTACTGCTCAGCAGTATTTCTTACTATTTGGAGTAGAAATGGCCCCTTTTAGCTTTTCTTTTTCAAATTTGAGCTAGCTATTGTAGATCTTTAGCCTTCCCTGCATCTTAGAAGTATTTGAGTTCCTCAAAAATACTTACTGGACTTTCATTGGAATTGCATTGAATTTTAGTAATATGGGGAGAATTCAGTTTTTCAAATATTGAATCATATTATCCATGAGCACAATTTATCTCATAAAAGTATTTTCTAAATTTCTCCATAAAAGTATTAATTCTTAAATCCTGTGTGCTTAAACTGCACTTTTTTAAATGTTTATTTATTTTTGAGAGAGAGAGAGTGAGTATGGAAGGGAGAGAGGCAGAGAGAGAGAGAGATTCCAAAGCAGGCTCTGCGCTGACAGCAGAGAGCCTGATGTGGGACTCAACCTCATGTACCATGAGACCATGACCTGAGCCGAAGTCAGACACTTAACTGACTGACCACATACCTTAAACTGTACTTTTGGTCTTATTTTTCCGCCTTCCCTTTTTTTAGTTGATTGTCACTGTAGCAAAAGAATGCTGTTGGTCTTTGTTTTTCTTATATCTGGAAATCTTGTTAAATTCTCCTGTTAATTCTAATAGCGTTCCTCTGCATTTTACTGGATTTTCTGTAAAAAAATATCATCTCCAAATGCTGGTAGTTTTGTCTCTTCTAAGCCTTCTGTCTCTTCATCCTCTCTTCCTCTCTTCCTCTCTTCCTTCCTTCCTCTCTTCCTTCCTTCCTTCCTTCAGTCATATTGCATTAGGCAGCACCTCCAAATACCTCTTTCACCACAGCAGGGGTGAAAGTCTTATTGATGTTCTTGAGACTTAACCAGAATGCATCAAAGGTTTTCTGTTTGGTATGCCTCGTGTGGCTTTTCTATCGATAGCTTCTATCAAGTTAAGGAAGGTCCCTTCGATTCTTAGTTTTCTGAGAATTTTAATCACAAGCATGGATCTCATGTTATCAAATACTTTAAAAAAACGATTAATATACGATTTCCCCTCCTTGACCCCATGCATGTTATAAATTAAAACAACAGATTTTCTGATGTTGAATCATCCTTACATTTCTAGGATAAACCTTACCGGATTATGCTGTATTATGTTTCACTTTTTTTTAACCACTTAACCATGTCAATCTCATTTTCAAATTCATCAGTGTATACATAATCCTAATATTCTTTTTACCACTTTCTACAATTTATCAAATAATATGATTTCTTAAAAAATAAATATGTGTGTGGTTATTTCTCTATTTTTACTCGGGATTTTGTTTGCATTTCCTGTTTTCATCAGTTTTGTCAGAAGTTTATCTGTCTTATTTGGTCTTTTTGAAGAACCAGCTTTTAATGTGATGTTTTTAAAATATTTACAGCTGTCCCATCTCTGCAAGCCTGTGTGATGCAGTGAAGTAAAGACTCTGGAGTCAGAGAGGCTGGAGTTCGAATCCCCGCTTTGCTACATGTTAAGTGTATGACCATTGGCACATTATTCAGCCACTTTGCATTTACTTCCTGGTCTGTAAAATGAGAACAATCCTCCTTGTGGCTCAAACTAGAATATTTAAAGAGGGGCCCCTGGGGGTTCAGTTAGTTAAAGATCCGACTGGCTCAGGGCATGATCTTAAGGGTTCACAGATTGGAGTCCCACATCAGGCTCTGTGCTTGCTGACAGCTCAGAGCCTGGAGCCTGCTTCAGATTGTCTCCCTCTCTCTCTGCCCCTCCCCCACTCATGCTCTGTCTCTCAAAAGTAAATAAACATAAACATTTCTATCTAAAGCATCTGGAACAATGTGTGGCACATCAAAAGTGTTCAGTGTGGGCTGCCTGGGTGGCTCAGTCAGTTAAGTATCTGACTTCGGCTTGGGTCATGATTTCACAGTTCATGGGTTCGAGCCCCACATCAGGCTCTGTGCTGACAGCTCAGAGCCTGGAGCCTGTCTTCGGATTCTGTGTCTCCCTCTCTCTCTAATCTTCCCCTGCTTGCACTGTCTCTCTCTTTCTCTCTTTCAAAAATAAAAATAAAGCATTAAATTTTTTTAAGTGTTCAGTGCATATCAGTCTCTGTCCTCAGTGTCTTTGTTTATGCTGTGTTTTTTGCCTGAAATCCCCACTTCGTAGGCTTCTGCTCTCCCACATGGAAGCTGTGTGCAGATGAGGAAAAGGCATCCCTTCCTCAGGCAGGCATGTCTTCCATTTACCCGCTCAACCCAGAACCCATGTGCCGTGCACAACCTGCTTGCTGGTGCATGGTAGCCCTGCCCACTTGCCTGCTTGGTTTTCCTCCTGTTCATTTCACATTGTCCCTGCCCATTCTTCAGGTTTCAGCCTCCTCGATGAAGCCTTTCTTCTCCCTTGGCTAGAAGCAATCATTCAATCTCTTTCCCTCCCTCCCTCTGCCCCTCCTTCTCCCCCACCAACTTTGAACTCACATCACATGTCATTTGTACGTCTCTTCAGGCATTCATCTCATTTTGCCTCATGTCTTAGTTATTTTGTGCAAATGTCTTATCATTCAAGGGGGTTAACCCCTTGAAGTTAGGGATTATAATTTGTCTTTAGATCCTCCCTCTGCCTGTGAAGCTCAGTCAATGTTAACTGGTATGGATGATGGAGTATGAAATGTAGGAGCTCAGAATAGTCTTAAATAATATTGTGTGAATGATGTGGCAGGGACGGGGGGTGGGGAGTGGTCTTCAGAGGCGGAGGTAATGGTAGAGCGCACGTGTGAGGGTGGCGAGGACGAAGGGTGCTACTTGCTGGGCTTAGCACGGGCCAGCGCTGTGCTAAGTGCTCGCCCGGTTCATCTCCCTCAGCCCTCACAACAACCCTTTGGGCCAGGTGCTCGTATTAGCTGGGACACTGATACGTCAGTGGCAGCACTGGGACACTAGGCCTGTTCTGTCTGACTTCAGAGTTCAGGCTTTCAGTTACAACTAACAGCCTCCCTCAACCATACAGTGATTATCATTTATTTAGAACTTACTACATACCAAGCACTGTATTTGATGCTTTACAGATGTTATCTCTAATCTCGATGGCAAATGCATAAAATACAGGGTACAGGGTATGCCCACTCTGCAGATGAGGAAACAGAGGCTCACCAAGGTGAAGTGACTTGCCTCAGGTCACATATCTAGGAAGTGGTTACAATCAGATCTCTTGACCCCAAAGTATGCCCTTTCCCCTGCATCCCATGCACAGGGCTTGGGGCCAGCAAGAGAGCCCTGTAGCTGGAGGGGAGAAATGTCTGCGTAGGAAAATGGAGGAAGCTAGGGTTAGAAAGGCAGATCTGCTTCAGGCTGCAGAAGGCCTCACTTTCTAGGACTGGCTTTTGGAAATCAAGACTCCTAGGCAGTAACCTTGACTTGAGGGTCGTGTAGCATGGCCTGGCCACTTGCAGGCCAGGGGAGTTTGAGCTACCTAGTGCTCTGCCTGGATCTGCACCAAGGGGAACATGGAACTTCGCACAGCTGGAGGGAGATCAAAACAAACCAGGGCTGCAAGGAAGGGGGTGTGAAAAGATCTAAGCTGGTGGAAATGAGTCCATCCCATGCCTCTCAGTGACCTGTCTTCTCCAGCCTACTTGTTTCCCTAGACCACTAGGACCATCTCTCCAGCCTCCTAGCTCACCCCGACTGGCTTCAGAAGAACTGGTGGCGAACGCCCAGGCGGGGTACAGGGATTTGTCGGGGATGAAGTAGCATAGTCTGGAGCACCAAGCATTTCTCAGAGCAGAGAGCCCGCCTCCGGGCTCAGATGTGCTCAGAGGTGGGTGGGCACATGGAGAACCCAGGAGTGGTGTAGGTGGGGTGTTTGCCTCTTGGCCCCCAGTTAGCCAGGCCCAGCTGGTCCTCACTGTGGATGTGGAGTCACCACATGCCTCACCAGTGCCCTTCCACGTCCAGGTCATCGCTGTGGTCATGGACCTCTTCACCGATGGTGATATCTTCCAAGACATCGTGGATGCCGCGTGTAAGCGCCGGGTCCCCGTCTATATCATCCTGGATGAGGCAGGCGTGAAGTTTTTCCTGGAGATGTGTCAGGGCTTGGAGCTTGCTGACTACCGTATTCGGGTACGTTGTACCACTGGGGTAGGGGTGAAGGGTGGGGAGAAAGGGCAGGAGGTGAGATAGAGACTGCCTCTCTCTCTTCCTCTACCTCTTCCCTAATTCAGGGACACAGGTGATCATCAAGACCTCAACCCCTTTCTTTCTGTCTAAAGCCTTGCCTTGTGAATTGATGACCCTTAATTACATGCCCAGCTTAAATTTTATCTCATGACTGTTGAGGCTAAAGACTCTGCAGCATGAGCACTGTCAGGGTCAAAGCCAGGGCTGTGGTTCTCTTCTGGGGAGCTTTTGGAACAGGCAGGAACTCCCCTGGGTTCATCCATATTCAAAGCAAGATTTGCTAACTTCCTCCTGCTCTTCAAAAGGGGTTCCAGCTCTAAGGCTGTGGGAAGTAGTCTAGTATAGACGGGAGCCATGAACGAGAAGGTTCCTCCTCTGCGCACACATCACCTGGCTCAGAGCCTCATAGGCCCCCAGCCTGAGTGACAGTGCCTTTCTCTTCCCAACAGAACATCCGTGTCCGCTCTGTGACAGGTACTGGCTTCTACATGCCCACGGGGAAGGTCAAGGGGACCCTGTCATCAAAGTTCCTAATGGTAGATGGAGAAAAAGTGGCCACTGGATCTTATAGGTGAGTTGGGCCAGGTCAAAGAAGGGCCCAGGAGGCCTTTATTTGTGGTAACAAATATAAAAACTTCCGGATACAGGATTATTCCAAGAAGAGGATCGACTCTTACTGGACATCAAGAACAGTCTGCCTTTCCTAGTCTACAGCAACAAGTTGCATTTCGAAGCTGGTTGTTGGGTGGGACAATCAGGAAGCAGAGGGGACCAGCTCTGGGAAAGAAATGTGAGGGTGTGGTCTCTTTTGCCCAGGCCTGTGGTGCCGGCAGCATGCGTAAACATTGCAGTCTTCATTTGGCCAGGAAGCTCCGCAGCCACGAATGAGATCAGAAGTGGCATTGTGAACAGGACAAGGAAGCCCACTAGGGCACAGCCCTGAAGGCCAAGCCTTTAGAGGTGCTTTCCATGTAAAGGGAATCGTACTGGGAAAAGTAGGGGTCGAAACCAAATAGCCAGAGTTGCCATCAGGAAGTGTGTCAGGATCCAGCTGATCAAGAACAACAACAAAAAAAATCACAGCCTTTGTACCCAGTGATGGTTGTTTGAATTTTACTGAGGAACGTGATGAGGTTCTGGTTACTGGATTTGGTCGCAAAGGTCATGCTGTCAGTGACATTCCTGGAGTTCACTGTAAGGGAGTCAAAGTAGCCAGTGTCTCTCTTTTGGCCTTTATACAAAGGCAGGAAGGTAAGAGCAAGATTGCAAGTCCTGATAGTGAAAACATGATAATAATAAATTTTCACATGGGGGCGCCTGGGTGGCTCAGTCAGTTGAGCATCCGACTTCGGCTCAGGTCATGATCTCACTGTTCGTGAGTTTGAGCAAGTGCCTGCTTCTGATTCTGTGTTTCCCTTTCTCTCTACCCCTCCCCTGTTCATGCTCTGTCTCTCTCTCAAAAATAAATAAACATTAAAATTTTTTTCCACATACCAAAAAGAAGGAAAAGAAAAGGAAAAAAAGCAAAGAGAAGAGAAGAAATATGAGGGTGTGGGGTGGAGGCAATGTCTCCCAAATTCTGATTCAGGAGCATGAGAGACTGTTACCTCAGTAGCCTTTGCCCTCCAAGTATACTAAAATCTGGGTGAGGAAAGAGACCTGGGCACGGGAAACAACCAGCAAGTGGCATTAAGTCCTCTTACCTGGTTAAAACACAGGGGTCTGCAGACACCAGGTGCTCTAAAAACCTAGAGAGGAGCCAACAAGAGATGGAATGAGATTAGTGACAGCAGCAGCCGCATTACTGCTTATTAAAAGTGTGCGCCAGGGACTGAGCTAAGGGTCGTCTAGATGGTATCTCCCTTGAGCCTCACAGCACCTTTGTGACTGTGCGCCCCACAGCCCCACGGCACAAGGCATACAGGGTAGAAACCAGGTTGGTGGGAACGCAAACTGCTGCAGCCACCCTGGAAAACGTGTAGAGGTTCCTCAAAAAGCTAAAAATAGAACTACTTGCTATGACCCAGCAATTGTACTACTAGGTATTTATCCCAGGGCTACAGGTGTGCTGTTTGAAGGGGCACATGCACCCCAATGTTTGTAGTAGCACTATCGACAACAGCCAAAATATGGAAAGAGCCCAAGTGTCCGTCGACAGATGAGTAGGTAAAGAAGATGTGGTGCATATATATACAATGGAGTATTACTCAGCATTCAAAAAGGATGAAATCTTGCCATTTGCAACTATGTGGATGGAACTAGAGGGTATTATGTGAAGCAAAATTAGAGAAAGACAAATATATGACTTTACGCATATGTGGAATTTAAGAACCAAAACAGATGAACATAAGGGAAGGGAAGCAAAAATAATATAAAAACAGGGAGGGGGACAAAAGATAAGAGACTCTTAAATATAGAGAATAAGCTGAGGGTTGCTGGAGGGGTTGTGGGTGGGGGGATGGGCTAAATGGGCAAGGGGCATTAAGGAGGGCACTTGTACTTGTTGGGATGAGCACTGGGTGTTATACGTAGGGGGTGAATCACAGGAGTCTACTCCTGAAATCATTATTGCACTATGTGCTAACTAACTTGGATATAAAATAAAAAGTATAAACAAACAAACATAAATAAAACGTGTCTAGGGGGGGAACAAAAAAAAGAAAGAAACCAGGTTGGAGTCCAGGCCTGACTTCCATGCCCTTGCCAGCTTTCTGCATTTGAGACCAAGACCTGAGAAAGAGGGCAGATGTGGGTCAGTGGAGGGAGAGCACCCCAGCGAGAAGGCCAGGAGGGCCTCAGTGGCAGATCAGGTTGGGGTGGCGCAGTGGGAGGCGGAGGTGTGAGATGGACTGCCAAGGGGCTGCTGGCAGGGTGAGGCCACAGACTGGGCCTACTCGTGGTGTTCTTCTGTCCCAACGTCCCCAGGTTCACCTGGAGCTCCTCCTACGTGGACAGGAACCTTCTCCTCCTCCTGACCGGGCAGAACGTGGAGCCCTTCGACGTGGAGTTCCGGGAGCTGTACGCCATCTCCGAGGAGGTGAACTTGTACCAGCAGCTGAGCCTGGCAGGGAGGCTCGGCCCCAACTACTCGTCCACTGTGGCTCGCAAGCTGATCAACCCCAAGTATGCCCTGGTGGCAGGGAGCCGCCACCCACCAGGCGAGCTGATGCGCTGGGCGGCCCGGCAGCAGCAGCAGCAGCGGGAGGCCGGCGGCGACCCCGAGGGGCAGGAGGAGGGCGGCAGGGGCGGCGAGGCAGCCAGGCGCCTGGAGAGCTTCCTGAAGGACCTGGCCACACTGGAGCAGGTGCTGCCCCCCGTGGAGGCCGTCCCCTCCGGGGAGCTGCTGCGGAAGGACCGCCGGGTGGTCTCCCACCTGCACGTGGACCTGAAGCCCAGGCCCCAGGAGGCGCTTGTCCGAAACGGCAAGGGAGAAGCTGCCAACGGGGAGGCCGCCGCGGCCAAGGAGGGCAAGCGCTTTAGCAGCCGGTTCTTCAGTCGCCGGGCCAAGAGGCCCGCAGCGCCCAACGGCACGGCCAGCTCCGTCTCCACCGAGACCTTTGCGGAAGTGCAGTTTGCGCCGGGGAAGAGGCCCAGCGGGGGCTCCAGCGCTGACATCTCAGGTGAGCCCTGCGCCCTCAGCCGGGTGCTCCCCAGGCCTCTGGGGCTCCTCCAGGAGCCATGCGTCCGATCTGCGGATAGGCAGCCTGCTGTATGCAGAGAGCGGGGGCTCTGAGCCCAAGACGGTCCTCCCTTCCGGCCCTGCCCTGGCCTGTCTCTACCTCGTGGTGGCAAGCCCGCCTCCGCGGGGTCAGGTTCACTCCCTCTTGTCTAAAAAAAAATTTTTTTTAACATTTATTTTTGAGAGACAGAGAAAGACAGATTATGAGCAGGGGAGGGGCAGAGAGAGAGACACACAACAGAATCAGAAGCAGGCTCCAGGCTCTGAGCTGTCAGCTCAGAGCCTGACGCAGGGCTCGAACCCACAGACTGTGAGATCATGACCTGAGCTGAAGTCGGATGCTCAACCGACTGAGCCAACCAGGCACCCCTCCCTCCCTCTTGTCTAAAAGCCAGGAGGGCACCTGCCTCGCTCAGCCGTTCTGAGGACAGAAGGTGCTCAGGGCAGTGGCCGACATGAAGTAGTCTGAGAGCCGCCGTTAGCAGTACTGGAGGCTTGGTGGCTTTCGCCTCCGTCAGAGGGGCAGGTACAAGGCAGCCGAGTGGCCTCCTCCAGGCCTGACCTCTGCCTCTGAGTCAGGGCTCGTTCTCGAAAGCATGTTCCTCGCCAGATCACCTGTCATCATGATCCAACCTGGGCAAACACACCCCACCCTCCCCTGTGCCCCACCAATGCCCTGACCCACTTTCCTCGTTTCTGTTGTAAATAGTTTGACTTGGTTCTTCCCTGTGCTTATTTGATTAGTGGTGTTTGCCATGCTGCTTACATTTGAGAGAGATCATTCCTGCTGGCAGTGTCTCTCTGGGATCCCCTAGAGGTCTGGGCCTTTATCTTTCTCCGGAGCTGTCTCCGGCGTGGCCTTTCTGGAGGCTGGTGATGACAGCCTGGCACTGCTAGTGCCTTTTCTCATGGCAGCATCTCCGAGTCGAAGGGGGCCCCATGTTGGGATTTCTCCTGCAGCTGGGATTTCCACTGCAGCAGGGAGCCTGGCCTCCTGCCTGGCCAGGGATCCGATGGTGGGGCCTTGCCCTGGGGGGCCCGAGTGCTTCCAGGACTCCTGTGTCCCCCGCACCCCCAGCTTTGACCTGATCGTGGCTTGAGTATAAGGGTCACAGCCATCTCCCCCTCTGCTGAATCCCCTGCCCTGCTGCAGAAACCAACACACTCAGTCTGTGGTTCTTAAAGTTAGGACAGGCCCAGGAGTCGCTGCAAGTTTGGGGCCCAGCAGGAATGCCGGCGCCATTTCTGGGGCACCTCCATGTGCCAGGCCCTTCACTAGATGCTTTCTCTCTCACTTGGCCCTCACAACCACAGAGAGGGCTGGTGGAAGCTCGGACAGGTGCATTAGGTGGTCCCAGGGCACAGTAAGTGGAAGTGGGGCAAGGACTCAAACCCTAGCCAGGGCCTGGGTCCTATCAGGGAGTGGGGGCTGGCGGCACCCCTCCACACACCCCCTGTCCCATTCCCTCCTGGGCTCCCTGGCTCCCCCAACCCCAGATGTTCTGCCCCTTTGCACCTCTTGTTTGGAGGAAGGGTTGCCATGGTGAACACCTGGCAGAGAAGGGAGAGGGAGGGGCAAGCCGAGCCAGGAAAGGGGCCACTTCCCAAGTCCTGACTGGAGGTGAAGCGGAAGCTTCCTCTCCCTTCAGCGCTTCACCCCAAGGTGCTGTTTCCATAGAAACGCAAGGCCCATTGTCTTGTCCCTTCCTGCTGTCTTTCCTAAGTCTCTCAGCAGCCAGTCCCCTTGGAGGACTTGCTCGGTCACTGCTGCTGCCCACAGAGTGTCCACACGTGATGCCCAGGGGCCAGCCAGGCTCGTGCACCTGCACCCTGGGGAAGCTGGTCTCCTGAGCACCCGACGCACCACACATGGTCAGGAAGGCCCCAGGGATGCCCAGCAGGATCCCCCTGTTCCTCCTCTATCCTTTCGAAGAAACCCAGCCCAGCCCCTGCCCACCTGGCTGGATATCCAGTTCCCAAGGGCCTGAAATTCAGGTTGCTAATGAGACCTTTCCTCTCCCTGCTGCCGGCTTCCCTCAAAGCCAGAGGCAAGAAGCCAGACTCCTCTCCCCAAAGGCCCTTTTATTGGCCTCCAGCCTCCCAAACATTTGACTGCATCTGGGCTGTCCTAGCACCTCGGCTCAGGCAGAAGATAAGTCACTAGGACTCTGGGCGCCAGAGGGTGGCGTTTCCGACGGCAGGGGGCCCCCAAGGTTGGGACTAGTAATTTCAGTACTCTCAGAACGTCGTCTGGGCAGAAATCGCTTTAGCTTAGGGCCCTCATCCAGGGAGAGGATCCTTTTCCTACAGTGAACCTTCAGATCATCAGAACCGATATTGATGTGGGATCTCGGCTCCCAGTACTTTGCTCCCCAGACCCGGCTCATATCCTTTCCCCTCCCAGGGTGGTTTGCTGTTGGAGAGGAGGAGGGGTTAAGCCAGGGAGGGTTTCTCAGGTCCCTTTGAGCTGCTGATTCTGACTCTGTCTTCTCTCTCCCTGCCATCCTTTTGTCAAGGAACAGCCTGGGCTGATGGACAGGGTGGATGGATGAGAAAAATAGAAGGCTAAGTGCTGGCAGCCTGTAAAATTGCTTGATAAGAAGTATATAGTTGTCAAACAGCATGCAAATGTTTGCAAGCCCAAATATGGCCCTTGGGAGAACCTTCGGAAATCCCTTCCTTTAGGTCTGAAGATGGGGGGAGGTAGGTGCATGGGGTTGCAGCCCCCCACCCCACCTCTAATTGCCTGGTGGTGAGAAGGCTCACTGCGCCCTCTACTGGTGGAAGCTGAACTCCTTTTCCTTCTGGTTTTTCTCTCTACTGAGACCTTGTTTCTGTACTGGATACACTTAGCACCTTTTCCCAAGCCTGCCACCAGTGTCCATCCAGGAGCTTGGGACAGGACCTCTGAGCAGAAATCCCAGTCTCAGGAAGCAGCATTCCCTGGAGAGCCTTGTTAAAACCCTGTGAGGAGGGGCATCTGGGTACCTCAGTCAGTTGAGACTCTGACTTCGGCTCAGCTCATGATCTCGTGGTTCACAAGTTTGAGCCCCACTGCAGGCTCTGTGCTGACAGCTCAGAGCCTGGAGCCTTCTTCAGATTCTGTGTCTCCCTCTCTTTGTGGCCACCCCCCTCCCCACATTACTCTATCTTTCTCAAAAAACAAAACAAAACAAAAAACAAAAAACAAAACCACAGTGAGGAATCTGTGCCACTGGCCCGGGCTCAGGAAGCTGCATTTTAAACAAGTGTCCTGGGTCCATATAGGGAGTCCTCAGAGCAGCAGATTATGATGACACTTGAACTTGGACAAGGCCCTGCTCTCACAGGGCTGCCAGCCTGGGGGAGGAAGTTCCAGGAGCCCCTCCCAGCCCCTCCAGGGAGACCATTGGGAAATGGCCAACACTCTTGACTATGGTTAGGGGAAGAAAGACACAAACGTTCCCTGAGCAGGTGCTGGGTGGATACATGCTAAATGCTTTCACACAGAACTGACGACCACCCTGCCTGATGACAGACAGGATGCGCCTCTGCATCCATGGTCATGCAGGGAGAAAGACCAGCGTGGTCTCTCGCCTCCCAGGGCTTTGCACAAGGCTCATTGCTATCTGCAATGGTTAGTGCCATTTCCCTACATCTTTAAGACATTCTGGAAGGGGCTAGAGGCTTCTTACACAATGGACTGTCCCCGTGGTATCCCACCAGCGGAGAGGAAGAAGAGAGTGGCTAATTACAGCCCAGGTCACCACCTTCCAAGGTCCTCTCACCCATGCTTTTGCCAGAGTTCTCTGAGGTGACTGCAGCATCAGATGCATTTCTAGAACTCTCCTGGGTTCCTGTGATTCATGTATTGGGGGGGTCACTCTAGCTGGCAGTGTGGTCTGGTTCCTGGTGCTGTGGCTGCAGGGCTCCTGGACTTGGGACTTCAGCATCTCCTGTGTCACCCCCAGGAGCTGGAGGTCCCAGATATCCCTCTAGGAAATCTGGGCCCCTGAGATGGAAGGTTGGGAAAGTGCTTCTGGGGTTTGGAGCCCCATAAGGGGCCTGTGGGCCTCCAGTTCCAGGACAAGTCTACTCAAGAGCTGTCTTGTGAAGAGAGTTTCAGAATTCAGTGTCACTCTTAAGGAGCCTGGGTCATGCCCCAGCCGCTGTTTGGAGGTCTGATTTGATAAACCCAAGCTCGGTTACCAACCGGGGCCCCGACCACACAGCAAGGTGGGGGGAGCCGAGTGAGCATCCTTTGAGGAACTGATCCCACTTGGTTCTAGAAAGGAGGCAAGCATCCTTCTCTCGCTGGCATGTCCTAATCCCTCTGCCCTTCTGGGTTCTGTTGGGCCTAGCCCGGGCTTTCATCACCATCTAGGTGAGTGAGGGCACGTACATCACCCAGTCACTTCTATTGATGCTGCTATTACTGTTAGTATTGGTATGAACCCTTAAGTACTTGCCACTGCCTGGGCATACATTTTACTCAACAAATACATACCTACACAATGCCTGCTGTGTGCCAGGCACGGCTCTAAGTTCCTGGGACAACAGTGAACAAAACAAGCAAAGTCCCTGCCCTTACGGAGTGAATGCTGGACTAGAAAGAGAGGGGCAGAGGAGGGCAATGACCTTTGAATAAAGGGTCATTGGGAAGGCCTCTTTGATGAAGGGACAAAGGGACATTTGAACAGAGACTTGAATGAAGGGAGGGAGAAAGCTGTGTGGACATCCAGAGGCTGAATCTTCCAGAAAAGGGGAATAGGAGGTCCTGAAACCCATAGGGAGGTAGAGCTCACGGTCCTTGCCCTGGTGCCCCAGGTGCCTCCCCGCCCCCACCCCTACTTTCAGTCTTACTACAGTGTTACCTCTCTTTGAAGTCTGACCTTCCCTTTGGGCTGCCCATGGCCGTTTACTATTCTTCCCTGTTAAGCTGAGCAGGTCTGATTCCCCCAAGTCTCGCCAAACGCCTGCACGTGCTGGGCTCCCAGTCAGTGCGCACCCAGGGAATGATACTGAAGGGATGAAGGAACGCAGAGAATTCCCCCTCCAACCAGCTTCTCTGGTGGAGGCATGGGGATGAATCCTGCATCCAAAGAACCTCTGCAGGCATTCGTCGGCCTTCTGAACGAGTAGGAAGCGCACCCAGCAAACTTGGGCTGTCAGCCCTGCCGCTCCTGGCTTCTCCGGCGGGAGGGCAGAAGAGGGGGCAGAGCGCAGGCTCAGGAAGCAGGCTCCTCTAAGGCTTCCCACCCCCACGCCTGAGCTACAGTGCTTCCTGATGCAGGGGTCGATCTGCTTACCTGCCTCAGGGGAGGAACTCAGCATCTGCTCAGTAGGCCAAGCACATAAAACCAGCCACTGTGGACAGGAAGCGGGGATGGCCGCGTCCATTGCCACAGCGAGGGGACTGTGGGACGGCGGCAGGAATCACCTGGGCAGAGCTGCACCCAAGGAGGCCCGGCTCCACCATGGAAGATGACCCACGCTCCCTGACCCAGGGAGGGGGCAGCACAGTCATCCGGGTCCCCTCCCGCCTCCTCTCAGACTCAAACGCCTCAAGCTTGGCCTCCAAGGAGGACCAGCTCGACTTGTAGCAAGTCCTGAGGAGTGAGTCCAGTCGGCACCTGAACAGACCAGGCGGTGGTTATTGGAGGGGTAGGAAGGGGAAGGGAGAGCTTGGACGGGCCTGTCCAGTGTCTCCCTTAATTAAATTCACAGCTGGAGTGATAGGGAAGGTGGTGTCAGCCCAGGGGAGGTGACCCTTGCAGGGTAGAGAGGGCCAGGCAGGAAATAACTCAGCAGCTCCCACCTGGGAGAAGGACAGCCAGCGCCCCCGGAGGACAAAGGCCCAGCAGCCCGACACCTCTGCCTCGCAGCTCCCACCACAGAAATCCAGCCAGAGAAGCCGCTGGCCTCTGCGTGGGATTGTAAAGGAGGCGGAAATGGATGGAAGGGGGCTGAGAAGAGGAGAACCGGGCTTCTCTGGCCAGGAGAAGAACAGCGTTCTCCCTGCCCCCCCTTCCCCTCAGTAAAGTGTGCTCCCTCATTTTCTGCTCTTAAAACCATCCCCCTAAACGTGTGGTCTGTGCCACGGTACCTGGCTCTCGGTCAGCCTGCTGCCCCGGGTGGCCGCTTCCTGGGCGCCTACACAGTGGCTGGACCAGAGGCTGGATGGGGGAGGAGGGGGCCCGCTGCAGGCCTGGGTGCTGACTGGCTTCAGGAGCTGGTGCCCCCTGCCCTCTCTGTAACACGGGGCTAACGATGCCTTCTCGAAGTGCCGGGGCCAGTTGTGCAGGGGCGGCTACCTGAGAGAAGGCTGCATACAGTACTAGCTGCTGGTAAACTGCCTCTTGGTGAGACTTTTCAGTCACTGACTGTAGTTGTGGATTAGGGTCTGGATCCTTCCCCCTATCCATGCTGAGGTCAGGAGATGGCAGATCCCTTGGTATCCCAACCAGTGACAGTCCAGCTGCAACAACCAGACAGGGAGAACCTTTCCTTTAGCTTTCCTGGGGGGGGGGGGGGCCCTACTGGCTCCAGATGAGCAGCTCGGCAGGGAGACAGTGACCCCAGCCCCTCTTTGAGGCCTGGGCGGTACACAGGAGAGGAGTGGGAGGCGAGTCCACTGAGCACGTCACTTACATCCCCCTTCGCCTGTGTCCCTTGTCTCTGCAGGTAAAACAAATCCCAGTCCTTCCAAGGCCAGCAATTGCGTGATCTCCTGAGCCATGGGCCAGCGGTGGGCAGGATCTGTGGATGTCCCCAGCCCTGTCCTATGGAGAATACAGGTCAAACACTGCACCAGTTTGCACTTCGGACCCTTACTTGCTTCCTGGCCAACAGCCTCCATCCTGGCCTCAGGGACCCTCAATCCCAGATGTGAAGGTCTGCAGCACATGGGGACCATCACACGCCTCTGCAAGAGTGCCGGCCGCCGGGCAAGGGTCACTCCTTCTTGTTTACATGAAGTGGAAGCTTGACTAATGTCTGCTCTCCTTTATGTCAGACCCCCTCGCTCCACTGGGCCAGCCTTGCCCTGCAGGTCCCCAGATGGGGTGAACCCAGGCCTTTCTGCCTAATGTGATACAGTCTCCAGGGCAGCCCAGCTTCCTGACTTCTCCTTCCCAGGGCTTCCTGGAACTTCTGGTCCTCCAAGAGGCTTGGTGGGATATGAGGGAAGAGAACGGGGCTCTGAGCCAAGAGACCGGTCTTCCCCGAGGCTCTGAACTCAAGGTGAAGGGGCAACTGGGACATCTGGGGCACCGGCTGCAGTGGCCTTCCCAGCCGGGTCCCAGCCCGGGTCCTAGGTCCTGAGTGAAATGAGGGGAAGGCCTCTCCTCAGCCAGGGGCAGAATCTGACTCGCCATTCAGGGAGCCCTTGTTCTGAAGTCTCCTTCCCCTCCCTTTGCACCATCTTAGTCTCCACGCCGGGGGCCAGACCCGCCTTGGCCGGGGTGCCTGCTGGAAGCACATATGGGGCTCTTCTCGTGCCTTTACCCAGGGCTGCTCCTTCCCTTTAACGTGCCTTGATCTGCAGCCCAGGGCAGGGAGAGAGAGCTTGGCGGGGGTGGTGGGAGGTTCAAGTGGTCTGCAAACAAGAGCTTTCGGCCTTTCCCCCGCCCCCCAGATGGCCCCAGCCCCCTTCGCCAGCCAGTGTGCCTTCTCTGGCCACATTCCGGCCAAAGACCAGCCTTCGCCTCCCGCCAAAGGTCAGGCTGCGTTTAGGAGCCTTAGCCTCCCCTCATTGCCACAACACTGGGCCGGGGACAGCAGCCTCAAGTCACACACTGCCCCCTCCCCACTTGTGTGACCGGTGGGGTCTGAGGAGAGATTTCTGGAATGGACAATGGAAAAATTGCCAAACTATAGGCTCTGCGAGCCAACTGCTAGGGGGCCCTCGCCACAGGGGGCCAAGGGGCCCCGTTGCCCAGTGGAAGCACCCCTCGGGTGGCCTCTTTCAGCCTCTTTTGAACCAAACTCTTGTCTTTGTGTCTTTCCTACTGCAAAAACCGTGGGATACCAGCAGCACCTGGGGGAGGGGCCCAGATTCGGGCTTGAGGGAGGGCACTGGGGGCACTGAGGCAAAGCAGGGGTGGGATGGCCCAGTGCAGTTGTTGGAGAACCGGGCTGTGGTGGGACGAGGGAAGGGGGCAGGGAAGGAAAGGAAAGGTGAGCCTGGCTCCCAGGGGCTCCTCTCTGTTCTGAGGCTAGCTTCTAGGGTGCTGGGGGGGGCGGGTGATGCCTGACCCACCTCCCTGAGCTTCTATGAGGATTAAATGCTTCCTGGGAAGTGCTGGCAATGTGGCATGTGCTTGTTCTGGAGGGGAAAGGAAGGGAGAGAGGAAAACCATCGGGCGGGGGCAAGATCACCCTTGGTGGGGAGAGTGGATGCCTCCGCGGACAAAGGAGGAAGCCGGGGGAAGGACCAGCTCCTAAGGTCTCTTCTCGAGGGCTTCCTCTGTGTCCCTCCTCCCCACCCCAGGAGAAGCTGGCCTAGGGCACCCCTTCCCCTCTTGTGACCCAAAGCAGACCCCATTCCTTCCCAAGCCTGACGTGTGGGAGGATCCACACTGGAAGCTGCCCTTTCTGCCCTGGTTTCCCCACATGCCAAGACGGGGTCTTCTCACCTTCTTCACAGACGCGGGGGTGGGAGAGCATGAGGAAGCAACTCCGTGTAGTGGGCGGGGCTGGCGGCTGAGGCAGGACACCCCCCTCCACCTCGGCCCGTCTCCTCATCCCTTTCGGAGGTTTGGGCAAGATGGCCTCTGAGCCCCCCACCCCCACCCCAGCTGTGAGAGCCTGGGGACAAAATGGCAGTCCAAAGAGTGCTGGGGATCTTGAAGCATAAAAACGTGGCTGCTGGTGTTCGCTCCTCTGCCCAGGCCCTGGCCCACACTCCGTTCTGCCTCTGGGCTTCTCGTTCTTAGTACATCTGCCATCTGCTCCAGCACTGGGGCACACTTTGCGAGGTATTCTCTCTCCTCACATCTCAAGGGTACATCTGGCATTCTCCGGTGGATGGCAAGTTCAAGGGTGGATCATGCCCTTGGTCCTGGTGCAGCAGTGTTCACAGGCCTGGTAACGTGGGAAGGGCTCTGGGAGGAGCAGGGAAGAAATAGCACTCTAAGTACGGGGTCCTCGCACACACCCCACTACCACTAGGGTGCCCACTCTGTGTCCCGTTTCCCCAGGCTGATTGCCAACAACTGACACAGCTCCTTGAGTGCGCTGACCTCTGATGAGCCGAGGGAGTACACGGGGCTGGAGGCTTTCCCTTGAGCTTTGGCAAAACTTCCCAGTTTCCTATGTCATCTGTCCTCTGGGAATGGTTAGTCCTATCCCTGGTCATTCAAGGGTGCTTTCAACATAGCCTTTGCTAACATCACTACCTCCACCTGTGTAGAACTTAATAGACTAGGCAAAAATTTTTTAAAAATTTAAAAAAGCACACAACACCTTGAGAATGAAGAAAACAGTCCAGAGAGGGGAAGTGGCCCTTTTTTGTTTTTATTTTTTTACTATGATTTTTTTTTCAATTTATTGAGCCCCTACTATACGCCAGTGACTGTGCCAGATGCTTTAGTCACCTGCAGGATTCAACCTAAGAAGAGCTCAGAAAAGGGCCCTGTTATGATAAAAGTTTCCCGGGCGTTCAGGGCTTGAGCTTCACACGGTTGTGTGAAGAGCAGCAGCAGCTCAGGCCTTATTGTCCCCATTTTTCAGATAAGGGGGTACATGGCTGTCCCAACCCCGCACCCCCTAAAATGCAGATCTCAGCCTGCTCCTCTAGCTCGGGGCTTCTCGCCTCCAACACCAGTGACACATTGGAGCCACAAAATTCTTCGTTGGGGGAATTACACGTTGCAGGATGTTTACGCACCCCCGGCTTCTCCATGCTAAATGTCAGTAGCCCCTCTCCCGATGAGACAAACAAGTGTCTCCAGATGTTGCCAAGTGTCCCCAGGAGGTAAAGTCACCCCGTTAAGATGGCTCTTTGCAGCCTTCATGCCGACGGGTGGCTCCTTTGGCGTGCTTTCACGTGCATGTTCCTGCAAATGGTTATCTTTGTTTGACAGAAGGCCTGGGCCCAGAGAGGTTGGCTGACTTGCCAAAGATTTTGCTTCTGTGACTGACATGATAGCGTCTTCCATCTCTGTTCTAGTTACCTTGCTTAGCTCTTCACCGCCGTGGACTCCCTAGAACAGGTGTATTTATGTGCACACATCTGTCTCACTCCCCAGAGCACCCTGCTACATTTCCTCCCAATCTGTTCCCCTCCCTTTAGCGTCAGTCAAGTCCTACATTGGAAAAGCACCATTAGACATAGCTGTGTGCTTGCCCGACGGTGTCCTCACCCCCAAAAGGCAGCCAGGGCTGACAGCAGAGAAACTTCCATGCTCTCCAAGTCAGGCCAGGTGGGAACCGCTTACCTGGAGCGTCACGAGCAAACATCGGCAAAGCCCCCTTAGAAGTAAATGAGCCTGCCACGCACCGTGGATGTCGTTTATCATCTGGCTGTGTCCACAGCCGCTCCTCCCTGCCCGGAGGAGGCCGTCAGTGCAATTGTCTGCACTGCTGTTCCAGTGGCAGGAGGTTTGGTGTGGAACAGGCACCGCGGGCTGAGCAGGTTGAGCCAGACCGAGGTTGAGAGCATATGCACCTCAGAGAAGGCTGAAAGCTGGCAGGTGCACACGTGAGTGTGTTCTTAGGCTGAGTAATTGCTAGATCAGCCAGAGGCTGATAGGTACCCATTCCGGACATCACCTATCTGGGTCACTGTTGTTATCTACAGTACCTACTTAATCGTTAAATGCTTGAAAACTTGACTGCCACTTGATACAGATAATAAGCCAAGCTAATCAACATGGGTGGTATCAGAGGCCCCAGAATTGATCATGACCCTTTCAATCTTGTTCCCAACATTCTGAGACCACACCTGGAGGCCAGACAGAATTCTGCTCTCTGCTACTTAATTTCCTGAGAACTGAGTTATCAAAACTCTTTCCTGGGGCGCCTGGGTGGCTCAGCTGGTTAAGCATCCAACTTTGACTCAGGTCATAATCTCATGATTCATGGATTCAAGCCCCACCTCAGGTTCTGTGCTGACAGCTCAGGGCCTGGAGCCTGCTTCAGATTCTGTGTCTCCTTCCCTCTCTGCCCCTTCCCTGCTCACACTTTATCTCTCTCTCTCTCAAAAATAAATAAACATTTTTTTAAATTAAAAAAAAAAAACACACCTCTTTTCTGAACAAATCCTTTCCTCAGGGAAGACTTCTCCTTTCAGCATGTGCCCTCAATGGACAGTCTTCCTCTCCCAGTTGCTCCAGACCGGTGGGCCCAGGTCCCCAGACCCCTCTAGCGGCTCGGGGATGACTGCATGCTTCCTTTCAAATCGCTAAAAGAAAGACGGGATGAGGAGGAGGTGAGGGCCTTGATGTGACAAAATTTGGTCACCCAACAAGTCATGGGTAGGGCTAGAATCTGGTTATGTGGACCCATGTAGAGCAGTGTTCCCGTACACGGCCTCTCCAAGTGACAGCCAGCTGGAGACAAGTTGTCGTCCAGTAAAGTGGCTAGAAATTAGGCATTGTCCGCAGCCACTATAGAACAACTCCAGGAACAACTCCAGATGTCCACGTCACAGAAAACTGGCTAGGACCTGCCACAGAAGGCAGCAAGAGCAGGTGGAGTCTGGAGGAGGGACAGAGGAAAAAGCAAGAGGAGGCAGTGTGCCTGCAGTGGCCATAGTTCGTGGGGCACAAGCAAGGGAGAAGGTCACGCCATCCTGTGCTAAGAACCAAGAACCATGCCTGTTCGTGTTTCCTGAGTGCCCTTCAGATTCCCTGGCTCATCTCTTTCTGGAAGGTCTTGAAAGTTAAGTGATTGGACAAGGAAAGGCCCTTCACTGCAGTATTTGGAAGACTTTATTCATTTGTTCCTTCAGTTTACTATGAGATAGGCCTGAGGATGAAGGGTGGGCAAGGAAGGCCCTGGAAGAGCTTGTGTTTTGGGGGTGGTGCTGGGGCATGCTGATTGCTTTGACCTTGGCTAAGGCATATGATCGCCAGAGGATAGTCCTCAGGATGGACAGCTTGGGGCTGGATTCCCCACTCTGCCACATGTTAGCTAAATGACCTAGCAAACTGCCTCACACCTGGAACTTCAGTTTCCTTATGTGTAAAATGGAGATAATTTTGGTGCCGCTTTCCAGAGGCTGTGGAGAGTAAAGCACTTAGCACAGTGGCTACCATCCAGGGAAGCTTAGTTACCAGCTCATGCTTCTGGTGGTGTGTTCGGGTGAGGGCTTTATCATTTCCCTTTTAGGACATTCTCTCCTGGATTCTCTGCCTGCTCCCTGCCTACACGTTTGCCACTTTCACATTGAGTGGTTAGCACGCAGGGCTAAATGCCCATCAACCTGGAAGAAGTTTCAAGGCCCAGGGTTTTTTTGGATTTTTTTAATGTTAATTTTGAGAGAGAGACAGACAGACAGACAGACAGACAGACATAGAGTGTGAACAGGGGAAGAGCAGAGAGAGGGAGACACAAATCTGAAGCAGGCTCTTGTCTCTGAGCTGTCAGCACAGAGCCTGACAGGGGACTTGAACTCACGAGCCATGAGATCATGACCTGAGCCAAAGTTGGATGCTTAACCGACTGAGCTACCCAGGCGGCCCTCAAGGCCCAGGTTTTGAAAGAAAGGTGGAGAAGACCTGCCAGAGATGCCGTCTGTGTGCAGCCCTGCCTGGCAGGGCCCCGTGTTCCCTGGTGCCCCCCACCCCCACCACATCTCTGTGGGTTTGTGGGTTCCAGGCTTGGAAGAGGTCCACAGTCTTCTATGGTTGTAAAAAAGTCCCGCAACTATTCTTGATAGATACTTTTGGATAAGGTAAACAATTTTCATTTGTTCAGATATTTCCTTAATTTATAAAATACAAATTAAACCCAAACCAAAAAAAACCAAAACCAAACAAAACAAAAAACCCCAAACAAACAAAAAACAGCACATCCAGGAAAGCCTGCCAACCTTGCCAATCTATATCAAGCCTCTGGACTCACCAAGCCAGCCCTGTACCCTGTGGGCTCCAGATCCTCCCTAACTTTCTTCTAGCTTCTACGCCAAGTCCTCTCCGCAACTACCTCCAGGCGGGCTCCCCAGGGGGACTGGGAGTTGCTCTAGGGTAGGCAAGGGCCTGGGGCCTAGAACCAGTAGTCCTGGCTGGGATTCCTTAGCGGAGCCCATGTGACTGAAAGCACCGCGGTGAGATGCTGACACCTAGTGGCCGGTGGGCAGCACATTTCTTTTCCTCCTCCGGGTAAGAGTAAGATGGCCGAGGCCGGTATGCAAACTTTTTCTGCAAATGGCCAGCTGGTAAATAGTCTGGGCTTTGGGGACACGTGGTATCCATCGCCGTTGTGACACTAAAGCAACCACAACTGGTATGTAAATGAGTGGGCGTGGCTGTGTTCCAGTGAAACTTTCTGGTCACTGAAATTTGGCTTTCATATAATTTTCATGTGTCGCAAAATATTCTTCTTTTAATTTTTTCAACTTAAAAATGTAAAATCATTCTTAGCTCATAGGCCATGAAAACGTAGGCAGTGGCTGGATTTGGCTGGCAAGCCCTTGTTTGCCAACCCCTGGCCCAGGACGCTTTTCTTCCCAATGCTAACTCCCCACTGTCACAGCTGGGATCCTGTGTCGTTATTCTGTCAGTAGGAACCATCCAGATTGCTGCTTTAACCAGGCTACTAACACCAAGCCTTCTTCTTAACAGACATTCTGGAGTTGTTGAGAAGTTTATGTAAGCCTCCATCAGGTGCCCAGCCCTGTGCTGAGAGCCATAACAGAGCCTGGAGTTTTAATCAACATGTATTTAATATTTACTTTTATTCATTCATTTGTTCAAACAAACCTATTGAGAACTTAGTGAGATGAGGCAATGTAATAAGACAGACCTGGTCTCTTGCCATCAAGGTGTTCATAACCTGGTTGGGAAGATGGACACAGGGAGGAGGGCATTAGAGTGGAGAAGGGTGGGGGTGAGGGTGCAGAGGACAGAGGAGGCACTTAACCCACGGGTGGAGTTCAGAAAAGGCTCCCGAGAGGAGGAGGCAATCTCTAAGCCAATACCTGAGGAGTGAATGGGAGAGGCGAGAATGAGGCAGGGTGTTCCAGGAAAAGATCCAGAGCCCAGAAAGAATTATTTCAAGAGAATTACAAGTATCAAAGATGTTGTGAAGATTCAGATACAGTGTTTGCTCTCAAGGCCTACCAGTCTGGGGGGTGAGACAGGCCAGCTGTTTTACAGTTGTGGAGAGAGATTTAAAGACGTTTTCTCTCTAGCCTCGTAGAATCGGTCATCAGTGAGCCTCAAGACGGCAAGCAACGGGCAAGTGAGTGCTCCATGACCAGGCTCGGGTGGCTCTGACTCTACATAGGGGACCCAGAGATTCTGGGGGAGGAGAGATGAGGGCCTGATTTCTCTGCTCCAGAAGTCACTTAGAGGAGAGGGGGTTGGAGCTGAGCTTTGAAGGGAGTGTAGACCTTGGTACAGAAGCAGGGAGGGGCATCCAAGGCAGCAAATTCACAGAGGAAGGGACAGGCATGGCCCTGAGGGGTCTCAGGGAAGGAAACCGTCCTTTACTGTGTGACCCCCACCACAGCGGAGACCAAAAGGTATTTGTTTCAGCTCCACCAATTAAAAAACATGACCTCAGACAGTTATTTAACCTCCCTTTGCCTTAGTTTCCTCATCTGATTCTACCTCTGAAGGTTGACAGGAGGACTGATTAAGTTAATATATACAAAATTGTTAGAATAGTGCCTGGCACTAGGGCTGACTTCTCGTTCAGCCACCCGCACAGTCCCATAGGGCCCCACACTCAGAAGCTGAAGGGTCCCACATTTGGTTTAACGCTCTTCTGTTGCTGTCTTGAAATTCTTAATAATTTTGAAACACGGAGCCCCCTCTTTCCATTTTGCATGGCCACAAATTATGTAGCCGGCGCTGGCTGGCATGGCATGTGCTTAACAACTCCAGGCTTTCTCATTATTTTAGAGTCTAGAAGAACAAATCTGACTCAATAATAGATCCATTTTAGAAGGGAAGAAACGGACACTTGGTTTACATGACTTGCCCAAGATGCGAAGCAAGCTCACTGTATATGAAGGCTGGAGACCGAGATGCAAATCTGCAGTCCTAGAGGTGAAGGCAGGACAATGGCCCAGCCCCCGCCCCCGGAAGGCAACATAAGGAGAGAAGAGCAGACAGACTCCTTTGAAGGAGCTGAGAGAAAGAGGTGGTATGAAAAAGAGCCTGGACAGTTGTAGAGGTAGGAGGAAGCTGACTATTCTGGGAAGCAAGAGAAGATTCTCTGAGTACAACGTAGTGGTGAAGCCATGGAAACAAGAACTGAGAAAGTCTCTTGGATCTTGGCCACAAGAGGTCATAGATGAGCTTGGAGAAAGGAATATCGGTAGAGCGTTAGGGCCCCAAGCCAAGTTTAAAGGAAGGGGCCTCCGTGGAGATGGCCTCAGATCATTATTTAAGAAGCTGAGAAAAGGAAATAGAGGAAAAAAGGAGGCAGGAAGAAAGGAGGCCGCTTTGAAGAGGGTGGGAGGAGGGCCAGTTCCCAACTGGGAGGCAGAGAAAGGCCCAGCCGAGGCAGAAGGCTGGTCAGGAAGGGGCTGACTCTTGCCCGGAGTCTGTCGGGGACCGAGGCTGGAGCTGACCGGATCAAGGATAGGAGGGCGACGGGTCGTTTGGAGTCTGGTTGTCTTCCAAGCTGCACTGTGTTGTCTCAGGTGCAACACAGCAGCGAGGAAAAGAGCCTACTTATCGGAGTCAGACTGTCTGGGTTCAGCTGCGAGGTTATTTATTACCTGTGGTGACCTGGGGCAAATTAGTCAGCCGTTCGGTGCCTCAGTCTCCCTATCTGGAAAATGGGGATAACCAAGGTTGCTGTGAAGATTAACTGCCAGGATCCATGTAAAGCCATCAATACAGTGTCTGACACACAGCAAGCACGTGTTCACGAAACGGTAGCTGTTGTTAACAGCCACTTCTCCTGGTTCTCTTGTGACCCTCCTGTGGGTCTAATGCTGGCCAGCAAACAGGAGCACTCCATTGCCTGCTGCTTCATAGGAGCTTTTCAGGAAGTGTGGTCATAAGAAATGAGAGGTGATTTAGAAGTGGCACAGCGTCTGTCACAAGGGCTTTGTTCCACAATAAATGCTACCAAACATGTAATAAAAGCTTATGAGCATATCCTCTGTAATCAGCACCCTCTAGAAAGTTCCCCTCCCTCACTGCTCTTGGCCTTGGCTCTGGCCACACCCACCACCCCAGAGAGCATTATCAGCTGTCAGTAGGTTCCTTTACAGGGATCTTCCCATGGTTATACGTTTAGAAAACTGGAGAATGTTTTACAAACACTTCCAAACGTCTCGTAGCAATGAGAGGCCAGTGAGCAGGGTGGATGGGGCTCTCCTGTGCCACAGAAGTCACAGCTGGCACAGATCCAGCTGGCTACATCACCCCAAGCTTGCGGGTCATTGCAGAATCGTTCACAGAAATTCCCGTTGCATTGGAGTTTGTCCAGGCCAGTGCAATGTGTTAGGGATCACAGAGCAATCTCTCAAGGGAAAAAAGGAAGGCCTGTTGCTTGGAATGGCTTAGAGCACTTTTGGTAGCCATCCAAAGCAGCTACCACTCATTAAATCTGCCTTCCCTTCCAGCAAAAAAGCCAGCTGTATGGAATACCACATATAGAGCTCTAAGAATAGTATAGCACTCCAAGAACATACTGCACTTGGCCTAAATACAATTGTGCAGGGCTTAACAAGTTTTTTTACTCTCAAAGCTGGGTGAGTTGGAACAAACAAACAAAAAATATTTTCCCCAAGTAGCATGCAGAGAAGAAATGAGAAAGACAGCATAGGAGAGCACCCTAGCACATTCCTCTCTGACCTGGGCTGCCTTTTCGGGGCAGAGATTGATTCCACAACCACCAGAGGATACCCATAAGCCCAGGGCAGTGACACAGCAGACTCTCCCCCCACCACCCCCCTCACTGACTTTATACTAGCCTGAGCAAGCCCCGAAGTCCCGTAACAGGTGGTAATTTGTCATTTGCTGCAACAAGAATTTGAAACCATCATCCTCCCCAATAAATATTTAGTTGATCTATTGGCCTCCTTCCCATAAGGATAGGAAGTGAGGACGGGTTCCACACAAAGTTTCAGTTCTGAGCAATGAGATCTCAGAGTGCACACCATGTTAACCACAGCCCCGTATTTGTCGGAAGAAGAAATCCATGAGTGGGTCTATTCATGAAGAATTTGGGAAGATACTCTTCTTAAGAGGAGCTGGCTCTCATAGGGATTTGAAAGAGCTTTTATTTTCTACGTTAAAACTTTGTGTACTGTCTGAGATCTTTTACTGTTTCCTTTATAATCAGAAAAACGGCAATCTTATTTGGAAACTATTTTCCTTTTCCCAAGTGAGCAAACATGACAGGGTTTCCAGCTTCCTGCTTTCTCCTGGGATGGGAAAGGACAAGGAGGTGGAGTGGATAGATAGCTGAAGGTCCTCAAAAACAAAGGTTATAGGGAGAACACGCTTTGACCAATCCTGGGTACTCCTCTCCTGCTCCCTGCCCACAGAGAGCAAACGTTGCCCGTCACCACACGTCACCAGCCCCTTGGCTAGCTAACCACAGTCCATCTTTTAGTTCTCCTTGTAGATGCCATTTTTTCTAGGAAGCCATCCCTGTCCTGCCAAGCTTGAGTCCTGTGTCCGTCCCATGTTCTTCAAAGCCACCTGCACTGTGATGATCTGTTTACATTTCGGCCACCCCCCATTAGATTTGAGGTCCCTGAAGGCAGAGGTGTTTTATTCATCTGTGTTGTCCTTGTACCTTGGGAAAGTGCCCAGACACAATAAACATTTACTGAATAATTATTTGTTTGGAGACCTTTTATAATCAGAACAATTTAAGGAATACAAAGATAAAAAACGGGGGTGCCTGGGTGGCACAGTCGGTTAAACATCCAACCTCTGGTTTTGGCTCAGGTCATGATCTCACTGTGCGTTTGAGCCCCATGTCGGGCTCCGTGCTGACAGCACGAAACCTGATTTGGATCCTCACTCTCCCTCTCTGCGTCTACACCACTCACGCTCGCTTGTGCTCTCTCTCTCTCTCTCTCTCACTCTCTCTCTCTCTCTCTCTCAAAATAAGTACATAAACTTAAAAAAAAAGATGATAAGGCAACCATTTGTTTTCAAGGAACTTACAATTGAGTTAGGGAGACAGATATGTCCAACAATTAATTATAAAACCAAGCACTGGTTTAAGAGTTAAAAGAGTTACAAAGAACCAAATATGAGGATAAGGAAGGTTTTGGACACTGAACATTTCTCACTCATTGCATTTTCTGGTTCAGAACCCCCACACTGGAAGGCTAGTATGGGGTATGTGCACATGGTTATCAGGATCAGGTTCTTAGGACCTTTATTAGAATTTGACTCATAACCTTTCTTCTGTCCTTCTGCTGGCAGTTGCCCTAGGAATACCTGCCATTTAATCTTAATTGATGTTTGTGAAATGCCTTGTCTTCCTCTGCTGAAAGTCTGTTAAGTGTTGAGCACTACAGTGTTACAGTGGTTGTTTTATTACTAAAGCAGTGCCAACGAGGTTACACAACAGCTTGGATCAGGAAGCGAAACAAAGGCGGTGATCCTACTGAAGCTACAGGGGATGGGGATTTGGGATGGTAAAATGTTAATTACCCAAGACGGAATGCCGGCTGGAGTCCAGAGCTGTGCTTCTGGAGATCATTTCAGTTCCAGATGCTGGGGCTGGCTCTTTGGCATTGGGTCCTAAGCATCCTGCCCTCCCCTGGCTGGAATGTTGGATTCACTTCGCCGAAAGCTGCCACAGAAAAAGAATCTAGTGGTCAGCAGCCAGGAGCACACGTCTTGCACTGCATCAGGAGCCACTCTGGAAGCTTCCCAGGGGCTGAAGGGCTGTTCCATTTGCATGTAATAAATTATTTCTAGGGCGATTTATTCTTTACCTCTCTTTCCACTCCCTTCTTGTGTCTGGCTCTTGAGAACTCTCTCTAAAGAATGAGCTGGAGGTGGATGAGTGAGGGATGAGGAAGGTGGCTTGGCACACAAGGATGTGGAAATATTCATTTATAGAACTGATAAAATAAACATAGAGGTGGACTAGCTTCTGGTCAGGAAACACCAAGAAGGTTTGTTTCCTTTAAGGTGAGGAGGAATGGGTGCCAGAGAATAATGCGGTGATGGCAATGACAATCTCTCGTTAGTCTCCCACAATGTCACCTCCAGAAACGGATGGGGGGAACCTGCATTCGTAATGAAATATTTTTAAGTATGTTGGCTAGCAGGTAAGATTCTGGGCAAAGGGAGAGGCATACAGTAAAAAGAGTGAAGGCTCTGGAGTTAGACGGTCCTAGGAACAAATGCCGGTTCACTAATTACTCTCTATGTGGGTGACCTTGGGCAAGTGTCCTTTTGGGAACCTTAGTTTTCTATCTATAAAATTTAGACAACGTAAAACTCACATGTTTAACCACATACTTCCTGCAAAGAAATCAGAACAGTAGTTGGCCCAAAGTACGCACAAAATTAGCGACAGTCATTATTATCGTCAACTATGGGCCAAAATGACCAGAGTCATCCAAACTCCCAGCAAACAATTAACTGTAGCACAGGGAATCCAGATCTGACTGACGCGCCTATCTGCCCAATAAGATACCAGGAAAGAACTCTGTGGAGTCAAACCAATGGCACTAGTCCTTGTTGTTAGACGGGTTTTCTGGCTGTTCCACCAATAGCTTGAAGATCTGACTAAGGAGTGACATTTTGACAGTCCAATTACGCACAACCAGCCCACAGTCGGCGCTTCGAAGGGGATAAATCAAGGAGCCGGCGCGTATAGATTCCGTTATTAGGCAATACTGGATGGAGAGAGGAGCTCAGTGGAAACAGCGCGAGGGCGAGACACCAAAGAGCTAAAAAAAGAAAAAAGACGATGGTTGCGCCAAGCGAGCTCGGCCGCCATCATGCTCTAGTTTCCCCTTCGCCTCTCCGTGTCCGCGACCAAGGAAGCTGCCTCTGGGATGCTGAGGGGGTGTGTCCCCGAATGATTGGCGCAGGCAGTTCAGCCAATCCTAGCTCGTCAAACGGGAAGCACTTGACCAATGAGGGGCGACGGCAGCGGCGAGGAATTGGAGGGGCGGAACAGCAGCTTGATGGGCATAAAGGCCAGCCAGTGAGAGCCGGAAGCATCCTCCCTGCGGCCAATGGAGTGGGACTCTGGGCGGGCCCCCGAGTGTTTGTGTTGTGGTTTTGGGGGAGGGAGGCGGAGGGGAAAGTTTGTTTATTTTGTTTTTAGTTTCTGGGGTCCCCGTGTTTCTGGGAGGTGAAGCGGGAGGGAGTGACCCCTCGCGCCCCTCAGTCCCCCTACTACGTCGCCTCCATAGCCTGCGGAGAAGCGGGGACCGCGCGCATCGCAGCGCATCGCCTCACAGCGGAACGCCGCGCACTCGGAGCCGGCGCGGCTCGGCGGTGAGTGAGGACCGACGGCCACTGCCGCCCTTCCCCTCCCCCGCGCACCGCCCAGTCAGAGCTGGAGGACCGGGTGGGCGAGGACGCCCGCGGGAGCGCGCGGCGCGGACCGGCCTGTCAAGCTGACTCGCAGCGTGTGCGTGTCCTCGCGA
>NC_043709.1:7959744-8036318 GCF_006229205.1 Suricata suricatta | reverse complement strand
GCGCGCGCGGCTCCGGGCGTCACGCGCCAGCAGGTGTGAGCTGGGGGAGGGCTTCCGGGTGGGCTGGTCGAGTCGGGTTCGCTTCCCGTCGCTGGGGGGCCTCCGGGTCGGGAGAGACTCCCCGTCACGGCGGACACCCGGCGCTTGCCGAGGCGCGTCAGGCCCCCTGTCTGGCGGGTGGCCGAGGAAGGCGTCAGGCCTGTGAGGGACCCGCGTGACGGCGGGAACCCGTCCCCCAGCTTAATCTTGGCTGAGGGGGGTCCCGCCCCTCACACCCAGAGCCCTGAGGTGTGTGGCCACCTTCGAGAGGCGATTCGGACTTTCCACGAGGAAATGGGACGAAACAGCACGCGGAGTGTTTTCGGTCTTCCTCTGGGCCGGCGTCCCTTAGGTTCCAACTAGCGGGCTTCCCGGTGGGCTGAACGAATACCCTAAGCGGCTGAAGACCCCCAGTAACGGTAGTTTCTTAAAGACGAGCCCATCCTCACCTCCTTAGGCACAGTGTACAGTCTCGGTCTTTTCAGTTTCCTTGCCATCTCATGTATCTTTTGGATGTTTTATTACTTTTCAGCACCTATGCTAGAAATTGTGCGAGGAATAAGGCGAATTTCAAGTTGGTCATTTGTATTACGATAGAAGCAAAATTATGCAACACAATTGGCCAGAGATATTTCTCCATATGAATAAGACGTCTTGGGTTGCTTTTCCTTCCCGTAGTAGTTAAGCGTACAGAAAGAAGGTGTATAAAAATCTTGCATCTTAGCATTTTGTGAAAGTTTAGCAATAGAGGCTATTTCCTTCGTTGTTGTGGGGGAATTTCAGTGGAGGATAGCTTCCTGTTGATTTGGAGAAGCATCAGCGATCTTGGCTTTGAAACTATTTATTCTTTTGGTAGTGTTATGTAAATGCCTCTTTAAAAAGAGAACTTTTAGCACAACGTCTTGCACCTCTCCTGGGCGCAGTTTCGCCCGTAGGTAGGTAGTGACAGGAGTATGAATGTAGTAGATCGCTACACTAAGAGATCCAGAGCACAAATCAGACTGGTTTGTCACACTTGGGACACAGCGATGATAATAACGATGCCTTTATGTTCTCTTGGTTCTTGGCCGTTTTTAAGTGTTTGTCCCCAATGTCATTTATTGGAGCAGAACAAAAGAGGAGGAAATGACCAAGCTGCAATTCTAAGGTCGTATATGAACATCATGCCCTTGAAATAATTTTTTTCCTTATTCCAAATGGGAGCACTTAAAAATGTTTTAAATCAGAACAAAAATATAATTTTTTCCCCTCATGCCAAATGGAAACACTTAAAAAATGTTTTAAATCAGAACAATACCATTTGTTCAAATGATAGTGACAATATTAACTAACATTTACTGCATGCTTCTTATATGCCGGCCTCTTTATATTTTTTCCTTATCCTTCTCTCAAGCCTGCCGGGAAGGTGTCATTACTGTTTTATGGATAAGAAAAAGATCCTCCAAGAATCACAGAGGTTCGCGGTTGGGAAGCTTGAGCCCCACATCGGGTTCTGTGCATTGGGTTCTGCGCTGCTTGGGATTCTATCTCCCCCTCTCTGCCCCACAGCCTTCAAGCTCTCTTTCACTCTCTCAAAATAAATAAATAAAAAGCAAATAATTCAAAAGAGAATTTAATGTTAAATTAAACTCATTCTTAGTTTTTAGAAATTAAGAACATTTTTCCAAAACTACATCCACGCTTTGTTTTCATAAAGATAAATAGAAATGCATTTAATTCAGAACGTGGGGGCTTTCGGAGCCCTTTGTGCAGATCGCCACTCCAGTACCTTGCAATTGTGATAAACCCTGTGTGCTCTTCTAAGGAGCAGGCCTTACTTTTGTATCTAACAGGGTACTAGGCATGTAGTAAATGTCAGCTGATTGAGGAGCACAATTAAAAGTGTAATGATTTCGGGTTTGTTTTAGCGGTTTTAGTTTAACAGGACAATAATAAAGTGAATAATTCATGTGCAAAATGCATGTTCTAGAAGAATACTGAAAGGGAGCAACTCATGGTGTAGAAGGTTGGCTCTGCCAGGTTGCTGAAGCTCCCGGCTCCCCTTATCTCTTTGAGCTGTGTGCCATTCTGTTCTTTCAGCCCCAGAGTTCTAAAAGAGGAGGCTGTGCGGACTGCCTCTCTTTACTGCTCGGGTGGTTTTGTAAACCTCTGCAGCCTGGCTCCCAACCTGACTACTCACTGAGGCTCTTTCCAAGGTTGCCAGTTACCTAATGGTTCAAATTCCCAGAGCATCTTTTTGGGATTTATCCTGTTCTGACTCCCTGCAGCAGTCCTTTTGACTACCACCACCCCTTTAAAAAAATGTTAAGACATGACGTATAGTGGGGTGCCTGGGGGGCTCAGTTGGCTGAGCATCTGACTTTTGATATGGGCTCAGGTCATGATCTCCTGGTGCTGAGCATAGAGCCTGCTTGGGATTCTCGCTCTTTCCCTCTGACCCTCTCCCCATCCTCCCTCCTTCCCCCACCCCTCACAAAAACAAACAGAAAAACATATAGTAACATTAACTTTTAGTGTGTGTTATAGTTCTATGAATGTTAAACAATTGTGTAGCTTCAGGTAACTACCACCACAATCTGGATTTAGAGTGGTTTCACCATCCCCCAAACTTCCTCATACTATATCCCTTTTGATATAGTATGAGGACTCCTTTCTCCTGACTTCTGTCCCAGAGATGAACACCAAGGATCAGACTTAGGCTCCTTTTTTGTTGTTGTTGTTTTATTTTTCTTTTTCTACTCCTGGAAAACGTTACTTACTTTTGGGACTTAAACTATCTACTGTCATCTTCGTGTCTGCTAACCTGCCTATCCATGTCTGACCTCTCTTCCCCTACTCCAAAACAGTATCAATATTTACCTGCTGGAATTCTCTTATTTCTTCATATTTCCTATGTGTAAAATTATGTTTAACTTTGCCTTCTAAGCCAGCTCTTCCATCAGATTTTTCTGTACTTTTTGGTGATGCCATCCTCCTCCCTGCTTGTGACTCTGGAGCACTCAGAGGGTCATATAATAAACTCTCTGATCCCAGACCTGGAATTCTGTGCCTCAGCCACAAATACTGGCTCCTGCCCCTTTGCTGCCAAGCTGGCTCGCTTTCACTAGTCCGAGCAGAGCTTTGGTAATTGGAGTACTTAGAACGCCATCGGATCAGACCACTTCTCTGGTCAAAACTCCTTGTGGCTTCCCACTGTACTGAGGCCCGTTTGGGATTTTATTTGTCATCCTCTGAGACTCTGTCAGATTGGCCTCTGCCTGCCCCTCCAGCCTTCCCTTACTTCTTTTATGGCCCGGCTCCCTTTCTGATGTCCTAATTACTCAGTCTTTCTTTCAGTTCCTTGCATTACCCAAGCCTTTTCCCAGCCTTAAGGGTTTTGTGCAGCCACTCTCCTGGCTTGGATGTTCTCCCCCGGCTTCCCCCTTAATCTTCACCCACCTGCCTCCAGGGGTCAGATTAAAGTGTCACTTCTTCAGAGAGGGTCTCCTTTATGGCCTCCCACCACCCCAGCCCACCCTCGGTCCGGTCTCTCAGAGCTCTTGTTCCTTTTTCATAGCTCTCGCCACCATTTGTGACTCAGGACCATGGCTGTTTTGTTTCTGCTGTCTCCAGAGCCAGCCAAGCTTCAGGCTTACAGCAAACCCTCAGTAAATATTTGTTGACTGTATTGTGAGTCTGGGCTTTGCTTTTATAATTTATTGCTCTCTTGTAGTTTCTGGTAGCCTTGCTTTCTACCTCCTACCTTCTCTGGGACTTGATCTCACTGTTAAAAGTCTTTCCACACAGAGATAGATCTGAAATTGCTGAAGAGGACACTGATCCTGTTCTCCTTCTGAATTGTACCTCTGCCTGGGAGCCCTGACCCCTGAGCCACACTAGCTCTAACCTAAACTGTGGCTGACCTTGCTAAGTCCACTGAGCAGAGCACCTTGGTTATCCAGGCTGGGGCCAGTGCTGGCAGTTCATTCTTCCCCCGCCTTACCCTGCTGTGAATTTCTTCCTCTCTCCACCCAGCCTGTGATGTTTAAACACTTTGTGTGTATTCCAGCTGAGCCTGCTTACCCTTTGACCTTTGACAGCCTTTTGACATTGACAATTGCCTCTAGGGTCTTTACCCTACTGATTGGCCCCACACTAATCTTCCTGAAACAGTGCTTTTTGTTTCCTGCCGCCTCCCCAGATCTAGCGCAGGCACTTTAAGTTGAAAACCTTCAGTGGTGTTTCATTGCCTAGAGGGTTCAAACTCTAGCTTGGCTATATCAAGTGCCTCCGACTAACACCATCCAGTAGAAGTAGACTGCAGGCTGCCAATGTGAGCCACGTTAAAAAGGTAGAAAAGGGGAAATAGATTTTCATAACATTTTGTTGACTTCCATATACCCCACATATTTTATGAAAACATGTAATCAGTAAAACACAGTGAGATGCTTTACACTTTTTTTTTCATGTTAGGTCTTTGAAATCTGGAGTGTATTTTTCACTTACTTCATCTCAATTTAGACTAATCACATTTCAGGAACTCAGTATGTGGCGAGTGGCTACTGTGTGGTTCTAAACTGTGTCCTCCAGGGAGCTGGAGAGCTCTACCTGGGTAGTTCCAGCCGCTAGCCTTTTGATAACTGTCTTCCCTTAGGGGCACCTGGGTGGCTCAGTCAGTTGATAACTGTATTCCCCTTATCTACAGCCACCTCCTCTCTAAACATCCAAACCTTCCTTGCTTGGGATCCCAAGGTATCCCTAAAGTTCAGTTCTCACCATTTCCTCTAACCCTTTAACATTTTTGTGTGGGCACTGTTATTTCATACAGTAACTACTTCTAATAATTATCATTTTGCTTATAATATGAAGTAACATTAAAATATTTTAATAACTGGGGGTGCCTGGGTGGCTCAGTTGGTTAAGTGTTCAACTTCGGCTCAGGTCATGGTCTCACAGTTCATTAGTTTGAGCTGCACATTGGGCTCTGTGCTGACACCTCAGAGCCTGCCTCGGATCCTCTCTCCATCTCTCTCTTCTTACCCACTTGCGCATGTGTGTACTCAGAAATAAGTAAACATTAAAAAATATATATTTTAGGGGAGGCTGGGTGGCTCAGTTGGTTAAGCATCCAACTATTGGTTTCGGCTCAGGTCATGATCTAGTGGTTCAGGAGTGCAAGTCCCGCCTTGGTTTCTGTAATGTCAGCTTGGGATTCTCCCGCTGTCCCCCACTCTCTGTGTGCGTGTGCTTTCTCTCTCTCTTTCTCTCAAAATAAATAAACTTAGAAATAATAATAGGCGCCTGAGTGGCTCTGTTGGTTAAGCAACCAACTTCAACTCAGGCCATGATCTCACAGTTTGTGGGGTCGAGCCCCGTGTCGGGCCCTGTGATGACAGCTCAGAGCCTGGAACCTCCTTCAGATTCTGTGTCTCCCCCTCTCTGCCCCTCCCATGCTTGTGCTCTGTCTCTCTCTGTCTTCTCAATAATAAATAAAAATGTTAAAAAAATTAAAAAAAAATAATAAAAAATATATATGTATTTTAGGGGCACCTGGGTGGCTCAGTCAGTTAAGTGTCCAACTTTGGCTCAGGTCATGATCTCATGGTCCATAAGTTCTGAGTCCTGCATTGGGTATTCTGCTGTCAGCACAGAGCCCTCTTTGGTCTCCCTCACTCTGTGCCCCTCCCCCACTCTCCAAACTATTTAAAAGAAAATAAAAATAATATATTCTAATAACTGATATTTAACAAGGGATGGGCACTGACCAATGGAAATAAGTGCCTGATGAATTAGAACTGATGACAGTTGCACACAGCCTCTGTGTTCTCAGCTGTGATCACTCCTGAGTTGGTATATTGTTGGCTTCTGCCTTAAAACTAGGAGTCCCTCAAAGGTGGCTGTTGTCCTGCTCATCTTTGCATCCCTATGACAACTCCTGACCTGGCCTGTGGTAGGCAGTCTATAAATAGTTTAAATGAACACATGCCACATTATATGTTGCTTAATTCTATGTTCTATATGTTATCTTTCCAAATAGAAACTAAAATATAAGTCCTTTGAGGACAGAGATCATGAATTATGAAGGAGTATATAGAATATCTTCTTGATGGTCTTCATAGGAGCAGTTCTTCTGAATGAAGATTTGCTCTAAGAAAAATAACCGTTGGGGTGCCTGGCTGGCTCAGTCAGAGGAAGGTGCAGCTCTTGGTCTTGGGGTTGTGAGTTTGAGCCCCACTTTGGATGTAGAAACTACTTAAAAACAAAAAATCTTAAAAATATAAAAGTAAAAAAATAACTGTTTAGGGGTACCTGATTGGCTCAATCAGTGGAGCATGCAACTCTTTATCTTGGGGTCCTGAATTTGAACCCCATGTTGGAGGCATAGAGATTACTTAAAGTCTCTGTTTGTTACAGCTCATAGGTGATGTTTAAAAAGTTGAATAAAGATTTTAAGAAATAACTGTTTAGATAATATTTTGGGTTTTCAGTCTGGGTCAGAAATGAGGTTTGGCGCTTTTTTTTAATGTTTATTTATTTTTGAGAGAGAGAGAGAAAGAGAGAGAGAACAGGGGTAGGGAGAGGCAGAGCAAGAGAGGGAGACGTAGAACTCACCAGGCTCTAAGCTGTGAGCATAGAGCCTGACGCGGGGCTTGAATTCCTTAACTGAGATCATGACCTGAACCAAAGTAGGACATCCAACCAGCTGAGCCACCCAGGCACCCTGAGGTTTGGCTTTAATGAGATTTATTTTCTTTTGCGGTTTTTAAACTGGCTCCAAGAGCAGATTCATAAGAACTCCTTGGAATTAATGCATACTCTTCCAGAGTTAGGAGCCCAGTTGGTTCCGGAATGGCACTGCCTAGGAGTTAAAAATCCTGGGTTAGTTTGCATTGCAGACATTTGCTTCGGTACCTACTATGTTCCAAGCACAGGAATGAATGAAAGTTAAAAACTAGAATAGTGTGAAAGAAATGTCTTTTTAACACAGAAATGAAATGCTTAATTCTTCCTAGGAAGATTTCATTTTTTCTCTGCTCTGTTTTATTTTACCCATTTCTAGCATGGGCTGCCCTATGTCGTGTTTCTAGGTCTGTTTCTTTCACTAGATTGTCAGTTTCTTAAGAGCAAGACTGTTATATTCATCTCTGTATCCCTAAGCACACACTATACTGTGCCTGACATATTGTAGGCTCTGAAGTGTTTATTGAATAAATAACCTCAAATAAATTACTTAGCTTTGCAAAACCTCAGTTTTTTCTCTTGTAAGCAGGGAATTTTCTGCCTCAGAGAATTTTTGAGGCTATAAAAAATAGTTTTTTAGAAACAAATATCGGGGCGCCTGGGTGGCTCAGTCGATTAAGCGTCTGGCTTCAGCTCAGGTCATGATCTCACGGTTCGTGGGTTCAAGCCCCACCTCGGGCTCTGTGCTGACCGCTAGCTCAGAACCTGGAGCCTGCTTCAGATTCTGTATCTCCTCCTCTCTCTCTGACCCTTCCCTGCTCACACTGTCTCTCTCCGTCTCTCAAAAATAAATAAGAAACATTTTAAAAAGTTTTTAAAAATAGAAAGTAAATAAAACCAAATATTTGGTACATGTTCTACCTCAGTATAAGACACTCAAAACACATGTGTAAATCTGATCATATTTGTCCCCTACTTAAGACTGTTAGTGAATCCCAAAAGCCCTGCCATCCCCCTTTTGGATTATAAACTTTATAAGTAACTGGTCTCTCTTGTTCACTGAATACCCAGCAAACACCCTACCTTATTTCCTGCTCTCTCCCCTTTGCTGCCTGAACTCTGACCCCCTCTGGTACCTGAAATGCATATTCCTCTCCACTCAAAAGTTTTTTCCTTGCACTTGCTGTTCCCATAGCTTGGAAGCCCCCCACCCTGACCTTAATTGATGCCTCTTCAATCCTCTGAGCTCAATTTATGTGTCACTTTCTTAGTGATCTCTTAATCAGCCCCACCCCAGATAAGATGTGCTCCCTTTTCTTTTTCTTTTTTTTTTTTTAAAGATTTTGTTTTTAAGGGGTGCCAGTTTTTAAGGTTGGCTCAGTTGGTTAAACGTCTGAGTTCGGCTCAGGTCATGATCTCAGGTTCATGGGTTCAAGACTCGCATCGGGCTCTGTGCTGACAGCTCAAAGCCTGGAGCCTGCTTCAGATTCTGTCTCCCTCTGTCTCTGCCACCCCCCCACTCATGCCCTGTTTCTCTCTGTCTCAAAAATAATTAAACATAAAAAATTTTTTTAGAGTTTTTATTTTTAAGTAATCTATACCCAACGTTGGGCTCGAACTTTTAATCGCGAGATCAAGAGTTACACCTTCCACAGACTGAGCCAGCCAGGTACCCCTCGATGTGCCCCTTTTAAACACTGAGAGCACTTAACAGAATTGGGGGCAGTGGGGAAGAACAGTCATCGGTACAACTGGGGGTCGAGAAAGCCTTTCCAGGGAGGGAAACACTCCCAGTAAGTCACGGAAGAAAAGGGCATTTCGGGCAGAGGGAGAGGGAGCAGCCTGTGCAGAGGCACAAAGGAGCATATTTAGTATACGGAGAAGTGGCATGCTCTGTGAGGCTGGCCTTGGGGTACTGGCCAATGGCTGACTTACAGGCTGTGACATGTTACACTCAGACGCTTAGGTTACATTGCATTTCAGAACTGGAAGTGATCTTAGAAATAATGATGTGATTCTTATTTGAATTCATAAAAGCATTATAAAGTACTATTCAGTGTCAACTATACTTTAAAAAAAAAAGTACCATTCGAGGAAGATTAGTCATCAATCAGAATGGTGCTTGTCAATGCACCTATAATCATGCAAATGATATCAAATGGAGTTAGAAAGTGGTGACTCATTTCGGCTTATCTGTAGGAGCAGAGAGTAAAGCAAGTGACCTCTTGCTTGACTGCCTGAGGTGAGTGTTGATCCGCCTCTCAAGGGCCAGATGATGAACCCGTGAAAGGGATAAGATCAGAAAGGAGTATCTAGAAGAGCCTCTGGATATGTGTACATTTTTATAGCTGGAAGGTTGTTAGATGTCTGGGGCTCCTGGGTGGCTTAGTCAGCTAAGCTTCCGGCTTTGGTCAGGACATGATCTTGAGATTTGTGAGTTTGAGCTCCGCAGCGGGCTCTGCACTGATGGTGCAGCGTCTGCTTGGGACCCTCTGTCTCCTTCTATTTTTGCCCTTTCCATGCCCCCCCCCATAAACATTTTTTTAAAAAAGGTTGTTACATGTCTGTAAGTCTCCAATTGGTTTATTGAATTAACATTAGTTTAATTTGATTCTCAACCATATAATTAAGAAAGGAAGATTTTTAAAATGTAAATCCAGCACATTTTCCTTCATTTTATTCCTCTTTAGTTCAACAGCTCTTTGCTTTCTTGTCTCCTTCCATACCTTTTCCTCAGCTCTGTTAATTAATTAATTAATTAATTAATTATTTTTTGAGAAGTATAGGGAGGGGCAGAGGAAGAGAAAATATTAAAACAGGCACCATGCCCAGTACAGAGCCCCACTTGGGCTCAGTCTCACAACCGTGAGATCATTGAGCCGAAAACAAGAGTTGGACTCTTAACTGACTGAGCCACACAGGTGTCCCCCAGTCCTGTTACTCTTAAGATCCACCCCATCTCTTCTCACCTTTTTTTCCCATTATCACCAAGTTGTTTTCAGTTACAACTGTGGGATACCTGTACTTTGTTGGCATATACAATATTTCTCAGCTTTGCATGTTCAGAGCTTGATATTTTTCAGAATGATTGGAGGTTATGCTAATTGGCCCATTGCAATGTCAGTTGCTACAAATTCTGTGTGTTCATTTGTTGATCTAGATTACAAGGGGCAAAAGAGATAATGGATAATAGGGAGAATGACAGCAGTGAGCGTAGTTTATTTCAAGATGTTTGGGAAAGAAAGAAAGGAGATAATGGAAGCAGGGCCAGGTTGAGAAGGCAACCTGTTAAGGCGAGATAGAAAATCTATATAAAGATGTGTAGCAAGGATCCAGGAGAGAAAGAAAAATTGAAACTGTTCGAATGGAGAAGGTAGCAGGTAATCCATAGGGCAAGGCCGTCAGATTCCTCTCAAGGGCATAGGTGGCATGATAATCCTTAGAAGTTCCTTGTAGTTCTGAACTAGAGAGAAGGGAGAATTCAGGGTTTCTCTCTTGGTACTTTGAGCTCATCTTACTGCTCTGGCTCCCAGCAGAATGGTTTGCACATAGCAGGGGTAGACATTCTGAGACAGAAACTCACAGGATTGAAAGAAAATATTAATTATAACTTTAAGCATGTTCTAGTTACTAGATCACACTGTGTGATTTATGACAAATGAACACATTAATCCTGTGTCTTGTGAATAGGATAGGTTACGTTGTATTCTTTTCCTCAAAGTGTTCATTTATCAAATGTATATATTTACAATATACCACAATGTTTGTAATGCTGTTGTGGCATGTCTTTATTTTCAAAATACTGAGAATCTCAAAAAGTTGAAGTAGACCAGGCTTCCTAATTTGTAGGCCCAGGTCAGCATATCAAGACAAATTTCTTGAATATCTACTAGGTTCTGGGGAGGAAATAAGGAAAGAGAAACAGTAAAAATATGAAAACTGAGACCCTCCAAGGAGCTAGATGGTTTTCCTCAAGTGGAAATCTTGCAGATTGTCCTCCTCAGTAGGATCCCCGTCACCAGGAGCTCTTTTACCCAGTTGTGTATTTCGGGGGGACTTCTGAACATGCATCTCTCCACTTAGATGTACCAACAGATTTTAAAATAAATCTTTTCCCAACTACTCTTTTTCAACCTCTTCACTATAAAACTTTCTATATATTTTTTATACCCAAGTGTTTAAAATTTATGATGTTTTTATTTTGCAGTTTGGCTGTATCCCCTTAAACAAAAGGGTACACGAGGGACTTATTCCCCCTTAAACCATGCAGGTGGGTCTGACGATAGAGAGAGGTCTTTTCATGCCCCCACATCCCCATTCCTGAAACACAGGCCTAGGGGAAAACGTCACTTTTAAAACACACAGAGAATTAGTGAAAAGGCTCTTTGTAGGAATAACAAAAACAAAACAATAGAATGGAAATGCAAAACACATCAGATTTCAAGCCAGTAAGGGCTCGTTTGAAAACTTTAAAAAGGGGACCCTGTGCCCCACCAGGCTTGTGAGTCGGCCTCAGCACATTGTGACACCGCCCTACGCTTCCTGAACCTGCCAGAGCCCAGGCTCAACACTGATGTGTTGTGTTTGCTTCGGAAGCGGATGCTCTCTAGACTTCTCTTTACTTAAAAATGCGTATTTAATGTCATTTTCTCTTGTTTTCCTTTAACCTCCCGAAGATTTGGGAATTGTCTTTCAGAGTGCTTTTTAGGAAGGTAACTCTGGAGACTGGAGAGGGGCCTCTGCTTCACCTCGCTTAAAAGTTGTTGACTTTGGGTCCCACCATTGGTAACCCAATCCTCACAATTACCGGATCACGAAAGCCTGAAACACTGAATCTTGGAGCACTACCATATCCCTTAGCTCCTTTCGCTGTGGCTTCCGACCTCTAGCGTCTCCTTTTCGTTTCTGCTCCACCATCCTGATTCTAAGTCACCCTCAGGTTGTGGCTGGATTATTAAAATAGCTTCCTGTCAGTTGTTCTGTTCCCAGTTTCTCCCCAGAAAACACTTCCTACATGCTGTTTTCTTTATCCGCCTGTGCTTTCTTAGTCTGTGAAATCCAAACTCCCGTGTTTGAGCCAGGCTTCTTCACTGCTTTCCGTCCTTCAACAGTCATTCCCCAGTTTTGAACCTTTGCCTTCTGTGCAATCTTTTCTCTCTTTTCCATATGATTCTCTCGCTTTTTGTCCTCAGACTTTATAAACTTAAGCCTTCTCTAAACGTTTCTTCCTGGAAGTCTTTCTTTATTAAAGCCCTCTTTAATTTGGACACAGGTTGTTTTCATCGATGTGATCGAATGCACTAAATAAATAAACTTTGCTAGTTGCATTCATTACTTTCAGTTGCATTTTTGTCAATTCTTTCCTTGTTTTTTTTTCATACACAACTATATCATTTACAGAGAAAGTGAATTTTATTTTCTAAACTTTGAGATCAAATTCTTGCCCTATTGGACTGGCTAGGACCTCAGGTACCATGTTGAATAGAAGTATGAATGGGCATCTTTGCTTTTTTCTTGGGTTTAGGGTGGAAACATTGTACTACTGTTTCTCTTAGTTACTTAGCTACTACTCGGCTGAATACTGGAGGGGCCACCCTGCAGCTCTCAGTGTTCTTTCACTGTACAGAGCTTTCCCTCCCGGTACTGCACACTGCAGACTCTAGCTGCCTCGGCCTTCCAGAAATCTCAGCTGCATCTTCTCAATTCAGGGAGGTCTCTGAGTTCCACTTGGGTTTCCCTTCCCTGCCCGGTGGCCTGGAATGTTTCCCTAGGCAGCGAGCTAGGGCAATTGTGGGGCTCACCTGCTTGTTTACCATCTTTTTAGGGATCACGGTCCTTCCTGGCCTGATGTCCGATGTTTTGAAAACCATTGTTTATATCTTTTGTCCAGTTTTTTAGTCGTCTGGTTGGGGTTTTTTTGTTTGTTTTTGGTGTTTTGTTTTCTTTTTTTATCTGCAATGGTACATCCAACTGCTGTTACTCCATCTTTTCTTTCTATTATTATTATTTTTTTAATGTTTTTAATTTATTTTTGAGAGACAGAGAGAGACAGTGCGAGCAGGGGAGGGTCAGAGAGAGAGGGAGACACAGAATCCAAAGCAGGCTCCAGATTCTGAGCTAGCTGTCAGCACAGAGCCCGATGCAGGGCTTGAACCCACGAACCGTGAGATCATGACCTGAGCCAAAGCCGGACGCTTAACCGATTGAGCCACCCAGGCACCCCTTCTCCATCTTTTCTGGAAGTGGAAGTCCTAGCTTTTCTTAAAACATCTGAGGAATTATTTAGGAGTTGCTTTCAGAATATGAAATACTCTTTGGGATTTCCGTAGGGGGAAATCTTCATTCTTTCAGGGTGGGTTTGATTTTGGGGAGCAACCAAGAACCATTTTTCAGGTCTGTTTAAATTATTTGTCTGGGCAATACTGTTTGGGGTTCAAAATGAGTTCAAAGTAATGAGGCAGATTTCCTTGTGTGATTTGTAAACTGGTTTGGAAGCAAAGTAGGAGTTGCAAAGTATTTTCAGTGATGGCAGCCTGGTTGAAGTAAATTCCTGTGTAACTTCCTAGGAGTGTGTATCTTGAAAAATAACTTCCATTTGAATGTTTCTATATACCGATTGGTATATATTTAGTATCAGTTTATATTTACAACTTGGACTTAATTGCTTCTTAGTAATCGTTTTTCTTAAATTGTTTATATGGGATTCTCTCTCTCCAACTTGATTATAAACGCACTGACCTCTGGATAGTTTTGTACATTGTCTCACCATGCTGTATTCCACTGTGGAAGCTCCTTAAATCAGATAGTTAACTAATTTCTAGTAAACTATAATTACCTGGTAGTTAACTGATTCATAAGGAAACAAAGATCACTCTGTCAAAATACGCTGTATGAGATAAAAGATATAAGATTGGGCTTTGATACCTGTATAGCATTATTAATGCCGTCATAATTTAAATTTAAAGTTACTCACATAAGATATTGAATTCCAGTACCATGAGCACATATCTGTATTTGTCTTACGCTGCAGGAATTCTGTGAATGACCTAGTTCAAAGAGATGCCTTGAATGTGGATCTGTTATGTAATTAACCGAAGAATATCCTTAGAACCTAGTAGGTCGGTATATGTGCTACATTAGATGAACCCTTTATCACTGGATAAAATTCTTCAGGCGGGTAGGGGGCAGAGGAAGGGTAACATTCTTTTCTCACAGTCTTTGTTTACTAGCACCTGCCTGTGTCATTAGCCCCGTCTCCACCTCCCATTAGAAAATAAGGTCTTCAGAAAATATTCTTAGTGGATTAAATTCTTAGATTTTTAATTTTCAATATATTTTTTGATTTCCTATTTTTAGTTAACTGATTTTATAGCTTTACAGTTCTTTCATGGTCAGTCTTACAGACTTTTTTTATTCATACTTACGTGATGTCCTCTTGGCTTGCTCTTTATCCTTGATATTCTAGTACCTTATGATCTTGTTTTCTTCTAGTTTTGCTTTGTTCAAGTAAAACGAAGATTGCAGTGGGGAATTTTTCTTTTGAAGTTTTGTATATGAGATGGACTTTAATTTTTAATTATTTTTTTAAATTTATTTTTTATTTTAGAGAAAATCTTATGCACATTCCACACTTAGCACAAAGCCCTACATGGGGCTCAATCCCATGACCCTGGGATCATGATCTGAGCCGAAATCAAGAGTTGGATGCTCAACCAACTGAGCCACCATGCACCCCTGTAAAGGAGAATTTAAATCCAAATTTATCCTGAAGTTTTTAATTTTTGGTTTTAATTAATTAATTTAGAATTCCATATATCAGTGATGTTTTCATGTGTACTATTTCCGATGGCCACATAAATTTCATGGATAGTAAAAACTGTAATTTAGTAAACAGTACTGGTAGAGATAACCTTACCCTTCCTTTCTAGGATACGGGAACAACTAGACAACTAGTGTTGCTACGATATTTTAAGGAGTATTTTAAATTATTTTTCAATCTTTAGTTTTTTTGAATATAACTCTGTGAGAACTTCCTTTAGGCAGAAATAATTTGGGGTTCTCCTGCATCCCACACATGTATTAAAAGAGATTTTCACAGCTTTCATGTCTACCAGTTGTGAAAGGAGGTTCCTGTTTGGTTACATTGTTTTTACCATTTTGTTAGTTGTGCGAGAGTGGGGGAGGGAGGGAGGATTGGTGTGTAGTTAAAAAAATATAGATACAACAGTCTAAAATGTAGTATTGTATTGATGTTTGTTAAAGTCTTTATTCTGTCCCTGTTTTTCGTGTGAAATCTGCTGAATTACTCTTCATTATAACTAATTATAGGTTGTTAGTAGTTCTGTGTCTTAGTTCTTGCTTTAATCTGGCTTTACAGTTTTGTTTCTATAATAGAGAGCTTTGAGTTTTGCAAGTTTTGTTATCATTTGTTATTTAGCCATAAAATGGAATTGATACATAACTGAGCTAAAATACATAATTTTCCTTACCTGCACATGTTCTCTCCCTTGACTTTTATTTTGTGTTCTGTTCCTTGGTAACTATTTGGATAATGTGACTTCATTATTTGGAATTTTTTAATGTTTTAAATTGGTGCTTGTTCACTTTTAATATCTGTGCTTTCTTTGATACATTAAAAAAAATCATGGGCGCATGCATGGCTCTGTTGGTTAAGCATCCAGCTTTGGCTCAGGTCACGATCTCATAGTTCGTGGGTTTGAGCCCCGCATCAGGCTTGTGCTGACAGCTCAGAGCCTGGAGCCTGCTTTGAATTCCGCCTCTCCCTTTCTCTCTGCCCCTCCCTCGCTTGCACTCTGTCTCTGTCTCAAAAACAAATAAGCATTAAAAAGAATTTTTTAAAAAATCACATGCCCTTTGTTTTTGTTTAAAATTTTTCTCATGTTTATTTATTTATTTTTGAGAAATTGGAAGAGTGGGCAGAGGTGGCGGGGGGAGAATCCCAAGCAGGCTCTGTGCCAGCAGCGCAGACTTGGCTCGATCTCACTAACCAAACCAGGGCGTCATGACCTGAGCTGAAATCAAGAGTCAGACGCTCAACCGGCGGAACCACCCAGGTGCCTTCTTTTGTTTTTAAACATAGAAAGAAAATCAAAGCATATTGACAGAGGTCTGCTTTTTGCACTATGATCTTTACCCCATTCTGATACTACCCTCCTGCCAAAGGTGATAACCACCCTTCTGATTTTAATATCACCTTCAGAGAGCGGTTGACTTAGAGTAACGTTGAAGCGGTATAAAATGTTCTAGTAATAATGCAGTTAAAGATTTACAGATATCCAAAGTACAATAGTTTTTGAAAAATTTTTTAATATTCATTTATTTTTGAGAGAGCGAGAGAGAGACAGTACGAGCAAGAGAGACACAGAATCTGAAGCAGGTTCCAGGCTAAGAGCTGTCAGCAGAGCCCAACACGGGGCTCGAACTCATGAACCATGATACCATGACCTGAGCTGAAGTGGGAAACTTAACCGACTGAGCCACCCAGGCACCCCCAAAGTAAAATATTTTTAATAGCAGTAAGTTTCTAGAAAAGAGAAATTAATGAGCTCAAATTATGAGAACATTTAGGAAAAAATTACGTATTTCAGTGGAGGCTGACAGTACGATTTTAATAAAACACCATTTGGGGGTTCATAGTCCTTTATTGGAAACTGTAAGGCCCATCAGTATTTTAGAATTTAGAAATTTTCTTTATTTTTAGAAAGCTACCATGATGCTTTTACCGTATATTATGTAACGTCCCTGCACAGTCAGGGGCAGCGCTTCGTAGTTGAATACATGAATAATCCGGCAGCCCGAGCCATGCCTGCTCTCACTTTAGTGGGCACACTATAAATAGTCTCGTGTCAGTTCAGGTCAGATTTCGCTGCCAATTAAGTCAGATCAAGTATTTCTACCAGATGAGTTACAGAAAACTGGTGGTTTTCAGAAGTTCTTGGATTTGGGAATTGTGGCTAAGGGATTATGGACCCGTGTTTACTTTCTTAGCCCTAATGTTTGTGTCTTTTGTTAACCTTTAGAAAATGAAACCTGCTTTCCTTTTTCTTCTCCTACAGGATACGAGATTAAATCTGTTTTCTACAGGCCAGTTAATAGGAATTAGGACACCTCTTCACAAAGCTTGATCCCTCAGGCGGCTGTCCCTGTCACGTGGCGGCGCCTTCTACACTCCTCGGGCTTTCTGTTAAGAGTCTCCTGGTTCCTTTCTCCATTCTCCTTTCAGAGTGCTCTGTGGTAATAAGTAGTAAGGAAAAAGGATTTAAAATGTGCCGTACTCCATGTAAGATATATCCTATCTCATGTAATAAGGTTTCAGAAGGAGCCTCAAGCTTTTCTCTGGACTGACCTTTTCTTCTATCAGCTAATGTGATAGCTTTGAAAATAAGTCTTAATGAAAGGAATCCATGCTTATGGTAAAACAAAAATCCAGTGGTGGAAAAGTATAAATAAAAAAGGAGAAGCTCTCTCCTGCCCTTTGGTGTTCCTCACCCAGCTAGTTTTTGACCACTTGCTTTAGAGCTTTTCTATGGGTTTGAATCCTTTTTGGTTTGTTTTACTGTGTTTTTGTTCAGACATTCCAGAGGACAGTTTGGGAAATTCCGGTTAGACATTAAACCCCACTTGGACTAAGTTTGTGTTCATTATGTGTTAAACTATGGAGACGGCCTTTTCTGTTCTAGTTGGCGTGTATAAATTTTATTTCTAGAGCTGTTTGTTCAAATTGCATCATTATGCAATGTTAATTAGATAGGTTTTTCACATTAATTTCATATTAGTTGTTCCAAATTGAGAATATCTAAGTATTACCCATATATAGAAGTAGAAATAACAATGACTTACTGGTTTATTTTTTTTACGTCAAAAAATCATGCATAATATTTGACAGTGCACATTTACTTTTAAGGAGCACTTTTAGGAAGTGGGTGTTAGCTCGTTTACTAAGTCAGTGGTTCTCAAGCATACGGGCAGCAGGATGCAGATGTGGTCCCAGTGATTATTACTGAATATTACTGAAATTGTTAATGTTTTTAAGCCCATGATAATCATAATAAGAGCATAATGCACTTATACATTAATGCCCTTCTTGGGAAAATGTAAGTTTTTGTTTTATATATTTATATGGAATCCAGATCTTTTATTCTTGAGTTCAACATACATTGATGTTGAGAGAGAGAGCATGCATGCAAGTGGGGAGGGGAAGAGAGCAGGACATAGAATCCCAAGCAGACCTGTGCTATCAGCACAAAGCCTGACTTGGGGCTTGAAATCATGAACTGTGAGATCATGACCTGAACCAGCATCAAGAGACTGATGCTTAACCAACTCGGCCACCCAGGCACTCCTTTATTTTTTAATTTTTATTTATTTATTTTGAGAGAGCATGTGTATGTGCCCACAAACCCATGAGATCAAGATCTGAATGGAGATCAAGAGTTGGTGCTTAACCACCTGAACCACCCAGATGTACCTTTTTAAATAAGGATGTGCCTAATAAGTGTTGGCTGAAACATATTCAACTGAAGGACTGTCAGTCTCAAACTGCCTGGTCCCAGTTCTCTGGCAAGCATTTCCCCCACAGTGCCCTGTACTGCCCCTGCACACATAGGGTCTGGGGTTTTTTCCCAGTCCTTGGACCTGGTACCATATATGTGGGACAGAAGAAATAAGTAGTCATTAGTATTCCAGGGTACCTATTTGCCATCTTAGAGCCTCAGATTCCTTGTTTTTGCAGAGTACCTATAGACTGTTGTTCTTCTTATTGTTATTGTTGTTAAGTGAGGGTCAAGGACCTGACTTTGTCTTCTCCTTGTGGAGCATTGTTAGGATTCAATGATACTTTGAATAGAAGCTTCTCTGATGTGGCTGGAAATTGTGGGAGCTAGAGATTTCTAAGGACTTTATGGCAAAGATTTGGCTGGGGAATGTCAGAATCTAGGGCCCCTTTCCTTTTAGTGGTATTTTGGAGGCACTGGAAACACATGCTCACCTTTGACATTACAAAGAGTTTGTAGTCATTAAATGAAGGAAAAAATGCCAGTTGACAAAAGGAAACTTAACTACGAAAGTCTTAGTGGGCCTCCTGGGTAGCTCAGTCGGTTGGGCTTCTGACTCTTGATTTCAGCTCAGGCCATGGTCTCAGGGTAGATCCTGAGATCAAGCCCCACATTGGGCTCCATGCTTGGTGTGGAGCTTGCTTGGGATTCTGTCTCCCTCTCTGGCCCTCTCCCCTCTTCATGTTCTCTCTCTCAAAAAAAAAAAAAAAATGCAGTAGAGGGGCACCTGGGTAGCTCAGTTGATTAAGCAGCCAACTTTAGCTTAGGTTATGATCTCACAGTTCTTGGGTTCGAGCCCTTTATCAGGCTCTGTGCTGGTAGCTCAGAGCCTGGAGCCTGCTTCAGATTCTGAGTCTCCCTCTCTCTCTGTCCCCCCCCTACCCCGCTCACACTCTGTCTCTCAATAAATATTAAAATAATTTTTTAAAAATGTATTAGCAATAAAACTATTATTAAGTGGGACTGACGTAAAAAAAATAAGCAAAAGTTTGCTATAAAGACAGGCAAAGAAAATAATCTCAAGTAGTAAAAAGCCGGTTAGAAAATTAAACAATAAAAAATATCAAATTTTAAAATAGCACTGAATATTTTAGGCAGTTAGGTAAACCTTAGAAGAGTAGTATAATTTTCCTCTGTGGTAGGAAATGGTAAATAATTCAAGCTAATAATTTAAGAGTAAATAAAGGATATAAATTTGGAGAAACTTTATCTTTAGAATATTTGAAACCAGTACATTTAAAGATGGCAAAGTATTAATGAATTTCAAAAAAGGTGTTAACATATTACAAGTATGCTTTGTAGCTAATTCTAAATTTTATGTGCATCATTAACCTAGTCAGATTTTCTATTTTGTTTTGAATTAATTTGGTAATTTCTTTCAAGGAGTTTTCCTATATTTCATCAGAGTTGTCTAGTGTATTGACATAAAAGCTGTTTATAACATTCTTATTTATTTTTGAGAGAGAGAGAGAGACAGCGCATGCGCATGCATGTGCTTCAGGGGAGAGGAGCACAGGGGAGGAGAGAGAGACTCTCAAGCAGGCTTCAGGCCCAGCAGGGAGTCCTACCATTTTTATTATTTTAATGCCTATAGGATTTGAAGTGGAACGTCCTTTCTTGTATATTTGATATTGGTACTTTGTGTTAATGTGCTTTCGTTTATTCTACTCTAGCTACAAGTTGATCAATTTTGTCAGTCTTCTCCAATAACTAGTTTTGAGTTTCATAGATTTTCTGTATTGTCTTGCTGTTTGTTTTCTGTTGTTAATTTCCAGTCTTTATTGTTGCTTTGGATTTAATTGGCTCTTCTTGTTCTAGCTCCTTAGAGATGGAGACTTAGGTCATTGATTTCAAACCTTCCTTGTTTCCTAATAGAAGCACTTAATGCTACAAATTCCCCTCTATGTCACACTCATTTAAACAGATTTTTTTTAATGTTTATTTTTTGAGAGAGAGAGAGCCCATGCATGTATGTGTGCCTATGAGTAGAGGAGGGGCAGAAAGAGAGAGGAGGACACAGAATCTGAAGCAGGTTCGGGCTCTGAGCTGTCAGCTCATGGCTTGATGCTGGGCTCGAACTCACAAACTGTGAGATCATCACCTGGGCCAAAGTCGGATGCTCAACAGACTGAGCCACCCAGGCACTCCATCATCATTGCTTTTTAATTGAAGTATTTAGACCATTTACATTTATTTGATATGGTAGCATTTAAGTCTGCAATTTTTCTATTTGTTTTCTATTTATCCATCTGTTTTATGTTTATTTTTTCCTCTTTTCTTGGCATATTTTTTTATTGCTTTTCTACTGTTTTGTTTTCTTTCTTGGCCTATTAGCTATAAATCTTGGTTTTATTTTTATAGTGCTGCTCTAGGGTTTAAAATATGCATGTTTAACTAATACTCTCCGCCTTAAAATAACATGCTGCTTTATTTACAGTTTAAAAACTTTATGGAGTATACTTTCATCTTCATCATATCTTTGGGCTATTGTTGCTATACCTTTTACCTCTGTATATGTATTAAACCCCACAATCCATGTCACTATTTTTACTTTTAGCATTAAAAAGTCTTTTTCATTTACCCACATATTTACCACTTCCGTTGCCTTTAATTCCCTTGCTTAGATCTGAATTTCCATATCTGAATCATTTTATCTTCAGCCTGAAAGCCTCAACATTTCTTGTAGAAAAGATCTGCTGGCAATGAATTCTTTCATCTTTTGTCTGTTGAAAACTCTCAATTTCTCTTGCATTTCTGAAGGGTATTTTTGCTAGCTATCAAATTTTAGATGCATGGTTTCTATCTTTCTGCATTTTAAGCTGCCTTTCTGTTGTCATCTATCTTGTATCATTTCTACACTTGATCTTAGCCAAAAGGCTGAGAAGCGATATCTTGTATAGTTTCTAACAATACAGATGTACTTAGCATTGTTCACTTGTGCCTAGTTGGCCTCTTTGCTCTGGCTGCTTTATATAATTTTCTCTCAGTGGTTTTTGGTAATTTGATGAGGACAGTGTACCTTGAGTAGTTTTCCTGGAGTTCTTGGGTCTATGGGCTTAGAAATGTCAACAAATTTGGGAAAAGTTTTAGACATTATTTCATAAGTAGTCTTCGCACCCACATTTTTTGGGTCTGAAATTACACATAAATTAGATTACTTGATGTTGTCTTAGAGGTTACTTTTTCGTTTTGTTTTGGTTAATAGGTGTTTCATTTAGTGTCTATTATGCTGTTAGGTATAGCCAGTGAAGTTTTCATTTCAATTACTGTATTTCTCTTCTCTTTTCTCATTTTCTTTCATCTCTTTTCTCATTTTCTTTCTTTAAATTTTGAACATATTTACAATGTTTTAAAATCTTTATCTGCTGATTGTATAATTTTCACCATTTTTGAGTCTGTTTCTGTTGACTGTTATTCTTTCTTTTAATTATTGGTTACATTTTTCCTGCCTCTTTGCATGTAATTTTTTATTAGATGTTGTATATTATGAATGTTGCATCATTAAGTACCTTGATTTTGTTTTCTGTCTTTAAAGAGGATTGGATTTTGTTTTGGCAAGCAGTTAAGTCACTTGTGGGTTAGATTTTTTTTTTTTAAGGCTCGTTTTTAAACTCTTAGGTTGGATCTAGAATTGTTTTTTTTTTTAATTTTTTAAAAGTTTGATTTATTTTCAAGAGACAAAGAGACAAGAGTGTGAGCGGGGGAGGGGCAGAGAGCAAGGGAAACAGAATCTGAGCTGTTAGCACAGAGCCTGACGCAGGGCTCAAACCCACAAACTGTGAGATCATGACCTGAGCCAAAGTCTGTAGCTTAACTGACTGAGCCACCCAGGCACCCCTAGAATTGTTTTATTTAGGCTTCTGCATTTAGCCCTATAATAAGACCTGACCTATCTAGGTCTCTGCTAAATGCTTGAAGTGTTCATTGAAGTCTTCACTCTGGCTGGATGGAGTTCAAATGTCTCCCATGTGGTTATCAACTCGGGGAATTCTTCAGCTTCAAGGCCCCTAGTTGTTTGTTTCACTCCACCCCCAACCCCCCCCCCCCCCAGCAGTTTGGCTTTGCCTAGCCTCATAGAATTCTACCCTACAGGTTGGTATAGCCAAAGACTCTAGGAGACCTTATACAAAATTTTGGAGCTGTTTCTGTATGTGGAGCTCCTTCCTTTCTGATACTCTGCCCTGGCAGATTCCAGACTGCTTAGCCCCCTACACCCTGAACTCTGTAACCTCAACCTGTTTAGCTCACTGGGCTCTGCTTATGATCTTTTTCCCAGTGCCACAGTGTAGAAAGTACCTCTAAGCAGAAACCTACAGCCTTCACAAGACTCACCTTTGGTTCCCCTCTCTTAAGAATCACAGTGCTAACTGTTGTTCAGTGCTTAAAACAGTTGTTTCATATATTTTGTCCAATTTTCTAGTTGTTTAAAATGGGAGGGCAAGTCTGGCACTAATTGCTTCATCATGTCTTAGCAGAAGTTGAGAAGTACTGTTTTTATTTTCAATTTATAGGTAAGGAAGTCAAGGCTACGGATATTTAAGGAATTCTTCCTCCTATAGTCCTTTAACCAGATGGGTAGTCTTTATGTTTGTCTCTTTAAAGCCGTCTAACTCACCGTCAGCCACATTAAGCCCTGTTGCTCTGGACGTGGGTTTTGGTTTTTCTGCAAAGGTTCAGATAGTGAGTATTTTAGGGTTTGGGAGTCATGTAAAGTCTATGTCACGTATTATTCTTTATTTTACAACCTTTCAAAAATGTGAAAACTATCCTTAGCTAGTGGGCCACACAAAACCAAAGCCATGGCCAGATTTGGTCTCTGGGTCATAATTTACCACCCCTGCTCTGGACAGTGCCTTTGTATCTTAGATTCTCCCAGGCCCCCACTTATTCAAAAGTCATATATTCTTTATCATATTCCCTAGGGTCTTGCTAACAACAAGATTTATTCAGCTTTTGGTTTAGGGCAGGTGTATTCAACATTATGTCAGTTTTCAAATGAAGAAATTTTGGTATAGAGAGGTTAAGTCCTGGACACACAGTAAGTGGCAGAATAGAGATTTACTTATACTTAGGTCTGTCTGATTTTAAAGACTTCCCCCTGCTCATTATCCCAAACCATTTGAAATCATATGCTCTACTAGCTCTAACAGAATAACTGATTCAGTTCAAATAAAATTCATGCTAATATTTTTTAAAGAATTTTTAAATGTTTAGTTATATTTGAGAGCGAGAGGAGGAGGAGGAGAAGGAAAGAGACACAATCTGAAGCAGGCTCCAGGCGCAGAACTGTCAGCAGAGCTTGGCGTGGAGCTCAAACCCACAGATTGTGAGATCATGACCTGAGCCGAAGTCCGACGCTTAACTGGCAGAGCCACCCAGGCGCCCCTAACTCCTTCTACTTTTGTAGTTGATTCATTTAATGTATTCTCTGTGAACCCAGAGCACTTTTTCATACACAGCACTGTGATAATAGCATTTATCTTGTTGTTGTGGTTTTTTGATTCAAGTGTCTGCCTCTCTGATTACTTGGTGAACTTCCCATGCAGAGCCTTAGTCCCTTTTGTATCCCTGGATCCCAGGATAATAATTGGGTATAACAGGCACTCAGTAAATGTTGTTTGGTTGAATACTAATGAATGAGGGAATAGATTTATTCTTCAGAGCCCTTCTCAGATATATGTCCTCCAACAAGTGTTTCTGATTTCCTGCTCCTCACAGCTGGGTTAGGGATTTCTGCTGGCCCTATCACTAAGTTTGTGCTTATCCATCACATTATATGTTACACTGTTTCCATATTCAAGGATATTCACTGCACTATTTATAGTAGCATGAATAGCAACTTACCTATCCAATAATAGGGAAATGGTTAAATTATGATTCATTTTAACAGTGGAATCTAAGCTATCATTAAAATAATATTACAAAATAATTTGTTAAATGTTTATTTATTTATTTTTGAGAGAGAGAGAGAAGGAGGGAGGGGTACAGAGAAGGGGAGAGAGAATCCCAAGCAGGCTCCACACTGTCAGCACAGAGCCTGATGTGGGGCTCTATCTCATGAACCATGAGATTGTGACCTGAGCTAAAAGCAAGAGCCGGTCGCTTAACCAACTATGCTATGCAGAAACCCTTCTGAGATAATTTTTTTTAAAGACATGGTAGGGGAGTCTGGGTGGCTCAGTCCATTAAGCATCAGACTTTGAATCAGGTTTATGAGCTCGTGGTTTAGGAGTTCAAACCCTGCATCGTACTCTGAGCACAGAGTCAGCTTCAGATCCTGTCTCCTCTCCTCCCCTCTCCCCCCAAAAACAACAGTCATAAAGACGTGGTAAAATGTTTTACAAATAATTATAAGAGAAGAGACACAAAAAACTATATTTAGGTTCCTGGTTTTAAGAAAAGCAAAATGTGTATATACGTATATACATGGCAAAATGACCCCTAGATTATATAGATGTTAGGAGAGCTTGTCTCTTCAGAGGATTATCAGAGATGTTCTTTTCTTTTTCTTCCTCCTTTTTTTTTCACTTTGCAGAAAACATGTTACTATAAACAGGAAATAAGTAGTTATTAGAAATGTAATTGAGGGGCGCCTGGGTGGCTCAGTCGGTTAGGCCTCCGACTTCGGCTCAGGTCAGATCTCACGTTCCTGGGTTCGAGCCCCGCGTCAGGCTCTATGCTGACAGCTAGCTCGGAGCCTGGAGCCTGTTTCAGATTCTGTGTCTCCCTCTCTCTCTGACCCTCCCCCTCTCATGCTCTGTCTCTTCTGTATCAAAAATAAATAAAGCATTAAAAAATTTAAAAAAAAGAAGAAAAAGAAAAAGAAATATAATTGAGAGGGAGAGGTGACAACTAAGTATAACGATGGGTTGTGGAACAGAAAAAGGACAAAACTTTGCATATATGCAAAAAGAGACAATCAGAGTAAAGTCTGTAGTTAATGTATGTAGCAGTATTACGCTGCTAAGAACAGATTATATAAGGTTATATAAGGTGTTAATATTAGGTAGAGCTTGGGGAAGATGATATGAGAACACACTATACTATCTTTGCAACCCTTCTTTCTGTAAGTCGGAAATTATATCAAAATAAAAAATGTGTTTGCGTGTAAGTAGGATTATAAACTCCTTAAGGATAGAGACTAGGTCTTACTCACCATGGCACACCTTGGGGTGCATCAGCATATAGTAGATGCTTATAAAATATAAAGGAATAGAGATGAAATTATACATTTTCTCAGTTTCTGCCATCCCAGTTATTTTGACTTAGGCTTCCACCTTCTAAGGTGGTATTGAATTTCTAGTGCCATCATCCATTCATCGCTAACTTCTTGTTGGGTATTTATCATGTTCTTATATTTATCATGTGCTTATAACGTGCTTAGCCCCACCAGCACTCAAAGACAATCCCTTGGCACTTGCGAGGTCATGAGGAGCTAAGATGTGTACAGATATTTATAACAAAGGGTGATTGTTCTAAATACTATACAGACTGTTACGGACGTGGAGAGTTTATTTATTTATTTATTTATTTATTTTGGACGTGGAGAGTTTATAGCAAATATATCCATTTGGGAGATTAAAGGATGCTTACTGAAGGAATGCTTATTCAAAAAAGTGAAATTTTAAATTTATAAATTTTTTTAATGTTTGCTTTTGCCAGAGAGAGAGAGAGATACAGAGTGTGAACAGGAGAGGGGCTGAGAGAGAGACCCAGAATCCGAAGCAGCTTCCAGGCTCTGAGCTGTCAGCAGAGGCCAATGAGGGGCTTGAACCATGACCTGTGAGATTATGACCTGAACCAAAGTCAGACACTCAACCGACTGAGTCACCCAGGCGCCCCCAATACCTTTATATTTAAAATGTGGCCTTTGGGGCGCCTGGCTGGCTCAGTCAGTGGAGCATGCAACTCTTGATCTTGGGGTTGTGAGTTAGAGCCTCACATTGGGTATAGAGATCACACAAACAGGAAACAAACAAATATATATTAAAATAAAATGTGGCCGTTGTTTGAGATATTTGGAAAGAGGAGACCCTTTTATTGACTTGGGTCATGCAGAGAAAACCAGCCCTTTACTATATCTACTTGTTCTGAGAGAAAAGACAAGGCAAGGAAAGAAGTAGAAAAGAGAAGAGAAAGAAACTGAAAGTAGTAGGGCCAGCCTTTCCCTGGGACTCTGTTACTTCCTTATGTGTATTTCAGAAGCCTGCAGAGTGCGGTCTGTAGGTTCCTAGATATGAATCTATGTTTTGTAGTTTTAGTGGTTATTGTAACTACAAGGTGGTGGGATTTTTTGTAGTGTCCATCTATGTTTATAGATGTGTGAAAAACTTACTGTATATAGAGTATTCATTTGGTCATCCCACAAATATTTACTGAGTGGTTTACGAAGGAAGATGATCTCATTCAGTTCCCACTGCAGGCTCCCTCTGGGAGAGGAGTCTAGGATTATCCTTATTTTCAGGCTACAGGTGATCAGGTTGCATTTCAAAGTTTAGTAGCTAAGTGAGTCGTTTAGTACCGCACAGCTAGCTACTGTGTAGTAATTTCTAGAACCCACGTCTTCCACCTCCACCTTCCCAGTCTGCCTAGTCCTTGTTCTGATATTGTGCTGAACAAATATGTCTTTGAGTGCTAAGTGAAATATTAAACAGTTTCAATTCCTGACCTTCCTAAACTCAATCAAGAGGTTAAACCAAGGAAATAATTCTGTTCCAACAATAAATTGCTATTGAAAATCAATGTGTATTTTTTTAATGAAAACTTGTATTAAAGAAAAATCTTTCTTTTAAGCCTTTCCTTCAGCCTAGAAGCTTTTATGCTTCTGGGAGGTTTTACAAAGCCCCCCAGGTAGCTTTGACTAGGAGAAAGGGGTAGAAACCACTGCTTTGGACCAGTGCTTCCACTCTTTTCCAACAAAGTGAACTTGGTAACTTTCATGTTGGTAATAAGCAAGCCACATTAATTTACCATTAGAAAAAAATTCCTTAAAAAAAAAAAGAACAAAATTCCTTTGATGTCTCCTGTTTTAACTGGAAATTTTTTATAGAATTTATATTCTGTTTTGGGGCACGTAGGTGGCTTAGTCGGTTAAACCTCAGACTTTGGCTCAGGTTATGATCTCGGGGTTTGTGGATTCGAGCCCTATGTTGGGCTCTGTGCTGACACCTCAGAGCCTGGAGCCTGCTTTGGATTCTATGTCTCCCTCCCTCTCTCTGCCCCTCCCTGCTCATGCTCTCTCTCTGTCTCAAAAATAAATAAAACATTAAAAAGTATTTTAAAAAGAATTTATATTCTGTTTCATAAATGTTTATTTATTTATGTTGAGAGAGAGAATCCCCAGTAAGCTCCACACTGTCAGTGCAGAGCCCAATGTGGGGCATGATCCCACAAACCATGAAATCATGACCTGAGCCGAAATCAAGGGTCAGATGCTAAGCCAGGTGAGCCACCCAGGTGCATCATATATTCTATTTCATAAAATATTATTTTAAAAATATTTTTATGGTTCTATTATATGTGTGTGTGTGTGTGTGTGTATAAGTTTATTTATATAAAGAAAGAGCATATAAGTTGGAGCGAAACAGAGAGAGAGAAAGAGAGAATCCCAAGCAGGCTGTGCACTGTCAGTGCACAATCCTCTGTGGGACTCAAACTCATGAACCAGGAAATCATGACCTTAGTGAAATCAAGAGTTGGATGCTTACCTGACTGAGTCACCCAGGCACCCCTCTTTTATTTATATTTAGTCTCAAATCTAAATGAACATTATTTCCCTACATGATACGAAGGAGGGGATCCAATGTGGTTTTTTTCCCAATGGGTAACCAGTTGGTCCTATAGCATTTATTAAACAATGTGTTCTCTCTTTACTGATCTGAAATGCCACCTTTATTCTATAGGAAGTCCCAGTATCCATAGGTATAGGTTTGTTTCTGGGTTATATATTCCTGGGTGAGGACCGTGCTGTTTTAATAACAGTGGCTTGGAAGCATTTTTATTAGACAGTTTTTTAACCTTCTAATAACGAACAGTGACGCCGAAGATCACACCTGCCAGCCTCATCTCTTGCCACTCACCTGTAATTCGCTCCCTCCAAATCTGGCCATATCCAGTTCTCACAGTCCCCTGAGGGCTCCTTGCCTCATCAAATGTCCATGCCTTGTGCAAGTCCCTCTCTGCCTGTCGTCTTCTCCTATTGTGATTAATTTGTCCTCAAGATCCAGTGTTGGTTCCTCTTCTGAGAAGCCTTCACAGATTTCCCCCAGGCTGCAAGAAACCTTCCTCCTTTATGCTTTCATAGTGCTTCATGCATTACTTTCTCGTAGTATTTTGTCTTTTGTATCCAAAGCTCCTAGCGCAATGGCACTCGTTACACTCAGTTTTAAAAAATAAAACAGAAGAATCCTTGGAAGTAGCCTAGGTACACAGTGCTCCTTCAAGCGCCTGCATACTTTTTTTGCACATACTATTTCCTTGGACTTCATTGCTTAGCAATTTCCTGCTTACACTTTCAGACTCCGCTCAGGAGTCACCCCTGAAGGAGTCTTTTGGCCCTTTCCCCTCCTCAGACTTCTCTGCTTCCTCCCACTGCACCTTGTGTGTGTGTGTGTGTGTGTGTGTGTGTGTGTGTGTGTGTTGGAACATTTTTCATAGTGCTGTAGAGGGTCGTGCACATCTGGACATACAGTGCTGTTTAGTGGTTTGGCCTTAGAACTGAATAGCCTAACATCTAAACCTGACTTTGCCAGTTTCCCAGCTTTGTATCCTGCTACCGATTATTTAATCTTTATAAGCCTGTTTCCTTAGCTGGAAGATGGGGATAATAGTAATTCCTTCCTTACAGGGTCATTGTAGGACTAAATGAGACAACACCTCTGAAATGCTTTGTCTAGTATCTAGAACATTGGTGGCCCTGAATAAATTCTACTTGTTATTATACCTCCACTAGATTTTGTATAAGATTCTCTTTTATTTATCTCTGAAATCCAACACCTAGCCTGGAGTCTGGCAGGGAGTAGACTGATGAATAAATTACCAGCTGTCCTCAAAACTCTCCCCTCCTGTTTTGCTTTTCTCAGTGATGCCATCCGTGTCTGTAGTGTCATCTCTAACTTTCCTTCTCATTCAAAACAAACAAAAAAATTTCTGAGTGTTTATCACGAGCCAGGTATTGTGCAAGACCATGGGTGAAAAAGAAAAAGATACAGCATCTATCCATTGGAGCTTATTGTATAACAAGGGAAGTAGTTAAAAAATAAAATAAAAATACTAGAATCTGTGGGCTTATTACTGTTTGCTCTACTTTTGTTTGTACGTTTTTAAAATAAGTTTTTAAGTAAGTAATGGATAAGTAATTATCAAATGTTATGTGCTGTGAAGAAAATGAATCAAGGCTGCATTTCAGAAAGGAGCATCTTGGCTAAAGTGGCCTGGGGAGTTTGCGTTTAAGCTGAGACTGGAGATTGAGAAGGAGCCAGCCAGAGGGGAGGGTGTTCCCGAAGGAGGGAGTGACATGCCGCACACCTCTGGAGAACAGGTCTCAGCATGGGCGAGCCAGTGAAAGGTCAGTGAGGAAGACTGGAGAGAGGCGTTGGAGGGCAGATAAGGAGGGAGCATATTACGTATGATCTTGAAGACAAAGAGGAGTCCAGATTTTATTCCTGTTACAGTGTGGTGCTGCTGAAGACTTATAACCAGGGAATAAGCTGATTTAATTTATGTGTTTTAAAGGTGCATATCAGGGGATCCTGGGTGGCTCAGTCGGTTAAGCGGCCGGCTTCAGCTCAGGTCATGATCTCACAGTTCGTGGGTTTGAGCCCTGCGTCAGGCTCTGTGCTGACAGCTAGCTCAGAGCCTGGAGCCTGCTTCAGATTCTGTGTCTCTCTCTCTCTGACCCTCCCCTGCTCGTGCTGTCTCTCTCTGTCTCTCAAAAATAAATAAAAGACATAAAAAAAATTAAAATAAAACAAAGGTGCATATCAGAAAGATTGGAAGGAGACAAAGATGGGAGCAGAGAGGCCAGTTGGGAAGCTGTGGCAATAGTTTAGACAAGATACGATAATAGCAAGGGAAGTGGAGAAAAACGAACACATTGGAGATGTATTTTGGAGACAAACTTAGGAACTTGCTGGTGGATTAGAAATGGGAGAGGAATCCAGATTCATGGCTTGAGAGCTGGATCTTGTGTTATTTACTTTGATTTACTAAGGCAAGAATGTTTTGGAAGAGAAGTCAAGAGCTAAAATTTGATTGCATTAAGTTTGAGATGCTATGAGATGTCCAAGTGGGAATGTCAGTTAAGTCATTGAACACAGTAGAACCAGAGTCCCAAGGAGAGTTCCAGCCTACAGATATAAATTTGGGACATTTTCACTATAAGAATAATAATTAAAGCTATGGAAATAGATGATGTCATTTAAGAAGAGAGTAAAGAAAAGGAGGCTTGGTATTAAGTTCTGAATTACTTAACATTTAGAGACTAGGCAGAGGAGGATCAAGATGAGAAGAGGAGTGAAAAATATAGACAGGAAACTAGGAGAGTGAGATGCCACTGAAGCACTGTACCCACCCCAGCCAGTGCCTCGAATGGTGCCTGGCCAGGGCTAGTGTTCAGTCATCACTGGTTGAATGAAATCAGGAGATTATTCCAAAGAGGGAGGGAATGATCAACAGACTTTAGTGCTGCAGGGAGGCCCCGTAGGATGAGGGCATAACGGAGTCACTGGATTGGCAGACTGGATATTGCTGGTGATGGAGGCAGAAGTTATATTGAATGATTGAACAGAGCATGCATGGGAGGTAAGAAACTGCAGATAGCATTTTTTTGTTAACTACTTTAAAAAAGTTTGGCTGTGGAGGGAGTAGAGAAATGGAGTAGAGTAGTACCCAAGGGGGATATAGAGTTCAAAAAAGAATTTTTATTTCTTAAGAGAAGTCATACAACAGCTTGAATATACACAGATGGAGAATGATCCAGGAAAAAGTGGATAATGGTTGATGGAGGGAAAGGGGGGCATAATTATAAGATTGGAGTTCATGAGTAGAGAAGACAGGATTGGATTAGGTGTGTAAGTGGAGAGACTGTTCCTCGAGAGGAGAAGTTCCCTTCTATTGAAACAAGGGAAAAGAAAGGAAAATGGGTGCAGATTCAGGTAGGTTATACAGCTGGTTTTGAGAAGATGACAGGTTTCTAGTTTTAATTTTAGGTTTTTTTAGTTCTCAGTGAAGAATCAAGGACATTAGCTAAAAGGGACACAAGGGTTGTAGAGGAGGGAAAAATGAGTAAAAAAGAGCCTTCTTGAGGAGGGGAAGAAATAGAAAGCCAGTTTAACAGTGAAATCTAGTAGGAATACTAGTTAAGATTGAGTCCCAGTTTAGTGACCTTGAATTTATGGTGAAAATAATCTGTGTAGTTGAATGCTTTTTCATCAGTATTTTCGGTATGGAGAAGGCAGTTTCTTGAGTTCTAGGATTATAAGGTTTGAAAGGAAGAGATCTTGGAAGAAAGTTGAGGGTTGTAGCAGGATTATAACCTTAACTATGAAATCTAAATTAGATTTTAAAAAAAGCAAAATCTGGAGAGGGAGAATGAGGTCAAGGGATTGAAGGTCTTGTGGCAATTGAAAAGTTGTTTTCATGGGGCACTAGAGCAAGTGAACTAGAAGGAGCACATAGTGGATTGAGTTTGGAGGAGATGCAAGAGGGGGTTGAGTTTGGGGTGACGGTGGCGGGGTGTGGTTAAGGCAGAGTGAAGGAAAAGATCCTTGGAGCTAAGCAGTTTACAGAACAGAGAAGCCAGCGTGTTTGGCTGGGTTACCCACTTGGATGTTGAAGTTATGTTCAGTGTGATGACTAATTGAGCCAGCCAGATGTGCTACAATATCAGATGGTGATAAGTGTTATGCAAAGAATTAAAATTGGGTTCTGGGACAGAAAAGGGATAGACAGTCCTTCAGGCTGGGTGACTAGGAAGTCCTCTCTGAGGAGGTGACATTATGGTTAGATCTGAATGATAAAGAGGGTGAATAGAGAAAATAATCCAGGCCCAGGGAGCAGCTAATACAAAGACTCAACCTGGAGACAAGCCCCCTCACCTTTGAGAACTCGAGGCCGGTGACATGGTGCTTATTGGACCAGGAAAGAATAAAATGAAATGAGGTTGGAGTGCAGCAGGAACTGGAAGTAATGAAGGATTTCAAAAGTTATGGTCAGGAGCTTCAGCTCCCAGATGGCCCTGATGATCCTCACCTCCTGGTATTCATGCCTTTGTGTAATGCTCTCTCATATTGTTTTAAAAATTTTTTTAAATGTTTATTTTTGAGAGAGAGAGAGAGACAGACAGACAGAATGTGAGCAGGGGAGGGTCAGAGAGAGAGGCAGACACAGAAGCAGAAGCAGTCTCCAGGCTCTGAGCTAGCTGTCAGCACAGAGCCTGACGCAGGGCTTGAACTCACGAACCATGAGATTATGACCTGAGCTGAAGTTGGCTGCTTAACCGACTGAGCCACCCAGGTGCCCCTCCTCTCTCATATTGCTGAGGCTTGACCTGTATGACCAGTGGGGTATTGAAGCAGTGATGGTGCATGATTTCTGGTGCAAGGTTGTAGCTTCTGCCTTGCTCTCTTAGACCACTCGCTTTGTAAGAAAGGAGCCTGCCATATTGTGAGGATATTTAAGTAGAGTGTGCAAGGAAGGGTTCATGTGGAGAGGAGCTGAGGCCTCCAGCTAACACCCACCATGCGGGTGTACTTCCTTGTGGAAGTATAGCTCTAGACAAACCTTTACATGACTGTACCCTTTCGTGCATATTTCATTCATAAATATTCTGGTGTGTATCTCTAAAAGATATGGAATCTTTAAAAAAAAAACCCAGCATAATTCAGTTATCACATCTAAAAACTTAATAATTCCATAAATCACACAAAAGATCAATATTTAAACTTCCCCTGATTTCATAAAGTTGATTTGTTTATACCAGGATCCAAACAAGTACCAACGTACTGTTTGGTTCATATGTTTCCTAAGTCTCTTTTTATCTGTAGGGTCCCCTATCTTGTTTTTCTTACCAATTTATCTTAAAAATAAATGTGTCCATCTGTTCTGTAGTTTGTCACCTCAGTTTTGCTAATTGCATCCCCATGGTGGGTTTTACATGTTCTTCTATCTTGTATTCTGCGTAAACTGGTAGTTGTATTTGGAGGCTAGATCTAGTTCAGGTTCTTTCTGTTTGGCAAGAGAACTTCCTACGAAGTGTTGTTTACTTCCATTAGGAGGCACGTCATAGCCTGTCTCATCTTACTGTGATGTTAACAGGTATTGAAGACCAATGCCTAGCTGTGTTCATTTCTGTTACAAAATGGTTGCATTATGATTTTTTTCATTTGTCTCTATTAATCAGCTAGGGAAGCTTTCCCATATCAATTCTGTGGTTAATCTGAGGTGGTATACTTCAGGGGCACCTGGGTGGCTGACTCGGTTAAGTGTCCAACTTCGGCTTAGGTGATGATCTCATGATTTGTGAGTTCAAGCCCTGCACCAGGCCCTCTTCTGTCAGCACAGAGCCTGTTTTAGAGCCTCTGTCTCCCTCTCTCTCTGCTGCTCCTCTGCTTGCTCTCTCTCTCTCAAAGATAAATAAACAATAAAAAAAATCTGAGTATACTTCATTCAGGAAAAGCAGGGTTAAATGCTTTATTCTTTCCCTTTACTTACCAGTTTTCCTATTAATGTGGTCCCTAGCACTGATGGGCCAGAGAAGAACAATGATATTTAAGAAGATATGTATTATGAACTTAGGGATTTTTAAGATATTTAAAAGATGTGAGTCCAGTGATTTTTTTTAAGTTTATGCTTCATATGTTCTATCCAGGGGGAGGAGCCTCTTCAAGTTGACTTCTGAAGACTTTTTATAGCATCCTTTCTTTTTGATATGGCAAGATGACTAGGCTTATCTTGTACATTTTCTGACCCAGTCCTGAGTCTGCCATTTCTTCAAGGAGCTCTGGTTCCTTTCATTGGGAAAAGCTGTATGTGAATTTTGGGTGCTTGGTCATGTATTAAAAGCACACTTTTAATAGATGCTTATCAGAATCTATGTGGAGTTCAAAAATGTGTTCTAATGGATAGAGATTTTATTCTTAATATACAAAAATAAGAAACACAGAGTGTTTTTGTTCCTTTGCTTGCAAGGAAATAAGAAAATGAAGTCTTTAGATAGAAAAAAACATAACTTAACTTCCCTTTTAAATTGTGTGTCCTCTGTCTGCCATACTTTATACATTATGTCCACTGAAGAGAAGTGCTAATAAGCCTTTCATATTTCTGGCTACATAAAAACCAGGCAGTATTTAAAGATTATCATTATAAGGGTGCCTGGGTGGCTCAGTTTGGTTAAATGTCTAACTCTTAATTTCGGCTCAGTTCATAATCTGACGGTCGTGAGATGGAGCCCTATGTCTGGCTCCTCACTGGGCTGGAGCCAGTGAGGGATTCTCTCTCTGCTCTACCCCGACTTGTGATTGTTGATTTCTCTCTCTCTCTCAGATAAATAAATAAATAAATAAATAAAATATTATCATTATAGCATTTGGTTGATATATTTCTTAAGTCTTTCCTTTAGAGTTCCCCCCCCCATGGGTCTCAGCATGTTTAGGAGGTTGTAATATTTTGTTTTGAAAATTTTTGTTCTGTCATAACACCCTCAGCTTATGTTGTATCACAAGTGAAAAATCTTAATTTTTGTGACAGGCATAAGGAAGCCTTGTTTCTGGATATTTTGACCACTACAACTCACTTCATTACATATAGAGAGGGAAATACATTGTACAATTTGAATGTTTGTATATTTAAATTATAAGTTAAGATAGAAGGGAATGGAATAATGGCCCCTTATGAGAAGACTCTGGATTGTAGATTTTTTTTTCTATGTTTAACAATTCAATCCTTCCCTCTTTCCAGTATTCAGGATCTATTTCAACAGTTTTATAAATGATACTTTAAGCTTTTCATTCACTCAACACATTTATTGAATACTTGCTCTACACTAGGCATGGTCCTAGGAACTGGGGATAAAGAAATTAGGAAAGTATCTGCTGACCATCACGGGACTTTTTATCTAGGGGAAAAAAGACAATCAAGCAGTTACATTACTGCATATGTATTACCAAACCCTGATAAATGCCTTTTGGGAAAAACACTGAGGGCTGTAAGAGTAAGTGATTGGGGGAATCTGAGTCAGTCTGGTAGGTGAGGGAAAGCCCCTCTGAGAAAGTAACATTTAAGCAGAGGTTGGAAGGAAAAGTAGGAGTTGGCCAGGTGATCATTGGGAGCAAGTCTTCCAGGCAAAGGGACTAACGTGTGAAGGTACTAAGGGAGGAAAGGACCTGAAGCCGTCAAGGGACGAGGAAAGCTGGCTTGCTGAAGACAGAAGAGGAGGGCAGGTGGTAGGAGAAAGCTACGGGGGTCAGCACGGCCAGGTCACAGGCCCTGTTGGCCTCAGTCTCCCTTAGGGATTGAGAGGTACAGGCCCCTTAAACTGCTGGTGCCCAGGTTTGCACATGCCGCTTCCCAGAACCCCTTGGTCCTTCTTTTGGGAGAAGCTTAGCCTGCTGGGAACTCTGTCGTGAGTTCAGCTTCTCTTCCCCTGCTTCTTGAGGGTTCTTTCTTAATAAAGGAATGTTATCCCTGCTTATTTTGTACCTAAGAGTAAAAGAGATTTTTATTATAAACGGAATCACTTTTGGCTAATATTCAGAAATCTTTACTTCCAAGAATGTGCTCATGTACAATTACACCTTTAAAAGATTTTCCCATCTTATCTAATACTCATAGTGACTGTATAAGGTAGATATTTGTATCATGCTTTCCTCATAATATAGAAAAGTGAACTGAAGCTCTGAAAAATCAGATAATTCCCCAAGGTCCACTAATAAGTAGTGAAACAGCAACCGGACACTAAGTCTTCTAACTATAAACCAAGTGGTCTTTCTGCTCCGTTCCTCCATTCACTCCAAATGTGAGGGTTTCTAGCATATGTTGATGTCAGTATTTGCTGTCTGTATTTTTAAAATGGAATAATAAATCATAAAAGCTTAAAAACCCATTAACTATGAGAGATGAAGGAAGGGAAAAAGGGGAGAGGGGACAGCGATAGGAACTAGACTGCTTTGAATATAGGTAGTTTATTTGTATATTTGACATGTAATGATTTAAATGATTATTTGGCAAAGCTAATTTTTAAGGCAATATTAATATTTTTTAGAAAAGCAATTCTTAAAAATTGAAAATAACAAAGAAGCTAAAATTTAAAACTCAGTAATTTGAGCCCTATATCCTTAGTGGTATCTACCATAAGGATAAAAAGAACTGTAAAAATACAGCAACAACAACAAAACCCATATATATAACTGTGTACCCATATATTATTGGTGATGGTGTCAGTATTGTTGTTATTCTTTATTCTGAGGTTGTGTATTATCAAATACTATGTATGAGTAATTATGTGATATTTAATCATTTTGCTGTGTTGTTGAGACCCAGATTCTTAACATGGATGAACGGAGTTACAGATATAAGATAAAAGAGGTTAATTAAAACCCTGTTAACTTGATTTTTTAATAGACTTTTTTAGAACAGTTTTAGGTTCACAGTAAAATTAAGCAGAAAGTACAGAGTATTCCCATATACCTCCTGCCCTGCACCCCCACGGCTCTCAACGTCCTGCACCGGAGAGGTTCATTTATTGCAGATGAAGATTCTACATTGACATTTCACTATCATACAAAGCCCGTGGTTTACATTAGGGTTCCTCTTGGTGTTGTACAACTGTGTTTCGACAAATATATAAAAACATGTATTTACCACTATAATATCATAGAGAATCATTTCACTGTACTAAAAACCATGTGTTCTCCCTATTTGTCCCTTTCTCTTCAAGGGCCCCTGACAATCTCTGATCTTTTTACTACTTCCTAGTTTTACCTTTTCCAGAATGTCATATAGTATGTAGCCTTTTTAGATTGGCTTCTTGGACCTAGTAACATACCTTTAAGTTTCCTTCATGTCTTTTCATGACTTAATAGCTCATTTCTTTTTAGCACTGAATAATATTCCACTGTCTTGCCACATCACATTCATTTACCCATTCAGCTAAAGAAGGACATCTTGGTTGCTTCCAAGTATATGCAGTTATGAATAAAGCTGCTATAAGTATCGGTGCAGGTTTTTGTGTCCATACACAATTCCTTTGGGTAAATATCAAGGAGTGTGATTGCTGGATTGTAAGGCTATGTTTAGTTCTATCAGAAACTACCAAGCTATCTTCCAAAGTGACTGTCCTCAATTGCATTCCCTGCAGCCGCAAATGAGCATCCTGTTGCTCCACATAGTCTCCAGCATTTGATGTTGTCAGTGTTTTAGTTTTTGGCCATTGTAATAAGTGGGTAGTGGCAATTTATTGTTGTTTAATTTGTGATTCCTTTATGACATAAAAGGTCAAGCAGTTTTTCATATACTTACTTGCCATCGGTGTATCTTCTTTGGTGAGGTGTCTTGTTCAGGTCTTTTGTTTGTTTTTTAACTGAGTTTGTTCATTTTCTTATGGTTGAGTGTTAAGAGTTTTTTTGTATCTTTTGGGTAATAGTCCTTTTTCAGATAAGTCTTTTATAAACATTTTTCCTTATTCTGTGGCTTGTCTTCTCATTCTCAGGATTAACTGGATTTTGAATTGGAAGTTTTAGTGTGGACTCAGTATATTTTACCTTTGAAAAAGCTACCTGACACATTACATTGAAAAGGCTTAGAAACAATGGCCAACCCAATTAGCAGTATGTAAGCCTAATGTCCAAATTCTTGTCTTGAAATACCAATTCTCATTAAAAGGAAGAAGGATTCCTGGGATAGCTATTCCAGGCCTGCCTGCAGCAGGAATTATGCAAGATAAACATAGAATTCCTTATTATACCAAATAGCAAGGAAGTCCTCAAAGACTGTGACACAGGTCACATCAAAAGGATATAAGAGTACACACATATGAAAAGACTCCCTTTGGCCAATAATGAGACAATGAGAATACCAATAAAAACATTAACTGAAAAGTTCATGAGTTTTTAATGATACTTTGAAAAACTTGTTTAAAAAACAAAAGCTCATTGGTTGCCATTAGCTAGTGCTACATTTAAGCATATACCTTCCTTTTCCAATACACATTGATCTGGTTTCTAGATCTCAGTGCTGACTTACAAGAATTACAGAGACAGAGCAACATATTTTACGTCAATTTCTTCAGAAATGAATGTGAACTACAACTGAACTGCCCTTGAGAGGGATTAAGATTTCCCGGTGGCATTACTTCTCAAGAAGTATTCCTTAACGCTGAATCAGTAGGCACTGCTGTGGAAAGGCCAGATGTTGAGTGTAGAACATATCTGATAAAGGAGGTTTAACATGCAAGTAGAATAGCAGATTCTCCTGCAGGTGGTTTTTGAAATGTTTTCAGTTTTCTCTTCCACTCTGGGTTTTGATTACCACTTGCATGTAGTTGAGAGGAGATTATTGCTAATTTCGTGTGATCTTGGAGTGCATCTGTTTTAGTTGGTCTTATTGCTGATGACACTACAATATGTTTTGGTGCAGTATACGCATCAACACACTTTCCAAACATTCTAATTTAGTTAGATAATCTCAAATCACTATTGAGCTGCTAGCTAGAGTGCTGTCATTTAATGATACCATACACCCTGGAATTATTTACAATTATAGTATCACAAAGAAAGAAGACTATACTTATTTGGCTATTTGAACAAAAGTATTCTTCTTTGGATTACTACAGTAGCCTCATAATTCTTCCTTCTATTGCCATGTACTTTTATCAGTTAGGAATAAGTTAGACTACATGTAATGGAAAATCCAAGTTTGCTTTAACCAACCAGAGATTTATTTTCTCTTACACAACATAAAATTGAGAAATAAGTGCAACGCTGTTAGTTACTCCACAGTGGTGTTAGTGTCTTGGATTCCTTCTACCCATTCTTAGACGTGTCTCTTGATAATGGCAAGGTCCCTTTTCTGCTTCTCTACCGACCAGCCTCTGGAGAAAGGGTGAAGTACAAAAGGTGGACCTCACCTAATGAGGCGTATCTCACTGACCAGTGCTGTGACACATGGCCACCTCTATTCATAAGAAAGGTTGGGAAATCTATCTGAGTCCAGGGTTACCCCCAACCAAATCTAGATTGCAATAGGAAATGTAGATAACTACCAGCTTTTGCCATATGGCCCTTTATTGTATGACCTATATTTTCTTAAAGCATATGCTTCATTAATTTAGCAAACGTTTTCTGCGTGCCAGCTCTGTGCCAAGTACTGTGAATGCAGATATGAGTAAAGTACCCCATTCCTCCCACAGTTGGTAGGGAAGGGAGCTAGACATCAAAACAAGCACTATACCTATACAAGTACTGTATACTCTATAACCTTCATGTTCAAGGCATATGCCATTGACAGGTACAGTTTGTCCATGTCATTACCAGCTCACTGACCCTGTGACTTTAGCCTAGGCCTTCCATGTACTCTAGCTTCTCTGTACCCTTTCATCCCTAACCCTAAATGTTTGTATTTTATCAAGTTGATTGTCTTAGAAACACAAACATGACTACCATACTGACTTCAGAAAGGATTGTCTGTCATATTGAACACATTGGTATCCACAATAAATAGTCAACCACTAAGTGCCCTGATCATGGCCTAAATTTTATGAGACTTCAGATTCTAGATCTTTGGACACAGGATACGACTGAAATGGTCATTTCTTTCTGAGGAGGTCTGTGAGGACAATTAGCCTTTAGGAGTGGGTTAGAATAAAGCTCACATATTACCCAGTAAAGTCTAAGAAACCCTTGCTATTGTGGATGAGCAGAGAAGAGGTTCTGTTACTCAAGCATAGCGTATTTTTGAGAAGCATCCAGATTTCCTGCAAAGGCATGATGTTTCTGTAACGAACCCTGAGTCAGACTTGTGCTGGCAGATAGGTGGTGTGATATCACCATATCTTGACAACTAAGTGAGTTGGGCTTGCAAGATGGATACTGGGACCCGATCAAGGTGTTGTCTAAGTACTCACTCGATGGTCCCTCCACATTGCACCCCAGCCAAAGAGATCACAAACTGACTCCACCTCTTGTGTCTTCTAAGCAATCTTGTCTTCAGTATTCTCCTGTGCAGAACAATTTAACTATTGAAACCACGTTTTATATAGGACATCCTATATATGCCAGCAAATGGCTATGAAAATTAAACATTATTTCTTGATATTTGTTACATTTTGTTACATTTTTGCTTTCAGTGGTGGGGTTGTATTGGTCAGCCCATACATTGGCATGTGGACTTATTTTCCTACAAAAGCAGTTGAAGGAATCTGTCAACTTATTTGAGCAGCTCTGTCAGCATTGTTCTGAAAAGAACAAATTAGAATGCCATTCCAGTGTGCCTATCACAATAAAGGCTTTGATAACGGCAGGAAAGGTTATCAGAGGTGGTACCCGGCTTCAGCAGGAATACAGTGAGGGAAGGAGAACAGACATCCCTTCCTAGGCTGCCCCATTAGGGGAGTTCACCTTGGTGATGGGTAGAGGCATCAGGTGGCATAGCTGGACCATTCTGACATCTGACTGAGAAGTTTGGACCGTCCTCTCTGCGGGCTGGGAGGCTTTAAAACTTTTGGACAAAGGAGTGACATCAGATTTACTTTTTATTATAAGAGCAGTTCGTGTTCCTTGAAAGGAACTTGAAGTTTATGAAGTAGATAATGGAAAATTCCCCTAACTCCTTAAGGTAGTTTTTAAAGGTTGTTGTATATCTTGCCAGACTTTTCCCCTATACTTTGATGCTGGCATATAGTATAAATATACTATGTTATTGTATACATTGCATGTGTACATATACTGTATGTAGCATAGTATATGTACGTGTTGTATATATACAGTTAACACGTGAACAACATGGGTCAGAGGCATCAATCCCCTCGTGCAGTCAGATACTAGGGTATAATTTTTTACTTCCACATATGTATGTGTGTATTATATGTAATTATAAGGTATATATTATAGTTATATATATGCACCTGTATATTTTTTACCAAAAGAGATTTAAGCTATACATGATGTTTTATGATGGCTCTTCTTTTACTCTAACAAGGCATTGTGAACCTCTTCTATGTCACATAGCCTCCTTTTTAACAACTGCAGAATATTCTGTTATTTCTATTACCAGTCTCCAAGTGGTTGACATTCAGGTCATTGAGGATTACTGGTCAGGATTGCAAATAGTCCAGCAGCAGCAGCAACGAACATCTTTCTACAAATGTATATGTATACTTATGAGTATATTTGGTAGACTCTGTGCTTAGAAGAAGTAGAATTGCTGTATGAAAGAAATGTGTGTTTTACATTTTGGTAGATGTTGTCATTTTAATGCTGTAGAGAGGCAGTTTATATACACCCATCAGTATAAGATGGTGCTGCTGTCCGCACACCCAGCTTTGTCAATCTTCTTAATCTTTGCCAATTTGCTAATTGCCAATTTGCCAATTTCTTTTTTTAAGTATTAGATTTATGTTTTTATGTCATTTATATTTTTTCTTTTTGTGAATTGTATATTCTTTTCCTTTCTGCAGTTATCTAATTTGATTTGTTCCTTTTCTTTCTGTTTTAGTTATTTAAGCGTGGGGCTTATAGTTATTCAAGCGTGGGGCTTGAACTCATTACCCTGAGATCAAGAGTTGTGTGCTCCTTTAATTGAACCAGCCAGGCACCCTGTGTTCATTTTTTTTCTTAACAGTATGAGAGCCCTTTTTCCTGTTATGCACTACAAAAGTTTTATTAGTCTATCTTTTTATTTTATGATCTTTTTATTGGCCATAGACAAGTTTTAGATTTTTATGTAGTAAAAAATTTTTTAAGTCTTCTGGGTGAAGTTACCATGCTTTTTTAGGAAGACCATCTATTGAAGATGATTAAAATATCTTTATGATGATTTCATCTACTACTTTTGTGTTCCTTTTGGTTTTTTAAATTAAAGTGTTTGATTTGCCTGGAATTTTATTTTGGTGCATGGAGTAAGACACAAAGTGAGGACAATGGCTTTTCACTCTCCATCTCCACAACCACCAGCCAGTTCCTCCAAAACCATTTATAGGAAAATTCATCTTTTCTCCATTTATTTGAAGGGCCTTTTATATCACAATTTCCCGCCTGTGGCGCATTTCCTCTCTTCTTGACTGCCTAGAGCCCCAACCATGGAATCAACGGAATCAGTATATTGGATGAGAACTAGTGGGAAGAGAGATTGAATGTAAGCAGTGTTAGAGAGTGGTGATATCAGAAGTGAATAGTACTTTGGGGCACGTGGGTGGCTTAGTCGGTTAAGCATCTGACTCTTGGCTTTAGCTCAGGTCATGATCACAAAGTTAGTTCGAGCCTTGCTTTGGGCTTTTGTGCTGGCAGTGCGTAGCCTGGTTGGGATGCTCTCTCCCTCCCTCTCCCTCCCTCTCTCTCCCTCCCATTCTCCCTCTCTCCTTACTCCACTAGCTCCTGCTGTCACTGTCTCTCTCAGAGTAAATAAATAAACTTTTTAAAAAAGTGAATAGGACTTGAAAGAGCAGTTTGGAGAACCACTCTTTTTGGATAGGGCAGCTTGGAAATTGGAGGAACATTGTGGTAGAAATTTTTAGCAGATTCTGATGTTCTCTCCTCTTGGCCCATTTGTTTTTCTTCTGCTTTTTTATATCACTAACGATCAGAATTTAGCCTATATCAGAATCACCTGGAGGGCTTATTACAAAGATTGCTGGGTTTGCCCCCACAGTATCTGATTTGATACATCTGGGTAAAGCCTGAGACTCTACTGTTGCATCAGTTCCCAGGTGATGCTGACGTTGCTGGTCTGGGGACCATACTTTGAGCACCACTGTTCGAGAACAGGTCCCTTTCATTCCCATCGTAGATTACTCTAATAGTCTCTAGTTTGGTTGCTTTTCCTAGTTTTCTTGTCCTTCACCCTTTCCTGACACCAATTAAGATTATAGTGGTGGCAGTAGAAGTGGAGAGAAGGAATAAACTTGAAAGATGTTCCAAAAGAAAGGTTAATGGTCTTTGGAGACTGAGCACATGTGGGGGACAATGGAGCAGGAAGCCAAAGAGGCACTTTCTAAACATTGCCACTAGATTTACTCTTGCAGAAACACTTCTTTCATCTTGTTATTTCCCTGCTCAAGAATCTGCAGTGAGATAAATCTAAAATGAGATTTATCTGAATAAAATACAACTGACAGTTGACACCCAACCCATGTGGTTTCTCCCACTCTAAGCCCCATCTCATTACGACAAGTGACATTGAAAGTAGATCTCTGCATTACCTAATACTTTCAAGCCCGAGCCAGTGACCTACTTTAAGCAATATCCAATTTAACGATTCCAGTTCAGCAAAATAATTTGGATAGCATTTTAGGTCTTCATGTAGACTTTAATCTGAAGTACATTTGTATAAAGAACTGTCAATTTCTGAAGGTTAATTTAAACTCTATTTAGAAATCCTGTTTATCATATGTACAACATTTAAAAAAATCTCATTATACACCGTGCTTTCTGTATTTACCTTTTTCTTATGCTTGCCATTTGGCTATAAGGGGGTGGCATTGTGCCAGATATTCATATTTGCAATTATAAATGCAGATGAGGCCAGAATTTGTGTTTGTACAGGTGGGGTGAAATAAACAAATGACAGTGAACGCCTGTTTATCAAGATCATCATTTTGTTGCTGCTGGATTGGAAAAGCAGTAAGGAGGTGGCACTTTGGGTTTTTAAGATACTTAGTACTGACATTTAAAAATTGCTTTGTTTTTAAAAGCTAACTTTTCTTGTTATGCTGTACGCTTGGGTTCTTTGGCCCCATGTGGGGGTGATTTTAAAGATGTGAGAATTACAGCTAGCTGTAAAAGAGTGCCGGACATTTGTGTTTTTAAAAACACCTTCATTGGGATATAATTTACACACCATAAAATTCACTTGTTTCAGGTGTGCAATTAAAACATTTTTAGACAGTGTACACCATTATGTAACCGTCACCACAGCCCCACTTTAGAACATTTCCATCATCCCAGAGAGACCCCGCCTGCCCATTTGCGGCCTGTTGTCCCCACCCCAGCCCCAGGCAACCACTGATGTACTTTTTGTCTCTGTGGATTTGCCCTTTCTGGATATTTAATATAAGTGGAATCATACAATAAGAGATCTTTTGCGAGTGGCTCCTCTCACTGAGCCTCATGTTTTCGAGGGTCACTCCTTTGTTTATGTTTGTAGCTTGTTCCTTTATCCTGCTGAGTAGTTTTCCATGGCGTGGATGGACCAGTGTTTATATGGACTTTTGGGTTGTTTCCTCTTTTGGGCTCTTATGAATAATATTGCTATGAACACACACGGATGTTTGTTTTGATATTACCTAAGTCATTAATAGCCGTTTGAGAAAATCGGAGAAATTTTATTGCAAAATATTGTAATTATTATTGCAATGTATGCAAATTATTATTAAAAGTAATAAATATTTGATATTTATTTTTAAAATAAAAATCTTATCTTAGAACATAGGAGATTGCATTTTTATACTATATTAATTCCTTATTACTCCCTAAAGCCCTTTCCAGATTTGCAATTCAACAATAATCCTGTTGTTTTATTAAGGCAATAAAACCTCATATAATAGAGCTCCACACTTGAAAAGTATATTTCCATAGGTATTATCATTTGAGCCTCACAAGAGGTAGATAGGACAAATAATATTACTTGTCCCTCATTTGTTGCTATCAGGGGACATCTAAACCCATATTCTGAGGTAGTTGCTGTAGGAATCAGTCGAGGCTGTGCTCCCAGTCTGTGTCATACCACAGGGGACGGCACACCAAAGGACAACTTTTATATGTGATCTAGATCCGTGTTTGGAGTCTTTGTGGCTTATTCATCCCATAGATATTTACTGAGCATCTACTGTTAGGGTTAGGGTCAATGCATGCCAGGCACGGTGCTAAATGTTGGAGACTGAAGAGGAAAAGATTTAGTTCCTGCTCTCAAAGAACTAACTGTCCATATAAGAAAATAAGTTGAAATGCTGAGCCAGGGGACCCCAGAGGAAGAGTAGCTCTTGTGGAGGGGGCTGCAGAGTACAGGGAGATTATCAGAGTGTATCAATAATAGTCATAATAGCTAATACCTGCGTAATAATAATAGCTGGTCCCTAGTGCTTACTCTGACCCAAGCATGTTCCAAGCACTTTGCCTATATTTACTCATTTAATCCTCATGCTCCTCACTGAGGCAGATAATATTCTTATCCTGTTTTACAGATGTGGAAGCTATAAAACTAAAGTTGGTAATTCAACCAAAGTCACAGAACTAGCGAATGGCAGATCTAGAATTTGAACCAGGCAGTGTGACTGCAGAGTCTATGTCTCCTGAAAAGATTTCTCACAGGAGATGACACCCAGGCTGTATCTTGAATGATAGTCTGTACTTAGTCTGGTAGAAGGGTGATTGGGGCTTGTCTGCATGGTTTTCTGGACAGAAAAATATCATGAGTAAAAGTAAAGAAAGCACCTGGTTGAGTGAGTGTGGCTACTTGTTAAAAAAAGGTGGGTGGCAAGAGATGAGACTAGAAGACTTGGTAATGGTAATGAAGGGCCAGAATGCCTTCCAAGGAGATTGGGTTCTGTGATCTAATTTTTAAATTTATATGAAAGATACAACTTTTGCCTTTGTATTATATTTGTTTGTGTTCATTCTTGTTTATTGTGAAATATAACACACAACCAGAAAAGTGCATAAAATACCAATATAAAACTTAATGAATTATTTAAAAATAACCACTTTGAGGCACCTGGGTAGTTCAGTCGGTTGAGCAGCCGGCTTCGGCTCAGGTCATGATCTCACGGTTCCTGGGTTTCAGCCCTGCGTCGGGCTCTGTGCTGACAGCTCGGAGCCTGGAGCCTGCTTTGGATTCTGTGCCTCCCTCTCTCTGACCCTCTCCTGCTCGTGCCGTCTCTGTCTCTTAAAAATAAAAAAAAATTATAAAACTAAAATAAAAATAAAAATAACCACTTCTAAGGTCAAGAAATAGGACATTAGAGGGACGCAGCAGCCCCTGCAGAGCGACTTTTGTTAGTCAAAGTTTTTCCTCCCCACCTTCAGGTAACCACCCTTTGGGTATCTTTTCTTTTTTCTTTTCCCACCTGGATACCTCTAAACATTCTGGTTTCGGCTGATTTTGAACACATAGTTACATGATATATACTCTTTTGTCTGGTCACTATGTTTATGAGATTCATCATGTTGTTGTGTGTGGCTATTGTTCCTTCATTTGCATTACTGCATGGTACTTCATTGCATGAATATGTGAGAAGATATTTATCCATTCTCCTACTGGGATATTTGGATTGTTCCTAGTTAAGGGCTGTTATGGATAGTGCTGCTCTGAATATTTTTATATGAGTCTTTTGGTGCACCTGTGGGTTAATTCTGCTGGGCAAAAACGTAGGAGTGGAACTGCCAGATCACATAAAGTGTGTCTGTCTTTACCTTTAGAATAATGGAGCATGTACTCCAAAGTGGAAATAACTATTTACATTCATATAATCAGCACAGGACCGTTGCTGTTGTCCTATAGCCTTGGCAGCATTTGTTATTTTCAGACTTTTACTTTCTGTATTTTCATGTTTATTTATTTTTTAGAGACAGACAATGCATATGTGTGCATGCCAGTGGGGGAGGGGCAAAGGGGAGAGAGAGAGAGAGAGAGAGAGAGAGAGAGAGAGAGAGAGAATCCCAAGCAGGCTCCATGCTACTAGTGCAGAGCCCAGCATAAGGCTCGATTCCACGAACTGTGAGGTCATGACCTGAGCCGAAATCAAGAGTCAGATACCCAACCAACTGAGCCACCCAAGTGCCCTAATCAGACTACTTAATTTTAGTCACTCATGGGTCTCCTGGCCGGCTCAGTTGATAGAACATGTGACTTCTGATCTCAGAGTTGTGAATTCGAGCCCCACGTTTGGTGTAGAGATTACTTAAAAATAAAATCTTTAGGGCTGCCTGGGTGGCTCAGTCAGTTGAGTGTCTGACTTCAGCTCAGGTCATGATCTTGCAGTTTGTGAGCTTGAGCCCCACATCAGGCTCTGTGCTGACAGCTCAGAGCCTGGAGCCTGCCTCAGAGCCTGTGTCTCCCTCTCTCTCTGCCCCTCCCCCCACTCATGCTCTGTCTCTCTCTGTCTCTCTCTGTCTCCCTTTGTCTCCCTTTCTCCCTCCCTCTGGAAAATAAACAAACAATAAAAACTTTTTAAAATAAATAATAAAAATTAAATCTTAAAAAAATAAATAAGTTTTTAGCCATTCTGATCTATATAGTATATCATTATCATTTTCCTTTTTATTTTTCATTGTGGTTTTCTTTTGCAGTTCTCTCATTTCCTATTGAGACTAGACATCTTTTCATTTCGATAATGTAGTTTTTTGTTTTATTTGGTGATGTGCCTCATCTAGTCTTCTACCCATTTTCCTACTGAGTTATCTTGTTTTTTTCCATGTTAGAATTCTTTGTTATTTCAATTTTTTTTTATTATTTATTTTTGAGAGACAGAGAGAGAGAACACGAGCAGGGGAGGGTCAGAGAGAGAGGGAGACACAGAATCTGAAGCAGGCTCCAGGCTCTGAGCTGTCAGCACACAGCCCGATGTGGGGCTCAAACCTACGAAATGTGAGATCATGACCTGAGCTGAAGCCAGATGCTTAACAGACTGAGCCACCCAGGTGCCCCAGAATTCTTTATTTCAAATATGCACCCCTTGTTGGTTTTATGTTGCCCACTTTTTATTCTCTTGAGAATGTCTTTTGATGAACAGCAATTTTGAATTTTTATGTCAGATTTCTCTGTTTTTAATAATAGGTGCTTTTTGTATGCTGCTTAAGAAATCCTTCCCTACCCCGAGGTCATGAAAATATCATCCGGTATTATCTTCTAAAAGCTTTATTATTTATTTTTCATGTTGAGTTATATAGTTCTCCTAGAACTGATTTTTGTGACTGGCAATTTGTAATTAACTTGTTAATACTCTTCTGCCTTCAAGATATTTTTTAACGTTTGGTTCATATTTTCTGGCTGTCCTCTGCAGGATGGTTGGTCCGAATTACCCAGTTCAGAAGGAGAAATCTCTTTTAAAGTTTTAGTTTCACTTTGACTTAAAAATGAGCTCTTCTGGTCTATAAAGGGACCTTATTAAATATGTTTACTAAAAAAAAAAAAAAACCCCGAAAAGCTATATGGATTCATGATTGTTTCTTCTTTGCATATTATTTTTTTATTTGAGAGATAAAAAAGAAGTTTCTGGAAAAAAAAGTTTGTTTCGTATGTGTTTCTCTCAGCTGTCAAATACTTTTAGAGAACTTAAAGCTTGCAACATAAAATGAACAATTGCACCTACTGTAAGATAATTTTAGAACATTAATCATAGCAAAATTTTAAATTAAAAAACACTATCAAACATTGACTTAGAGGGTAAAAAGATTTAACCATGGTCATGGCCACCCCTCTTTCCCTGTCTGTCCATATATTTAAGCCTCTTTTTTGGCCAGAGATGGACTGTATGTATGCAAACCACATCCAGAATGCTTTTAGTTTGTGCCACAAAAATATGAAGAGAATGTTTTCAGTTTATGGCAACTAGCTCCCTGACATACGATGCTCCAGGAACTGTTTTTACAGCGCACAAGATGCACAGGAACAGAATCGCAAGCTCACATGATTATTGGCACGGAAAAACTGGCTACGTGGCCGATGTTAAATTCGCTTTTTAAGACAGCCAGATCAGGAAAAGTCTGAAGAATCTGCGACGGTGGCAGTGAGATGATTCTGCAGTTAGTAAACACAGCCTCGGGAAGCCGTGGCAAGGCGGTTTCTGACGAGCCATTTACAGCTTCTGGGAGGAGAGCGAGTGTGGGCGCCGGGGAGGAAAGCCTGACGTGGCCTCCGGGGAATGCTGCCGGGGACGCGCAGCCTCTCCCGCGGCGCCGGCGCGCACGGCGGCCGGGGAGGGAGAGGCCCCGGCCCGCCGGCCCCCACCTCGCCCTCCTGCTTCTGCCTCCGAGGGTCGCCAGGGGAGGAGCTGAGCCCGATCTCGGCGGAGGTGTCAGGAGCGGGCGTTGCGTACGACGGAGCCGCGGCTCCGCAGCCACGCACTTCCTCCCTGCTTAGACCCTTAGCCCATTTTCTTTCTCGTTTACAATTAGGAGTTACTCGAAGTGTGATCCAGGGATCCTCCCCACGCCCCATCCAGACCCTCTCAGGGCGTCCGTGAGGTCACAACTTTTTAAATTTAAAACCCATTCTCTCAGAGTATACCCTGGAGTTTTCCAGAGGCTTCCTGACATTCGATACTGCAAAAGACTGAATGCAAAAGCAGATAGGATTCAGCTGCCTTCTCCTATGCCATACATTAAAGATATTTGCAAAAATATAAAACAGTGGCTCTTTTCTCAAAATTTTACTCCACTATAATATTTTTAATTTCAAAATGTTAACATGTAATAGCATATTACTAATATTTTAAAATGGATATTTATGAATATTTAAATTTTTTTCTAGCTTTGATTTTTAGGGTGGTAAAAATGGTGATTATAAATGTATGGAGATTATAACCTAGTCGTCAACAAAAGCTCTTTAGGGTCCTTAATGATTTTTGAGGATTGTGACGAGAGCCTGAAACTAAAACGTTTGAGAGTAACTGCTTAAAATCCCATCATTTCCACCAGAATGCTGGTTTCTCTCTGAAGCCTGCTCGGATTGGGTAGCCCACTGTTTTTCTCTGCCCTTCTCTAACCTCTGTGCCACACAGCTTAGTGCTCCTTCGACGTGAACTGCTTGCTGTGCTCATTTTTTTCTCCTTATCAATAGAGTAAGACCTCTGAGGACAGGGATCATCTGTGAAAATGAGAGTCTTTTGAGATGTCTACGATGTTCATTGCTGAGCACAGCATACAATAGTTATTGGTTAATGGTTCATAATATTATTACTCTCATCTTCAGTATAAATATTAAAATTTCCCTAATTCACTGGTTATATTGACGAACCAATATGCATTTCAGATTTTGTGAACCTTAACCAAATTGCTATTTGATTTAAAAAAAGCCTACATTAAATTAATATACAATATGGAAAAAGAATAAAGGCTTTTTGATCATGGGTCATCAATAAATTGGGTACACAAGCTGAACGTGTTAATCTAATTCTTAAGTGACCAACGAGGGCAATAAAACCTGGCCATAGGCCCTTGCTCTGAATATGTGAGCGTTGCGCTGGGCGCTTAGTAAGCATTCAGTAAAGCTGGCTGAGTTGACTCTGCTGTTTCGGCAGCCAGCAGTCATCATTCCTTGCCGTCCGCGTCCCCACCCCCACCCCGAGTGGTTGGCACCTGTGTGCAGGTTCTCCAGAAGGTACTTTCTGAAGCCCTTTCTGGTAAAAGAACTGACAAGTCATCCTGGACTGAGCTAGACCAAACTGGATTAGTAGCTGAAAGTGAGCACATACTCTTTTCTTCATCCCTGCTTCAGACTGTGTTTGTTTTTCTTAGGCAGCCCTCCCTGACTTACAAGATACAAAGATAAATTCAACATCTTTGTACCAGTGTCCTGCTGTCAGTCCCCAAATTTCCTTCCCAGCCTCCCCTGGAAGTCTGTGGGTCCCCTGTAAATAAATAGCACATCGCCCAGAGAGGCTAGCATTACTTTACCATGGTGTCCTTAGAACAGAGCATGATGCCTGGCAGGTGGCTCAGTTGCTGAGTGAGTGAAGGAATGAATGCATGTGTGCGTGCATGAAGTCTACAGTGGCCCTGGATGTACTATTAAAGCTGATAAGCAGCATCCTTATTTGAATAAACTAAGAATATTATACTGAATTGACTCCCCCCCCCAAGAAAAATGTCTGTTGTTTATTCCGTGAGAGTTTATTGGGATGTCCTTTGCACTAGCACTGTTTTAAATGATGATAATACAGTAGTAAATAAGACTTAGAACCTGCCTTCAGGATCCTTATAACTTAATAGTATATGCAGTACAAGCCTAGTGGAAATATATACCAAGTACAGTTGCTAACTCAGAGGAGGGACCCGTCCAGACTATGTGTGGCAAGAGGGAGGCATCAAGAAAGACTTCATTGAAAAGGTTTCCCTAAGCATGCATCTTGAAGGTGGGGAAGAAATTTTCCCTGAGAGGGGGAAGCCAGTCCAAGTAGAAACAGCATATACAACGGCACATGAAGCCATGTGGTACTTAAGGAAAACTGAAAGCACTGTGCTTCTGTGAGATGCAGCGGAGAGATGAACAGGTACCAGGCCTTGAGTACCATGTAGTGAGAATTGGCTTGTATCTTGAAGATGGATGAGAGACATTGCAAAGGCTGTGTGGGATTGCACTTTATAAAGGTCATTCTAATGGTGGTGGGGGGTCAGGAGGGAGGGTGAGATGGGTCTTGAGGTTAAGAAAACGAGTGGAAAAAATAGTTCTAATAAATTTAGTGAGAAATTGCCAGAACTAAAGCAGTGGCAGTAGGAGTAGGGAAGAAAGTACATCCTGAAATATTTGGGCATTGGACAGAGTTTGGTGAGATGAAGATGCTAATGATGGTGCCAGATTTTTTATTTGAGTAGGACAGTAGTATTCCCAAGTGAGGCAGAAGGAGAAGAACATAGTTTGAGGGAGGGTTATTTCATTTTAGGTGTGTTGCCTTTTAAGGACCATGAGAGGGAGTGTGAGATGAAGGGCATTGACACTGGGCAGTTTATAGAAGGCTTTGAAGATTATAAGAAAGGTCAGCACTAGGGAGAAGTGGGAGTCATCAAGACGTGGATCGTAGTTGAATCTCTTGGAGAAGATAAGGACGTGTGTGTATAATAAGAAGAGAAAGGGAAGGGTGCACTCCCAAGGAGCCAGTACTGAAAGGACAAACAGAGAAAGCCAGAATCTGCAAAGAAATGGTCTAAGTGATGGCACAAGTAATGAACTTTGTCCCTTCTGTGGGGTAAAGAGACTAGACATGATCCATGACCATTTGGACATCAGAATGAGGCTCACTCCCTGAAGCCAGGAGTTGAGTTTCCTTACCACAACTCCTGTGCCCTTGTCCCCCGTGTACAGAAGCAGCAACTCCTCATCCAGCACGACCCTACCCCTGTTTGTGCATCTGAAAACCAACAATGCTGACAAAGGCCTTGGCTGGCTGCAAACCCAGGGAGATAGGAGGCCTCAGACACAGCTAAGCTAGACCAAAAACTAAAACAAGATGCCCTTGGCTCCATGACTGGACCTTTAGTGTCATTTTTTTAAAAATTTTACTTTTAAGTAATCTGTGTACCTAACGTGGGGCTCGAGCTCACAACCCTGAGATCAAGCATCACATGCTCCACTAACTGAGCCAGCCAGGTGCCCTGGGGTCTACAGCATCCTTGATATCAAGATAGGAAAGGAACACTTAGATGATAAGACTTTCAGGTCATTCTGATTTGTAAATGGGAAAGAGAGGTTGAAACAAAACAATTGAATAATATCCATTGTGTTTGATAATGGGATTGATAGGGAAAGATCTCAAATTACAATGATTAATAAATGAGAGATAAAGGCATCATGACCACGGATATAAACCTCTTTTTAAAGAAACTTCACTAGGGGTGCCTAGGAACAACACGGGTGATGGTGGCAGTGGGAATGGAGAATTCACGTGCTGTGAATCAGAAGGGACAGGATTGCTGACAGGCTGTGCGAGGGCTGGGATAGGGTGAGAAATCTAGGATGAATCCGAGGTTCTTACCAAAGCAACTGGGCGGAGAATGGTGCCCTTGAAAAGACGGTGGAGACGGGAGAATGAGGTCCAGGAAGGGGGTGAAGAGTGCCCTCTGGGATGCATTGAATATGAAATGATTATGAAACATCCTCATGTCAAACAGAGAAGTTGGAAAGGCAACTTGGCATTTTCCTAGTAGAAAAAATAAGGTAAAATAAATGATAGAGGTTTAATATAGGTTGTAGTGTTTCTTCAGAAAGTATTTCAGGTCCCCCTTTTTTTTTTTTTTTAAGATTTTATGTGTTTGTTTGTTTGTTTGTGTTTAAGTTGGCTTCGTGCCCAGCATTGAGCCAAATCTGGGGCTTGAACTCACAACCCTGAGATCAAGACCTGAGCTGAGATCAAGAGTCACATGCTCCACCGACTGAGCCACCCAGGCTTCATAATAACCACTTGCCTTTACTCAGCATGTGGTTGGTGCCCTGCCCTATACTAAGTGTTTTATACATATTCCGCTTAAACTTCCACAGAACCCTATGAGGAAAGTGCTATTGTTCTCAGTGTTGAATGAGGAAGCGGAGGCTCTAGAGGTTAGGCCCCTGGCCCAAAAGTCCGCGGTGGTAGACGGCAGAGCCTGGGTTTGTCCTTGGCTGCCTGAATTCAGAACTGTGCCCCGCCCCTCCCTAGGCCATCTTGCTGTGAGCACACAACTCATTGTGATTTTTCTCTCTTTCCAGGGTTTTGGTTTTTTGCACTGAATGTAGTCTAGACTCATCTTCACAGGCTTGCGTTGCCCCAGGATACTGTCAAAGGTAAGTTTTTAAAATTTAAATTCGTGCATTGGCAGTGAGATGGGAGAGTCTACATCTTAAAAAGAAGAAAAGTACATTTTGATGTTACTGCTCCTTCCCCGAGTTGTTCCACGAGGGTCTTTAAAGTGGCCATCACATCATCACGTCACTCTGCATTTCTGCTTCAGGAGGTCCCTTTAAAAAGCACATCTATCTAAATGATTGACACTGACATTCGGTGCCTCATCCTTTTTAGAAAGCTAGAATTTGTTATTAGGATTTAGCAGTTCCACAAGCTTCCTGTGAGCGTAGTCCTAGCTTGTCTGCCTCTAGTCTGTCCTTGCTCGGGTCTGTGGTCCACATTACTGCCAAGCAAGCTTTCTGAGTGATACGTTTACTCGGGTCACTCCTTTGCTTAAACAGCGCTCACGGCTCCCACTCACTACAGATATCATCCTATAAACCGCTTCAAAACCTGATTCTGGTCAATTTCTGGCTGCTGTTGTGTGAGCCCATATCTGTGATAAGCCTTACTAGTCATTTTCTATTTCCCGAATATATATATATTTGTGCCTCGGTTGGTGCTTTTCCCTTTGGTTAGGGTTTGCAAGAGGAGGGAAGAATATAGCTATCTACCCTTCTTTCTTGTATCTTTCCTAATGTCCCCTTCTCCCAGACCCTCTGGGCAGGATTTCTTTTTCATCTGTATTCTAGGAGGGCCCATTATTACCGTACTGAAGCATTCAGGGTTTTACGGTAGAGTTATGTATTTGTCTCTGCCTCCTTTCCTAGTCTATAAACCCTTTGAGACTACTTGGAAAGGAGCTAACTGGTTGTTTAGTGCCAATTGGCTGCTCCTAGCCACCTTGCTGAGTGTTACGCATATAGTATTTAATTTAATCCTTACAACACCTCCTCCTGACCAATATTATGGATGAAAATAATGACGATCAGAAAGTTAAATGTCCAAGATTACGCAGCTAATAGATGACAAAGAATACTGACTTTGCTTCTTCAAATCCAAAGCTCATTCTGCTGCACCACTCTAGCTGAGCACTGTGTGGCATGTGGTAGGGACTCAGTAAATATTTATTGAATTGATATCTATTACAATTTAAATCAAAAGGACTTTAGTTGATTAATTCATTCACACCTACAGAGAAATTTATTAAATATCTATTAAATTCCAGGTATGCAATTTTAAGCAAACTGTGAATACAGACATTAATGAGATAACAGTTGCTGTTGTCAGAGGGTCGATCTAGCAAGGGAGGCATCTATGTAAGCAAGTAAAGCCAGCAGCGTGTTACAGATCACGTGCTAGATTTCAGACAAGATCCTCTGGGGACACTGAGGAAGGAATCGCCAGTTCTGCCTAGAGGTGGGTCAGGAAATATTTTGTAAAAGCTGAATCTTGAATGAGGAGAGTAGGGGTTCTCTGGCAGTACCCAGGGAGGGAAAGGCAGAGAGAGCGGTGTGAGCAAAAACATGGAAACCGGAAACAATCTGGCGTCCTTGTGAAGCTGTAAGTAGTTCATTATGGCTGGAACAAAAGGAAGGGGTCTGGCCAATGACACGGGAAGACACAGGTGAGGGCTGATCCTGGAGGGCCTTGAAAACATTAACGGACTTGCCGGCTTTTAGAGAAGACCTAGCGCAGATGCTGTGTGATGTATGGTTTTACTCATGTTTGGTCATTAACACTTGTCGAGTCCTGTCCCACGTGACCTGAGGCGCTGCCAGGTCACGACTCTCAGTCACCTACCGTGGATGGCAAGCTGGTGACAGCTCTGAGGTGAAATCATGTGCTGAGGCAGAAATCAAATGCTTATGTTGTCACATCATCTTTGACAACTTCACTACCACTTGCTCACCCCCTCTACATCCTTTCATGTAAGTGGACTTTGCCTTGACTTTTTCATCACTCTGTTAACACCGATACACTGGCCCCTTTGTCACTTCCCAAGTGGAACCCCTGGCTCAACCATATGCTTCTGCATTGCCTTCTTTATTTTCCCTCCATACTGTCAAAAGGGCAGTGAAACTCGTGTAGACTGTTAGACTCGACGATAGGCCTTGGCTTCAAACAAGACTGTCACCAAGGCTTTTTCAAGAAACACCTTAAAAAATATTAAGAATTCCAAACCCATGCACACACAAAAGGAGAGCAAATTAAAGGAAGAATAGAAAAATAGGTGTTGATATGACATAGAGTAAGTAGGCAGATACATAACGTTCATCAGGAAAGATTTTTCAAAGTAAAATCCATTTTTCAAAATGGATCGGATACTAGGAGGATGGAGATGCTGACTGGTGCTGAGGGGAAGAACTTTCCAATGCAGTACGGACTGCGTAGATAGAAATACGTTAGCAAGTTGCGTGCAGAGAATAGGAAGAAGATTTTTCCCGAGTGAAGTGAGCTATAGTGGGTTGCACGGGAAGTAGTGAGAAATAGAGTTAAAAAGTTTATGAAATAAAAGGCTGCTATTCAGGTTATGATAATGGGACAGTTGGGAACATCAGACTGATGCAGAGGAGACGTTCTGAAGAGGAGACGTTCCAGATAGAAGTCAGAATTGAAGGGACCTGATTAAAAACATTCCCCCCACTGTCTAAGTTCTGAACCACAGACATGAGGGGGAGAGGGAGGAATAAGGCGAGTGGAGATCACATTTTTACTTCTCTTACTAATAAAGTTGACCTAGAACTAGCTCGTGTCTTACAGCAAGTCGGCTTCCTAATACTCAGCTCTGGAACTTAACAGGTTTCTTTACTCAGCAGCACTACTCAGGGATAGACCCGCCTCCTAGAAGAATTGGGGAGCAGAGCAAAACTAGAGCCCCCACGGGAAAGGGGTTGGGGGAGGGGCTGGACTATGCAAACCCAGCCTCCCTTCCAGACTCATTGACTGGACACATGCTGTCAGGGATATAAGGCCAACAGTAGTAAAGGGATATTGCCCCCCGTGGTAGGAAACATGGAGAGCCAGCAAATTTTCCTCCCCGAACCCATGCCATCTCTTGTCTCCTCGTGTATTTGTCTTAAGTAGTAGTCCAGGTCACGTGGGGTGTGTCCCTCTCCTCCTGGGAGAGAGGGGCTCCGGGCAGTTATCCAACTTTCAAGAGGACAGCCCCCCACTACCACCCACTCTTCTCTTTCTCTCTACCGCATTCTTTTGGGCAAAATTGATGGTCCAAATAGGTTTTGCCCCCAGGGATCCTAAAATGGATCAGAACAGTATAGAAATTAATATGAACTCCAAGGCTAAACAAAGTTGTTTCAGCACTGTCCCCACAGCCACCCAGTTAAGAAAGTAAGCCTACCTCCTGCCCAGGAGCAGTGATTTTTTTATTATTATTTTTTTTAATGTTTATTTCTGAGAGGGAGAGACAGAGCACTAGCGAGGCAGGGACAGAGAGAGAGGGAAACACAGAATCGGAATCAGGCTTCAGGCTTTGAGCTGTCAGCACAGAGCCCGATGCGGGGCTCGAACCCACAAACCGTGAGATCATGATCTGAGCGGAAGTCGGACAACCGACTCAGCCACCCAGATGTCCCCAGGAGGAGTAAATTCTGATAAAACTATGTTCCCAGAATGCAGTACTCAGTCTTAACTAAAGGCTGTAGCAAAGCCACGGTGGCTTTTGAGGGAAGGACCTGAGAATCAGTTTGAAATCTGGAAAAGATGGGAAAGGGATTTTATTTGCAAAAGTAGTGAATATCCCAGGCAATACTGGATGTTAAAGAACCTCTAAGGTCCTTTGATCTCCACCTGCCTTACTGAGGGAGGAAGATGGGTGAGGTCCTCTTGGTTTGAGCCTCTCTGAGAGACCCAGTTAGCCTAGGCCAGTGTACAGCACCCATGACTTGGACCCTTCCTCCCAATTGGAAAACTCTGCCAGTAGGAGTTAAATTTGGAACTGGGCCTTTACCATATCTGGAAAAATCCCAACCAATGAACACTGTCTTCTGCTTTAGACTTTAATACTTGGAAGTATCTCCTTCTTTTTGCAATATTTAGGGGATTTATAGTGGTGGTACCAGGTACCACCAGGTACCAGGTACCAGGTTCCCTCCCTCTAGGAGTTCCCTGCCTCCCTGCCTTCTAGGAGTATGAGAAGAAACCTCTTAATTTCCATTTCCCCCTTGAATTGCCTGTGTAAGCCGAGCACAAACCATTTAAACATAGAACTTCACTGGTTTCGTAACACATGTGCTGTTTGAAATTCAACTGCCTTGCAGCTTATGCGCAGCAAATAATTGTTCCACTCATTAATATCTAAAAGGCCTGTATGAAGAAGGCCTCTTTTCCCTACAGTCTAATCTTTGCCTCAGCCATGCCTGCTTAGGAAAAGCTGTGCCTGCATAATTCAAGGTCAGGCAGCAGCCTTCTGTACTTTGAAGCCACCCAAGCCTGCTAATGCCCCATTCCCTTTGCTGAGGCCAGCACAGCTGGCATTTGCTTGCTAGGCCGGAGTGGCCGACGTGTGCTGAGGCCACTTGCACAGCTGACGTTTAGATGAGCTTTCCAGTACCGCCGCCCGCCGCCACCACCACCACGACCGGCTGTGGCCCGTTTCTCTGCTGTCGCCAGCAAAGCCCCCAAGCCTTTGCTAAGGCCTATGTGCCTGGTGTATGCTGTCTTATCTCTATAGAAACAGCCACTTACCTGAAGACAAAGTTACTGTAACTACAGTCACCACTAATGGCAAAACACAGTGTGGCCGGTGGTTTATAAGCTTCGAATTCAGCCTCACTCGTGTAAACTTGGTATGTGACAGTAAAAACTCATGTGGTCTGACGTAACTTCTCCAGGGTTAGAGCATGTTCCTCCCTCACTAAAGACCAAGGCCCAAAGTCCTACCCTGACAGAAGCCTCAGAAAGTCCATATGCATTTGATTTTACTCCCCAAAATTTCCTTCATGTATATTTACCAAAACTCTGTTCCCTTGCACCAGATGATAGTAGGGTCTGCGAGAGTTCTATACCAATTAAGAAACCAGATAAAAGCGTGGGGCATTTGGGAGACCAAGATGTCAAAGGTATATGGGGGATGTGGCTTGCATCTACAGGCAAGTGAACTTGCTAGCACTAAACAGGCCTACGTAGGCGAGGGGCCTTCATTTAGGGGAACTAGAACAGAGGAAAGCGCATGCTCCCTGGGGACAGCTGGCTTCCAAAAGGAAGAGAAAAGGGCTCAGCTGACAGGCCTTGTTCCGATCAGAAAGGATCCTCTAGGGCAGGACTTGCGGATGGTGGAGAGGAGCCAGTGGGGGAAACTCAGGAGGAGAGTGAAGGAGGGTTCTTCTTTTCCAGCACATTCAGATGGAAATGGCACAGAAATCACAGGGTGTCGTCTTCATCAGCTGTGCCCCTAATGCATCATCTATGAAATAGAGTCTGTTTCTGTAAAGCAGAAAGAGCACTTAATGACATTTGTGAAGCAATTTGCATGCGACATCTCTTTAGGTAGGTTACTGAGTGTTTGCAGTATATCGATTTAATTTTCATAGAAAGAGCAAGTGTGTTTCTGCACGCCTGTCGTTAACAGATGAGGGGCAGAACCAGCTCGAGAAGCCTGTTCCGCTTGCTGGGTGCGTGTGGCTCACCAGGGAACGGGCAGTGTCAGTTGGTCCGGGGCGAGCGAGGGGAGGCTGGTGAGCAGACCTTCCGCTGTGCCAGTTTTACATTTCATTTCGTGCCACATCAATACACACTGGTTCCCCAGAGCCCCACTAGGCGAGCACAGTAGGTGTTTTGATACTCTTCTCCCACCTGACAGATGAGGAAACAGATTCCCATCAGAACCACATAGCCAGCCCCTCAAGCTGCTGCATTTATAAAGAGATTATCTGTACACACAAAAAATAGTATGTGCCAAGCATCTTTCTAGCTTTTAGATTTTGTAGCTATGAACCTTTTAAAGTATTAGGTTTAAAATTATTAGTTACCTGTATTATAATGGCAATTTGTGCCGGTTTGAGTAATTATCTTTCAGTAATTACACATTTAATCAATTAACTTGGATGTTACATATACTTTTAGTAGTTTCCTTTTTGTACATTTTAATTCATAAAATTTTAACCAATGACTCAATTTTATTCTTAGAGGAAAAATTACTACTTTTTATTGTCTTACCCCAGGATTGCCTGTTCTCATGTAAAAGTAAATTAACTGATATTTAGCTTATTAAGCAAATTATCTTGAAATTTAAAAAGTGGGATGTTGGTGTGTACTCTTATTTCAATTATAAAATACCATGAGGAGTGCCTGGGTGGTTCAGTGGGTAAGCGTCTGACTTCAGCTCAGGTCAGGATCTCATAGTTTGTGAGTTCGAGCCCCGTCTGGCTCTGTGCTGACAGCGCGGAGCCTGGAGCCTGGTTTGGATTCTGTGTCTCCCTCCCTTTTTCTCCCTCCCCCTGCTCACACCTTGTCTCTCTCTCAAAAATAAATAAACATTAAAAAAGCCAAAAAATATATACCACAAATATTGAACAAAAACTGTAAACCCGAGAAAGCAGGACGATTTCAGCGGCCTATGGTACTGGGCAGGCAGTATGATGTGCTATAGCCCAACACTGGGCCTGCTTCTCTACTGAGGCGGGCATCCTTTCTGACAGCTCACTGTCTGTCCTGTGTGAATTGCTGCAGACTTTCACTATCACATCTGCCAGAAGTCGAGAAAAATGAGGAATGAAGTCTAGAGCTGTGTGATACCCCAGTGTCTTAAAACTCTTCTACCTGTCCTGCCCTAAGGTAGGGAAAATTCCCTCTTACCTCTCTGCTTTCTTTCTTACCAAAGATGCATGGTAGGCATGTGCGCTATTTAAGGTCATTACGGCACAGTATCTACAGTCTTGGCGATACAGTATCAATCTAATCTTTGAAAAACCGATTTTTGCACTGAATTCCTTATTTTTTTCTCTTCTTACCTCTTCCAGGCAGTATTTGGGTGTTTCTGCAGAGTTTTGCACAGAGTCTGTTCCCATGCAAACCAATGAGGGAGAAGTGTCGGAAGAAAGCAGTTCCAAGGTCAGTGGACTACTAAAGACACAAACAGTTGGAGTAGGAATTAAAAACAGAGGCTGTGGATGAGTAGAGTGAGTGTTTTGTTTTAGGTGAATTTAGAAATTACCTTGATTTAAATTCAAACTCCACCTAAGGTTGAGATGTTTTTTCTTTCTGATCTCCATTCTTGTTATGCCTCATGACCAACTTAAAACAAATTTTACTGAACTCACAGAGAACTTTATGATTCACTTGAACAATGGTAGCACTTTATCTTTTAACATTTTATTGTGTATGTTCTGTATTCTTATTTTAAAATTAAAAAGACTCAGAAGTATTTGAGGCAAAAAGTAAAAGCCTGTCCCTTATTCCTACGGCACAGAGACATTATTGGTAATTTTTAGACAGCTTTTATTGTAAATATTTAAACAGTAATTTCTTAGGTTTTCTGAATGTCACCACGTGTTTATGTATATTTCTGTATCTGGCTCCTGTCCTGACTCTCCTCGACTCATTCTCTGTCTGGTCATGTGGGACCCTTAGTATCACCTTCATGTCTCTCTCCTTTCAAAATTGTTCCTTGTCCTTCCTGGGCACACCCAGGGCATCTCACCCTGCGTCCTGGACAGCGCCCGGCACCTACTGCTTCATCTGCTGCCCTGGACCTTCCTGAGGGAAGTCTTCCCGCTGCTGCCCGGGCTGCTGGTACCCTCTGTGGGAGGGCTTTTTCCCTCTGGTCACCAGAATGCAATTTTGGGTGACCTCATCACTTTCTCGCAGAGACTTCTGCTGTTTCAGTAAAAGCCACTATTGTAAATACTGAAAGAAGACAAGTTGACAGAGTTATTATTAATGTAAAACTTCAGAAGCCCTTGAATCCTTTGGAGGCACAGTGACTGTTTCTTATATTTTTCCCAAGGACCACTTCAGGGCTTATTTAATTTCCCTGCTGTGTACGTAAGAGAGAAAATTGAATAGTGCTAACACAGTTACCCATGAATCTGTCTTATTGTTCCACACTTTAGAAGTTAAATATGAAAATTATGTTCTGTAAAAAGTCTTTGATGACATATCAAGAAATCCAAAGGCGAGGAAATGTACTTCATTGGCCTGGTTCCCTTAGAAAGAGACTCATCAAATCTAATTTATTTAATATTTATGTGCCCATATTGTCACATGGATCTGAAAGCAGATACTATTTTGTCTGTTACATGTGGCTTTGACTCATTGAATGCAGTGATCAGTTTCCTAAGTGCCTGGTGGAGCTGCACGTTACTAAAGAGGTTCCAATTCTAGTGTGGATTTACAGACACATCCTGGACTATAGCTATTTATTTCTGTCATCTCTTTTATTCTTTTAAATTGAGGTATTATTTAAAAAATGATGCACCTTTACAGTCATTCAGTTAATTATTTAATTCATAAACACTTATGGGGTGCCTAGTATGTGATGGTGTCCCAGGGGGCATGCAGTTACATAAGGCAGGGTCTCTGCATGTTGGGGACTTTCGGTCTTGTGGAGGCAGTCAGCCATAGTGTAAGGGTGACGGTAGTGGTATTAACTGTGTGGTATTGGTATCTGGGTCAGAGCAATGAGTTCCTTCTGGAAGGAAGCTTCACCATAGAGGAGGTAGCACTTGGCTTTTGTTGGAAAAATTAGAGGTTCTTTGTTTTTGTTGGTTGGTGAGTGATGGGTAGAAATAGGAAGAGCATTTAAGTAGATGAATCATATGTAGCATATATAATTGTTTGTGTAGTCTAATAGGAGATGGTGAAAAGGTTTGAGTGTGTTTTTTAGATATCTTGCTGTGTTAAACCACCAAAAATTAGTGGCTTAAAGCCACCATCACAGTCTCCTGGGCAGAAGAATTCCACTTCATTTATGTAGATTACTTCGTCCTCAAGACCTGGAGCATAACTTCCCTTTCCTTAAGTGTGGCTTCGCACAGTGGGGAGCCTGACCAGCAGCATCTTGGCCAGGTGGTCAATGTCTGCATCGACAGGATAATTCACGGTTATAGATGGGCTGGACCCTTGAAATGATGTGCTGAAATAGCACCTTACCTCAGTGGTCATCCTCCCCTAAACCCATTATCCCCTCTAATCCTGAGAGAAACATCAGGCCGATCCTGGTAGAGGGATGTCTTACAAAACACCTGACCAAGTCTAACCTCAGAACTGTCAAGGGAAAACAAGGTATGTCTGAGAAACCATCATGGTCAAAAGGAGCCTAAAGAGACATGACAACGTAATGTAATGCAATATCTTGGATGAGATCCTGGAAAAGAATAAGAATATTAGGTGAGGACTGAGAAAATCTGAATAACATGTGGATTTTTAGCTAATACTAATGTATCAATATTGGCTCATTACTTGTGACAAAGGTACTGAGTTAAGCTTAATAATAGGAGATACATATATGCGAAATCACCACAGCATTTTATTATCTCTCGTGGTCTGTGATTCACTGAGCTCTGTAGGGCAGTTCTGCTCCAAAGTGGTGTTGGCAGAGGCTGTGGTCATCTGGAGGCCCAACTCGCCAGAAATGTCCAAAATGACTCACTCACATGCCTAGCAGCTGGCCGTTAAGCTTGAGGCTGTTGACCTGAGCATCAAGGATCCTCTCCATGTGACCTGCATACATTGCTTGGGCTTCTCACAGCGTGGCCACTGGGATCCAAGAGGGAGTCCTGCGTGCGCAGGTCACAGCTCTGTTTTCTCTTCCTTCTGCTGAATTGAAGCAAGTCACAGGGCCTCCCCAGGGGAGGAGACCTCTCAGGGGCATTTTACCTCTCAGTGGAGTGGGAGGACTGGGAGAAAATTTGAGGTCATCTTTAACCCACTCCGTAGTGATTAGAGTGTTGGGAGCCAGAGGGCATGACAGAGACCATTAGCCAAGATTGTCTTAAGCTAAGGAGGTTCAAAAACAGGCAACAGATTTCTAAGGCATGGCAGTGAGATGTGCGTTTCACTTTATGATTTGCTCTCTTAACAACTAGTGTTGCTGTAGAGGAAAGACGAATATCTATTATCTTCACACGCAAATTCTCTGAAGGAGGAGAATCTAATTGGCCCAGCCCGGGTCTTGAATTCTCTGAGTGGGATGGCGAGAGCCACAGGCGAAGAGGTAGACCTCAGGAAAGAACACGTGAACCAGGAGGCGACGGCGGACCCTCCTAGGGTAGCCTCCAGTCAAGCTGACGTCGTCTTCCACTACACTTCTCACCAAGGATGGACTAGAATTCTTAATTTCAACTCCACAGCTATTTTTCACTTTACATTTAGCATAATTTAGGTTGGTATTCTGAATGAGTTGGTGTTGAGTTACTATTGTAGAGATTCTGTAGCCATAGGCTTAGAATGTTTATTTTTTTAAGTAAAATCTGGCAAGCATAGTAAGAATTATAAAACGGAGCTGTGGAGGGTTTGTGATCTTATTCTCTGTACTTCTTTGCATAGTTAAGTATTTTATAATAAAAACAATAAATATAAGACGCTCTAGAGTTTAAGAATTACAGCTATGGATTTAAGTGCCCATGTGTCTTTATTAATTACCATAAATAAAAAACACTTACTGAATCAGGAAGCCAACATTTTAGTTATAATATTCTCTTTATTGTTTTCGGAGTTAACGAATGAATAAATGTAGTCTTCATCTACAAAGAATAAAGTGATCTATTGATTGGCTTTACAACAAAGAGTTAAATGAGGTGATTTAGACTGTCTCCTGCTTATGTTTAGGATCTCTCTATCGGAGACTGAATCCAATTTAGGAAATTGTAACAAGATTTTATGGCTTTTGGTATTTGAAGAGCAGAGTGGGAAAGAAACCATTCAGGACAAGTATTTTTCCCATTTGTTTTCCTAGCTGGCAAACAACATAAATTGGATTGGATTCGAGGTCTGACTCCAAAGTTCATGCTGACTTCAGTCCTCCATCCTGAAGAGTTTTATGTGGTATAATCAGTTCTGTTTACTTACATCAGAGAAACTTCTTAGATAGGTCATCTGCATGTGCTAGAAGGTGTACCAGGGGAGTAGGTGCTTTGTGCATTTGAACAATGCTGCTGTGAGCATTCACATATGGTTTGGTGTGGAGACGGGCTTTCGTTTCTCTTGGGTTGAATAACCAGGAGCGGAATTGCTGGGTCATATGGTAACTTCGTGTTTTATTTTTTGAAGAACTGCAAGACTGCTTTCCACATGGCGGCACCATTTCCTGTTCTACCCGACATGTCTGAGGCTCTAATTTGTCCATATTTCTTACTCTAGTTGCTATGAAATACTGTGTCATTGTGGTTTTGATTTGTACCTGGCATGCTTTTTTAAATGGAAGTGAAAATAATAATAATAAAGTAATAATCAGATGAAGGTGGCCAGGCCCCACACTGGACTTACTGACGCAGGATCTTTCAAGAGTTAGGACTCTGGGACCCATATTTTTCACAAGCGCCTCCAGTGACCCCTAAAGCCAGTCGTACACAGATAACAGCTGAACTAAGGGGCACTCAGAGGAGGCAGAGCCAGTGAATTCTTAAAGTTACCTCTGAAAGGTAAGACTTACACAAACTTCACAGTGCAGTTCCCTCTGGAGCAGGAAGAAAGAGATTGAATTTGGGAAGGCTAGCTCAATGTGGGGGGGTGGGGCCTCAACTCTTCACTGCACCTGTATTTTTATTTCTTTAAAAGAGAAGGGGGGGAGCCTGGGTGGTTCAGTGGGTTAAGCTTCCGACTTTGGCTCAGGCCATGATCTCACTGTTCATGAGTTTGAGCCTCAGGTTGGGTTCTGTGCTGACAGCTCGGAGCCTGGAGCCTGCTATGGATTCTGTGTCCCCTTCTCTCTCTCCGCTCCTCCCTTGCTCATGCTCTGTCTCTCTCTCAAAAATAAACAAATGTTTAAAAAAATAATAAACATTATAAAAAAGAGAAATCTGAAGCAAGTGCTATAAAGCAAATATGTTAAATCTGAGTGGTGGGTACATGGGTGTGTTTGTTATTTTATTTTCTGGACTTTTTCCTTCATCTTAAAAAATTTCTGTAACTTACAAAAATAGAAAATTCTGCTTTCTCTCTAGCCCCAACCAACACACTTGTATTCCATTTAGCAAAAAGGAGAGAACTTGTCACTTTCCTTGAAAGCTGCATTCAGCTGTGCTTTTATATTTCTTCGACCAGAATTTAATGACATGGCCACAGTAAGCTTCATATGATGTTAGAATATGTGTTAGCTAAAATTTATAGGTCTTGCTGCTAAAGAGAAAATGCTTCAATGTCTCAAAGTCAATCACGTTATCCATATGCTGCTCTTATACTGGTCTTGCCCATCCTGTAGTTGTACAATTGTTTTTTTTTTAAGTTTACTTATTTATTTTGAGAAAAGCGTGAGTGGAGGTGAGGCAGAGAGTCTCCCAGACCATCTTCCCACCATCAGCGCAGAGCCCAACGCTGAGATCGAACCCATGAGACCATGACCTGAACTGAAATCATGAGTTGGATGCTTAATCGACTCAGCCTGCAGGTGCCCCTGATTTTTTTTTAAGTAGACTCCATGCCCAGTGAGGAGCTCAGTGCCAGGTTTGAACCTATGACCCTGAGATCAAGACCTGAGCTGAGATCAAGAGTTAGACGCTTAACAGACTGAGCCACCCAGGCGCCCCCTACAATTGATTCTTTTAAACCTAATGATTAAAACTTAAGAATTTTCAAAAGGGTTTTTCAAAAGACTAATGTAATTCAGTGATTGAAAGGAAGATCTTTCAACAAGTGACCGAGTAACCATAAGGAAATACATGAACCATGATTCCTGTGTTACATATACCACACATAAAACCTAATTTGAGATGGATCATAGGATAAAACTGCAAAGCTTTTGGAAGACAATGTAAGGGACTTCTCTGTGATCTTAGGTAGATTGTAAAAAGCACTAACATAAAAAAGAACGGTTGTTTAGGGGCTCCTGGTTGGCTCAGTCAGTTAAGTGAACGACTTTGGCTCAGGTCATGATCTCATGGTCTGTGAGTTCGAGCCCCACGTCAGGCTCTGTGCTGACAGCTTGAAGAGTGGAGCCTCCTTTGAATTCTGTGTCTCCCTCTCTCTCTCTCTCTTCCTCTCCCCTGCTTATGCTCTCTTTCTTTCAAAAATAAACATTAAAATTTTTTTTCTTTTTTTATAATTTTGTTTATTATTGAGACAGAGAGAAACAGAGCATGAGTGGGGGAGGGGCAGAGAGAGAGGGAGACACAGAATCTGAAGCAGATTCCAGGCTCTGAGCTGTCAGCACAGAGCCTGATGCAGGGCTTGAACCCATGAACTGTGAGATAATGACCTGAGCCGAAGTTGGACACTTAGCCTACTGAGCCACCCAGGCACCCCTTTTTTAAAATTCTTTAAGATCACTTCATTCAGTTGAATTTTACTTTAAAAACTTAAACATCTGCTAATATGCTGACAACATTAAGAATGTGGAAAAGCTATGGACTAGGAGAAAACACTTGTAATACATTTATCTAGTAAAGATCTCATATCTAGAATATGTATAGAATTCCTAAAAATCAATAAGGAAGGTAAAAAATATGGACAAAAGATATAAATAGGTATTTCACAAAATAAGGTATGCAAATGGCCATAAAAATAGGATATTCAACATTATTCATGAGAGAAATGCAAATTAAACTAATGTGATATTATTACACACTCACCAAAGTTTGAAAGATTGACCATACTGTGTTGGCAAGAATGTGGAGCAGCTAGAACTCTCATATGTTGTTTGAAGGAGTATTAATGGTATAACTACTTTAGAACTGTTTCTCAAATCTCTGATCAAGTTACACATATGCCTACCCTGTAGCCCAGAGGTTCCACTTCTTTGCATGTACCTAATATACATGACTGCATATGTTCACAGAGAGACATATGAGAATATTTGTGGTAACTTTATTTGTAACAGCCCCAAACCAGATATAGCTTAACTGTTCATCAACAGGTGAATAAATAAACAAATTATAGTATGTTCAGTGAAATACTACTAAGCTTAAAAATTTGACTTTTGAGGGGCCCCTGGGAGGCTCAGTCAGTTAAGCATCTGACTTTGGCTCAGGTCATGATCTCACAGTCCATGAGTTCGAGCTCTGCATTAAGCTCTGTGCCGACAGCTCACAATCTGGAGCCTGCTTCAGATTCTGTATCTTCCTCTCTCTGCCCCTCCCCCACTCGCACTTGCTCGCTCTCTGTCTCTCTCTCAAAAATAAACATTAAGAAAATAGATTTTGATTCACATAAAAACATGTGTGAATTTCAAAAACATTATATTGAGTGAAAAAAGACGGAAACAAAAGTGTAGGTTGCACCAGATTCTAATTATATGAAGTTTATGAACATATAAAACTCATCCTTGGTGATAGATATGTGTGGCAGTGCGCACGAGAAGAGGCTTGCGGGAGTATTCTGGGGAGATGGAAATCTCTCCTCATCCGTGGGGTAGTTACATGGGTGCAGTCATATCTAAAATCCACTGAGCTCTGCACTTAAAGTTTATGTATTTTTCTGTGAATTGTACCTCAGTTTAAAAGAGACCAATTTTAGGAGCTTCCACCCTTCTTGTCTGCTAAGACCATCTTGAATATTGTTTCTGTCATCCACTATGTTAGTTGTCCTTAGCTTTATAGTTAGGAAATATATATGCTTTCCCTTTTTTTTTTTTGAGATTTTTTTTTTTTTTTAATGTTTATTTTGGAGAGAGACAGAGACAGAGCATGAGTTGGAGAGGGGCAGAGAGAGAGAGACACACACACACACAGAATCTGAAACAGGCTCTAGGCGCTATGCTGTCAGCACAGAGCCCAATGCGAGGCTTGAACTCAGGAACGGCAAGATTGTGACCTAGGCCAAAGTCAGATACTTAACTGACTGAGCCACCCAGGTGCCCCTAAAGATTTTACATTTAAGTAATCTCTATGTCACCGCGGGGCCCGAACTCACAACCCCAGGATCAAGAGTCTTACGCTCCAGCTACTGAGCCAGCCAGGGGTCCCTGCATGCTTTCTTTTTTAAAACTACCTACAGTATCTGAAATGGAGGAAGTGATTAGAAAGGTATAACATTTATAAAATGGAGAGGATTTAGCAATTTGATGTGGAGGAAAAAGGAAAAGGAGAAATCAGTGATGACATTAAGATTTTAAGCTGAGTGACTGGAAGACAAGGGATGCTGTTGTTAAAAATAGGAAACACGAGAGCCACCTTGATGGCTCAGTTGATTGACCTGCTGACTTCTGCTCAAGTCATGATCTCACAGTCTGTGAGTTTGAACCCCTTGTCGGGCTCTGTGCTGACAGTTCAGAGCCTGGAGCCTGCTTTGGATTCTGTGTCTCCCTCTCTCTGCCACTCCTCTGCTCGTACTCTATCTACCTCTCCAAAATAAATAAACCTTTTAAAAAAGGTAATAAAAAATAAAAATAGGAAACATGAGAGAAGAAACAGGTAGCGGTGTGGGGTAGGATGAATTCTGTGTTACACAGAACTTGAGATATGTGACTGGCAGCCAGGTGAAAACAGGAGGCTGGAGACCGGATAATTCCGGGCTGAAAATAACAATTGGGAATCATTAAAATTGAACAGTTGAAACTGTGAGGTTAGATGAAACCTCTGTGGCAAAATGTGAAGACATGGGTTGAAGGACAGAACCTGGGGAGATAGATGTTTGGAGAGCAGCTTAAGAAAGAGAAGCAGAGATTAGCAAATTACAGAGTCGGGAAGTATTTATCAAGCAACTTTCTGTGCCAGGTTTGTAATGAACAGAACACTCAGGGTCTCTGCATCAGGAAGTTTGCATTCTTTGTTGGAGGAGATAGACAACAAACACATAAGTAAGCTGGGTGGTCAGAGAAGATCTGTTCAAAGAGATGCACTTGAGCTGATGCCTCAAGGATATGAAGGAAGCTTCCATGTGATGATATGAGAGAGACTATTCCTATGGTAAAGGCATAAATTCAAAGGCTCCAAGATTGAGTGAGAGAGAAGAAAAGAAATGGAGAGTATAGTCCAGTATAAGGCAGAGGAGATTTCAAAAGGGTAGCCCTTTGAGTGATGGCTACTATGTCAACGGTTACTTAGAGGACAAGAAGAGATAGAGATGCTAAGTGGCAAGGATATTCCACTTAGTAATAGAAAATCGCTAAGAAATGAAAGAAGGATGACATTACACTGAGGAATGTATAGAATTGTTGAAACACTGTATTGTATCCCTGAAACTGGTATAACACTGTATGTTAACTATACTGCAATTAAAATTAAAAGCTTAATTTAAATAAAAGAAGAAGAAAGCATCGAAAACAGAGACTCTCTCAGGTATTTGCATACCTGTCTATGTTCACAGCTGCCTCATTTGCAGTGGCCAGGAAGTAAAACCAACCCAGTGTCCATTGACGGATTAATGGATAAACAAAAAGTGGTATATCCCAATTATGGAATAAGCTTCCGCCTTAAGAAGGAAGACAATTCTGACACCTGGCTGCAACACACATGAGCCCTGAAGACATTGTGCCTAGTGAACTAAGCCAGTCACCAAAGGACAAATACTGTATGGTTCTTATTTGTGGAAGGCGCCTAGAGTGGCACCTCGGAGAAACAGACAGCAGTGTGCTGGTTGCCAGGGACTGAAAGAAGAGGGGAATGGAAAGCATAAGGTTTTGGTTTGGGATGATGAAAAAATTCTGGAGGTGTATGGTGGTGACAGTTCCACAGCAGTGTGAGCGTACTTAATGCCACTGACCTGCACTTAAAATGGTTAAAATACCACAATTTTAAAAGATTTTATGTTTAAGTAATCTCTATACCCAACATGGGGCTCAGACTTGTAACCCTGAGACCAGGAGTCACATGCTCCACTGAATGAACCAGCAGGTTCCCCTAAGACACCGCAGTTTTTCAAAAATCCATTGGGTCTTCTGCTCCTCGGCAAGATGGAGTATCAGGGATGGAATTTGCCTTTCCCCTGGAAATAACCACTTGAAAATAAACAAAATATAGGGGCGCCTGGGTGGCTCAGTTGGTTCAGTGTCCGACTTCAGCTCAGGTCATGATCTCACTCACAGGTTCGAGCCCCACATCGGACTCTGTGCTCTCTGCCCCTGCCCTGCTCACGGTCTGTCTCTCTTTCAAAATAAATAAACATAACTGGGTGTTTTACAGAAACCAACTTGACAATAAACTATAAAAAATAAATAAACACATGTTTAAAAAAATTTTTTAAATAAATAAAATATAGATAGATGGATAGTTAGATATAGGAATATATATATAAAAACAAGACACAAAAGGAACAGACTGTTTCAAAGTAATCCGTGTACTAGAACAAATCTCAAGAATATTTATAGAAATAAAAAGTATTCAGTACTCAGCAGTGTAAAATTTACAATATCCAGTATCCAAGCAAAGACCATCAGACGTGTAAAAACCAGGAAAAAAAAATCAACTGAAATCAACCCACAACTGACACAGATTAAAATCAGCAGACAGAATATTAAAATACTTACTATGATTATATTTAGATATTCAAAAAGTCAAGTAGAAATGCAGAAGATACATTTTTTAAAGACTCAAATCACATTTCTAGAGTTGGGATGTGTGGGTGGCTCAGTTGGTTGAGCATGTGACTCTTGATTTTGGCTCAAATCATGATCCCAGGGTAGGGGGATCAAACCCTGCATTGGGCACTGCGCTGCATGTAGAGCTCGCTTAATATTCTCTCTCTCTCCCTCTGCACTTCTCTCCCATTGCATGTGCTCTCTCACTCTCTCTCTCAAATAAATAAATAAAATTTAAAAACTTTTCTAGAGTTGAAAACTATAATGTCTGAGATGAAAAATATACTGCATGAAATAAGTGACAGATTAGACATTGCAGAATAAAAGATTAAAGAATTTAAAGTCATGCTAATAGAAAATATCCAATATGAAACATAGGAAAACGTACAGAACAAAATATGAAAAGATGATCAATGTCCTGTACACAACTTCAGACAGTCTAATACACGTGTAATTGTAGTCTCTGAAGAAGAGGGAAGGAAGCAGAAAAGTCTAGGAAGTAATGGCCCCAAATTTGATAAAAACCATAAACCCGCAAATCCAAGAAGTTGTATGTTCCTTAAAAAAAAAAAGAAGTTACATATTCTTGAAAGGTGAAGAATACCACACTAAAGCACATCATAATCCAATTACTCAAAATGAGTGATAGAGAAAATCTTAAAACCAGAAGCCAAAGGACACTGTAACAGAGGAACAAAGATAAGAATTTGTCATTGAAAACAACGCAAACAAGAAGACGGTGGTCTTTAAAGTACTGAAAGAAAAACTGTTAACCTTGAATTCTATAATCAGTGAAATTTCTTTCCAGAATGAAGGCTAAATAAAGTCTATTTCAGACACACAGAAGCTGAAATAATTCATCATCAGCATACCCATACTATAGGAAATGTGAAAGGGAGACAGAAAGGGATTCCAGATGGAAATATGAATCTACACAAAGAAACGAAGAGCTCAGGAAGTCGAAACTACATAGGTAGATGTAGAAGACTTTTTCTATTATTTAAATCTTTTTAAAAGGGAATTGATTGAACAAAAGTTATACAGATGCCGTGTGGGTTGACACCTGTATAATGTACAATAACAGTAGCATTAAGGACAAGCGGAGAAGGTGGAAGAACACTATTGTAAGGTTCTTATGTTCTATGTAAATTAGTACACTCTCACTTGAAGAGAGGGGGATACTTCCCAATTCCACCTGTGAGCTCAGGATTACTCTGATATCAAAACCAAAGACATTGCAAGAAAACTACAGAACAGTGTCTCTCGTGAAGCAGGTGCAACAATTGTAAACAGAATTTGAACATATGAAAATACATGACCGGGTAGGATTTTTCCCAGGAATGCAGGGTTGGTTGAACATTCATGAATCAATCAGTGTGTAATTCATCACATTAGCAAATTAAAAAAGAAAACCGTTTGATCCACTTAACAGATGCAGGAAAAGCATTTGATGAATACTATCCATTTGTCAATGTCAATTTGACAATGGCATCCATTGCTGATAAAAACTGTCAGCAAACTGGAATAGAAAGGAACTATTTGACCTGATAAAGGGCTTTTATGAAAATCCTACAGTTGACATTAAACTTAATGGTGAAAAACTGAATGATTTACTTCCTGTATGAAGAACAACAATGAAAAAAAGATGTCTTCTGTCACCACAGAAAACACAGAACATTTCACCACAACCTAAATAAATGGAGAGATTCACCTGTTTATAGGTCAGAATATTCAATATTGTTAGGGGACCTGGGTGGCTCAGTTAGTTAAGCATCTGACTCTTAATTTTGGCTCAGGTCATGATCTCACAGTTAGTGGGATCAAGCCCTGTGTCAGGCTCCACGCTAAGAGCACAGAACCAGCTTGGGATTTTCTCTCTGCCTCTGCCCCACTTGTTCTTTTTGTCTCTCTGTCCCTCTGTCTCTCAAAATAAATAAATAAACTTTAAAAAAAGATTCAATATTGTGTAGATGTTGCTTTTTCCTAAATTTACCTATAGGGTCAGTTCAATCCTTATCAAAATCCTAGCAGATTCTTTTTGTGAAAAAGCTGATTTCTAAAATTCATATGGAAATGCATACGACATAAAACAACTGTAGTAGTTTGCTGGGGTTGCTCTATCAAAGTACTACAAACTGCGTGGTTTAAACAACAGAAATGTGTGGTCTCACAGTTCTAGAGGCCCAAAGTACAAGGTCAAGGTGTTGGCAGGACCAATTTCCATGTGAAGAGACTAGGAGAGGGTCTTTTCCAGGCCTCTCTCTTAGCTTCTGGCTTTTGACTTCATGGCTTATTGCAGCGTAACCCAGTCTCACATGGCATTCTTCCTACATGCGTGTCTGTCTTTGTGTCCGAATTTCCCCCTTTGTAGAAGAAGGCACCATCATATTAGATTAGAGTCCACCTTAATAACTTTAGTTACCTCTGTAAAGACCCCATTTTCAAATAAGATCATGTTCTGAAGTATTGGAGATTAGTACTCCAACGTACCTTTCTTCTTTTTTTGGTGGGGGGGGGCACTATTCAACCCATAATGATAATCAAAACAGCTTTTGAGTAGAACAAAGTTGGAGTGCTAATCCTACCTGATTTTAGAACTTACTATAAAGCAATGGCAATGAAGACCCTCTGGTATTAGAAAAAAGACAAGAGACCAGTGGAACAGAAGAGAGATCCCAACACAGACCCACAGAGACCATGGACAAATGATTTTTGACACAGGTAATTTTGTGGAGGCAATTCAGTGGAGAAAGGATTTTTTTTTTTCAACAAATGGTGTTAGGACAGTTGGATATCCATATGCAAAAAACAAACACACAGATCTAGACCTCATAACATACATAAAAGTTAACTGAAAACGGATCTTAGATCTAATGTAAAGTCTAGAATTATAATGCTTCTAGAAGATGTAAGAGAAAATCTGTGGCTAGGCAAAGATTGTTTAGATCCCACAGCAAACTTGTGCTCTGTGAAAGAGGCTATTAATGAGAATGAAAAGACAAGCCAGAGTGGGAGGACATGCACAGCATCTACCCGAATGAAGAGCAGTATCTAGAATCTAGTAAATCTATCAAAAACTTTCAAAGCTCAGTAATAGGAATACAAAAACCCTATTTTTTTTAAATGAGCAAAGAATCGGAAGACATTTAAACAACGAAGATACAAAATTGGCCAATAAGTGCATGAAAAGATGCTCGACATCATTATTCATTAAGGAACTACAGTCAGAACCACAGTGACGTGCCACTTCAAACCCGTTGGGAGACCTGTTGTTAAATGGACAGATGATAACAAGTGTGGGTGAGGATGTGGAAAAATCAGAATCATTGGACACTGCTGGTGGGAATGTAGAATGGTGCATCCACATCGAGAAACCGTTTGGTAATCTTCCTTAAAGTTAAACAGTTATCATATGACCCAGCATCCCAGTCCTTTGGTATTTACCCAAGAAAAGTGACCGGCTTGTGTCCACACAGAAACTTGTACACAAGTGTTTATAACAGCATTATTTATAATAGCAAAAAAGTGGAAACAACCAAAATGTCCATCACTGGTGATATGAACAAAATGTGGTATGTCCATACAATGGAATAGTATTAAGCCATAAAATGGAATGAAGTACTGATGTATGCTACAATATGGATGAAAACATACGAAGTGGAAACAGACAGACACAAAACCCCAGATATTGTGACTTCATTTATATATGAAATGTTCAGAATAGGCCAATCTGTAGAGATTAGTGGCTATCTGGTGCTGGAAAGGAGGATGAAGGGAAGGCAAAATGGGGAGTGACTGTCAAGTACACATTTCCTTTTTGGGATGATAGAAATGTTTTAAAAGTGGATTGTGGTGATAATTGCACAATCCTGTCAATATTTTAAAAGCTATTGAATTTATGTTTTAAACTTGTGAACTGCTGATGCATAGGAGCACATGTGCCCCAGTGTTCATAGCGGCACTTTCAACAATAACCAAATCATGGAAAGAGCCTAAATGTCCACCACCTGATGAGTGGATCAAGAAGATGTGGTTTATATACACAATGGAGTACTACATGGCAGTGACAAAGAATGAAATCTTTTGTAGCAAAAGCCATTTGTAGCAAAGTGGATGGACCTGGAGGGAGTCATGCTAAGCGAAATAAATCAGGCAGAGGACAGATACCGTATGTTTTCACTCACAGGTTTAACAGGAGAAATCTAACAGGGGACCATGGGAAGGGGAAAGGGAGGGGAAGAGTTAGGGAGAGGGAGGGAGGCAAATCATGAGAGACTATTGAATACTGAAAACAAACTGAGGGCTGAAGAGGGAGGGGGAAGGGGAAGGGGGATGATTGTCATGGAGAGGGGCACTTGTAGGGAAGAGCACTGGGTGTTATGTGGAAACCAACTTAGCAATAAACTATTAATTAAAAAAAATAAACTTGTGAACTTTATGGTATATAAATTGTATCTCAGTAAAGATGCTTTGGGGTACCTTGTTGGCTCAGTTGATAGAGCATGCAACTCTTGATCTTGGGGTCATAAGTTCAAGCCCCACATTGGGCAAGGAGCTTACTTTAAAAAAGAGAGAGAGAGAAATAAAGCTGCTTAAAAGAATGGTCAAAATTTGAACAGCATTTTACCAGAGAATGGATAGCAATGAACTCGTGAAATGATGTTCAATGTCATTGCACTTAAACCATAATTAAAAGGGTGTCTGGGTGGGTCAGTCAGTTAAGCATCCAATTCTTGGTTTTTGCTCAGGTCATGATCTCACAGTTTGTGGGTTCAAGCCTCATGTTAGGCTCTGAGCTGATGGTGTGGAGCCTGTTTGGGATTCTCTCTCTCTTTCTGCCTCTCTCCGGCTCTCTCTCTCTCTTTCTTTCTCGAAGATGAATAAATAAAACATTAAAAAAATACAATTAGAGTGGCTAAAGTTAAAAAGACTTACTGGGACACCTGGGTGGTTAAGCATCCAACTTCAGCTCGGGTCATGATCTCAAGATTAGTGAGTTCAAACCCCACATCAGGCTTGCTTCTGTCAGTGTTGAGCCCACTGAGGATCCTCC
>NC_043709.1:7949668-7959644 GCF_006229205.1 Suricata suricatta | reverse complement strand
TTTTAAATATCAGTAGATCACTGCAGATAGTCTCTCCTTTGCTGTTCTGCCCACCGCTCCCTTGCAATGTAGTCAATAAAGTTCCATCTCCTTTAAAAAATAATAAATAAGAGGCACCTGAGAGGCTCAGTTGGTTAAGTGTCCAACTTTGGCTCAGGTCATGATCTCACAGTTAATGGGTTCGAGCCCCAGGTTGGGCTCTGTGCTAACAGCTCAGAGCCTGGAGCCTGCTTCACATTCTGTGTCTCCCTCTTTCTCTGTCCCTCTCCTGTTCATGCTCTCTCTCTCAAAAATAAACATTAAAAAATAACAAAATAATAAATGATAAATAAATATTAGTAAATAACCAAAGATAATCTGACATCTGATAAATACCTGTGACTGGAAGATAGTGACCAAACCAAGCTTAAAAAAGAGGAATGTAGAGGAAATCAGTAATATAGGGAGCAAAAGAAAATTAAAACAAAACAAAAACTGTATTTTCAGAGATAAGAGAGGTATGATAATCATGGAATAAGAACAGAACTGTGAAAAAAGACTATTCAGAGAACAAGGAAAAGCTTTCAAAAACTAAGTCACAGTAACAGAAATTCTTTGAAAAATGAGAAATATTCAAAGGTAAAGTTGAGAGGATCTCCAAGCAGTAAAAGAAAAAGTCAAAAAGACACAGTGGAGAGAAAAGAAGAAAATTCATGGATCAATCCTGTAAATTCAACGCTGAATAAGGAATTCCTGGAGGGGATAAAATTAAATAAGTAAGTAGAGAAAATGCCCCAAACCTAAAGAAGCTGAATTTCTAGGTTGCAAGTACCTGCGCAGAAGCTAAATAAATAAATAAATTTTTAAAAAATCAAAATTAGTGGTTTGTACTTATAGAACACTGAGGAGAAATGAAAGACCATAAAAGTTTCTGGAGAAGAAATGGGTCATAGCCAAAACATTAGGACTTAGAATATTGTCAGAATTCTATATTGCGTCTCTGGGAACAAGAAGACAATGCAGCATGGTTTCAGATTTTTGGAGGGAAAAGGGTTTATTATTTGAACTTCTTTTTTTTTTAATTTTTTAAATGTTTGTTTATTCTTCAGGGGGAGAGAGAGAGCACACACACAAATGGGAGAGGGGCAGAGAGAGGGGAAGGCACAGAATCCAAGGCAGGCTCCAGGCTCTGAGCTGTCAGCACTGAGCCTGATGCGGGGCTTGGACCCACGGGCTGTAAGATCATGACTGAGCTAAAGTTGGATGCTGAACCAACTGCGCCACCCAGGCACCCCTACTAACTTGAACTTCTAATTTGATTATGTGGGTTAAAAAATATTTCAAGTATCAATTATATATACAGATAACATAAGGACATTTTGGTCATTCAGGAGATCAAAAATTTTACTTCCCACATACTGTTTATCAGGCAATCACTGGAATATATGTTCCACCTAAACTGGAGAGTAAACCATAAAAGAAGACAAAGGATCTGGGGAACAGATGCTCCAGGGTCAGAGACAGAGCCAGGAATTTCAGGGTTGAAGGGGAAAAGATATCCCTGGCAAAGTGTCAGCAGTTTAGCGGCCTGGAGAGCAAACCATCTAGACTGGAACATGAGAAAACCCCCAGGAATGTCTCCAAGACCGGAATGAAATCGACAGATTACCTGAAGTGTTTGAATGTGTTAGATTGACAACTCTGCTGGAGAGTTCGAGGGTGAATCAGTGAACAATACGTAATAAATACTAACCCCTCCACCCAAATGGGAAGAAAGTAGTAATTGTTAGTTTCAGGGAAAACAAAAAAGTGACCAAGAAAAGCAAACTTAATTATACTATTCTGTATGCTTCAGCTGTATCTGTTATTTACCTATAGTAATTAGCACTGAATATTGATTTGAACAAAATGGTGACTTCTCTTGGGATGGGGGAAGAGAGATCCATGTGTGGTACTTGGCGGGGGGGGGGGTGGTCAGGGTGAGGGAGCAGTGGAGAAGAGTGCTGTTTTTGTTTATACGCCGGTGGTATTATTTGACTTTTAAAATCACATGTATGTAGTACCTCAATAACAATTTTTTTATATCAGATCAGTGATGAGAACATGGAAGTAATGGAATATAGTTCATTCTCTTAATAATTTGGATAGTAAAGGAAAGGCTAAAAACAAGAGGATATTTGGAGGGTATCACAAGGCCAAAACTTCATTTTTCAGCATGGAAGAGTTTATAAAGTACTTGTCAGTTAAGGGGATTGATTTAGGGGAAAGGAAGAAAGATTTCCTTAGACAGTAAGGTCCCAGAGGAGGTGGTGTGATGAGGTCATGAATATAGCGTAGAAGTGGTGAGGGCAGCGGTGCTGAGCAGTGGGAGAAGGGAGATGGGTGGAAATGCAGATTCATCTGCATATCCTGACAAGAAAAAACCAGGGGCTTTGTGTGAGATAGGCTTCCAGGATGATCTTCTGCATTGTCCTCTTCAGAAAGGACGGGCTAGGGAGGATGCCTGATGGATGGGCTTGGAATCTTGGAGGAGAGCAGAAAAGACACAGAATCAATGAGTGGGCAGGTGGCATGGAAGGTCGGACATTCATTCAGTTATTCAGCCAGCGCTTACTTTGCACAGGAAGGGCATTCAGAAGATAAGTTGAATGAATGACCCACTGGAAGGGTTGTGTTAGGTTCTGGGATACACAAAGATTACATTGTTCCCCTTCAGGGCTCTCCAGCAGAGGGGAGATGGGTGAACAGGATCCCAGCTGGTGAAGGCCTTGCAGGATAAATGGGAAGGAACACCTTGGGAGGTTCGGGGGAGGCAGTGATAGTTGTCAAAAATGCCTCCCAGCAAAAGTAACTTTTGAACCAGTCTTTGAGGACTGATAGCAGCTCACCAGAAAGACAGGACGAAGAGGGGCCTTACAGGCCAGGTGCTGGCGTGTGACCCCTGAGTGGAAGTGAGCGTTCGAAAAGGAACCAGTTTTGTAACTTCCTCCAGCTACGCTCTGTACGCCTGGAGCAGAAGAGAAAAAGGGAAGGGACCAGCAGGCCAGAAACATCCTAACAAGAAGTCGGTGTGGACTCTGAGGACAGAGGACAGCAGATCCAGCAGTTGCAAGGACTCTCCCCAGGTTCACATGGGGGGAGGGAGTGCAAGAGGCGCTTGTGTAACTCACCTTGGTGTGGAGCGGCCGGGAGCAGCCCGGGTCCTACCTGTTCCCTGGCTGACCTGGGAAGGAGGGCAGTCTCCTGCTTAGGGTAGGTCTGTGTGTCTGGCTCCTTTAGGCTGAGTCCAGAGCCCTTCCTGTGTGAGTGCATTGCTTTTACACACTCGATGGTTATGTCTTTTTACTCGGAGCATGGCTGACACACAGTGTTCCGTGAGTTTTAGGGGATTCCACACATCTGTACCTGATGCTGTGCTCACAGTTGTGCCTACCATCTGTCACCACGCAGTGCCCACTGGTTTTTGTTAGTTTTCCCCACTAATCTGCAAGCTTTTTGAGGGCAGAGACTGCCCTCTTTGTCTTTATCTTAGCCCAGCACCTCGCATGTAATATGTGCTGAGTAAATGTTTGTTGTATGAATGAATGAATGGTAGTGGGAGATAGGTGAGGGTAATGGTGTAAGTTTTAGGAATAAAAATCTTGAAACTCCTGCAAATGAGAACAAGGGGGAGGAGTGGTAGAGACCCCCACATGAAGTCCAAGGTCTTGAAATTTGTAGAAAAAAAGAAGTAAGGATGTAAAGGGGCTGGAAATGGACTGGAGAAGAATAGGAAGTGACAATAAGGAGCAGTATTCTTTCTGGACCATTTTTATTGCCTTCTGAGATGATGGAGGCTGAGAAAAGATGTAAGCCCTGCTGCAGGGTGCGGTGTCTGGGGAAAGGCGTTTGAATTGGCACTTAAAGGAATGAGTAGCAATTTGAATTGTATGTGGGCAGAAGTCCCGGGCGTCCAGGCAAACGCGAACAGTGTATGTAAATGAACGGGGGTGAAGGAGTTGGGTGCTCTGCGCCAGGGCTTCTGAGTGGGTGAGGGAGGCAGAGGCACATAAAAAGGTGGCTCAGACAAATGAACTCAGAGGAGGTGAGGGGGCACCACTGAAGAATTCCGAGGAGAGCAGTGCAGTCAGATTTGCATTTTACAAAGCCCACTTGATGGAAGTGGTTTGAGGAGGTCTTAAATGAAATGGGACCGGGAAGCACAAAGACCTGTGAGAAGGCTTGTGTTGTGGGGAGGTTTAGAGAAACTGGCAGTTATAGGGGAGAAAGACGGGGTGGCGGATGGGAGAGCCACTCAAGAGGTAGAAGCCACAATACTTGGTGATTAATAGGATGTTAAGTTAAGGAGGGGACCTTAGATTCTTGTGTGATGACAGGTTTCCTCTGCTATCAGAAAGTAGAGAATTCCTGTAAAGTCTTTCCTAAGTCTAAATGTTGCATCAAGCCAAGAAACAATGACCATTTCTTTATATGGAAAAATCTTGGAGCATTCCCAAATCCAGAAAATAACCTCTCCAAGGCTCTTGTGATACTTTGGGACACATCTTGCTCACGAGTGCTGAGATGCTGCCTGTAGTCCCTGGGAGGGAGCTTGGCAGTGCCCCTCTTTGGACTCAGGGTGCACACTGCCTCTATAGTGGACTGGGTACAAAACCAACGCTGAACACTATTTGGCTTTTCATATTTTCTTTTTGTAAAAGCAAAAATCCTCTTCAGATTTTTTTGGGGGGGTTAGTGAAAATAGGTATTTGTAAAGGTCTTTTGTAAAAGTGAAGTGGTATAACATGAACTTTCAAAAAGTGGGGGACATATGTATCGCTTTCCTGTTTGGGGATTTCAGTGAATGAAGGTACCATTTGCAGGATATAAAAAGGAGAGGAAATTTAAGGACAAAGCTGATATTTCATTTTGCAACTCACTGGGCCATCCAAGTGGAGAAGACTAGTATGCGTAACATGGGGGCTGGAGTTAAAGAATGGGCGCCCACGTGGAAGGGATTGTAGAAGCTGTGGGTTCCTTGATCATTACTTCTCCTTCGATTATTGTATTTCATTGGGAATTGATTATAGATAAACCTTTTTAAAAAAAATACTAAGCAGAGGCCAAGGTGCACAATTTAGAACTCTTTAGAGAGAATTTTTAAAGATGAAGGATCAAGAAATTTTGATAATACATATAAGTAGGAGAGTAATCATTCTTGCCTTTAAGAAAATGTTTGAGGCTTGAGGTTCCAAGGAACTTAACAAATTTAAACCGTTTTTCACTTGTTTTTCCTAATTAAGGCATAACATTTATATAGTGAAGTACGTAAAATGCACAACACAGTGATTTTTTTAAAACATGTGTGCACTCTGGTCCCCTGTAGCTCCTCATAAATTTTCCTCTGCAATCCTGTTTTTATTTCTAGAGTTTTTATATCCTAAGTGTAAACTGAAGATGGGAGAATCCTCCCTCTCCTTGGCTAAGTCCAGGAGGCTGCAGAGTCAGGAATTTCTTAAGAATCAAGTCAAAATTTTACAGTCTGCACAGTGTGTGTCTTTAATCACTCTTGCATATGCTCCCTCCAGTTTTTAATGGAAATTATGAACACCTCTTAATTTTCTGTCCTTTTTGAAACTTAGCCTCTTAATACTCTTCTGTCTTCTCTAGTAGTCTCCAGAATTGGAGACTGTGGAGGAGATGACAGAATTGGAAACCCTTTTGTTTTCTTTGGGTTTCATTGTGGTGTATGTTGTCTGTCTTCCAGATTATGAGGTCCTATAAGAAACGGACTATGTTTTTCTTTTTATTTATTTTTTATTTTTTTCTGTTTCTTATTTTTGAGACACAGAGAGAGACAGCACAAGCAGGGGAGGGTCAGAGAGAGCGGGAGATACAGAATCTGAAGCAGGCTCCAGGCTCTGGGCTACAGAGCCTGATATGGGGCTCAAACCCACAAACTGTGAGATCATGACCTGAGCTGAAGCCAGATGCCCAACCAACTGAGCCACCCAGGCGCCCCTGAACTGTGTTTTTCTGAGCCGGGAATAGTCCTATTTCCTTGAGTGCATCTGTTTGATTTTTTTAACATTATGCCTTTCAGGGGAGTTTTCATGGGACTAATAGGCCCCTTTGCGGAGGGAGCTCCATCTCAGCCTCTGATCTTCCAGACCAGTAAGCCTCTGGAATAGTAACGTGCTTTTTTTCACCCTCCCCCCCCCACTTTGAAATTTGTATTGAGAAATAAACCAAAGGAAAGGAAGAAACATATAGTTAAAAGAATAATTACAAAACAAACACTTATATACCTAATAGGCCAAGAAATAAAATATAACCATATCCCTGGACCTTCCACATTTCCCTTCCTGATTGAATCCCCTCCCTCCCTCCCAAAGACCATCTCTAGCTTAAATCAGGTATGTCATTCCTTAGTTTAAACTAGTTTTTAGAAACCATATATATACATACATGTCTATGTACTCATACATACATATAGTTTTAAAATGTTATATTTAAGGGGCATGTGTATATTCTACGTGATTTGCTTTTTCACCCAATATTGTGTTTTTGTAACATATCTAAGTTGTGGTGTGTAGCTATAGTTCATTCATTTTCATATAGAATAGTATTTTATTCTGTTGTCTGAAAACACCATGGTACATATATTTATTTTACTATTGATGGATGTTTGTTCTGGTTTTTTATTTCCTGTTAAAAATAATACAATTTTTATATGTGTGTAAAAGTTTCTCTGGAATATTTATCTAGAAGCGCAACCACTAGTTTGTACAGTAAATATATAGTCAAGTGTACCAGGTAGTGGCAAACTTTTGACAAGTAGTTATACCAATTTTCCTTCCTGCCAGGAGTGGTTGAGCATTGCTGTTGCTCTGTGCCCTTGCCAACAGTTGGTATTGCCCAACTTAAAAAAAATTTTTTTAATGTTTATTTATTTTTGAGAGAGACAGTGAGCGAGCGAGGGAAGGGTGGGGAGAGGGAGACACAGAATCTAAACCAGGCTCCAGGCTCTGAGCTGTCAGCACAGAGCCCGACGCGGGGCTCGAACTCACAAACTGCGAGATCATGACCTGAGCCAAAGTTGATCACTTAACTGACTGCGGCCACCCAGGTGCTCCAGTATTGCCCAACTTTTGAATTTTAGCCAATGTGGTAGTTGTGAAATTAATCTGCATTAATTTGCATTTTCCTGGTTGACATGAAAGTGATATCTTTTCATTTGTGCATCTTCTTCAGTAAAATTACTCCTCAGTTATTTTGTAAATCTCTCTGGTCTGTTACTTTTTTTTTTAATTGCTTCCTACCAATTCTTTATTATATTCTGGATGTTAATTTTTTGTTACAGTTATGTAAATTGCAAGTCATCATTTCTTTCTCTGTTCTGCAAATCTAGGCACACAAGGAGAGCTGCCTTGAGGGAGCTTGTCACTTGACAGCCACTGGCCTAGGCTCCTGTGCCAGACAGTATAGCACAGGGGCCATGTGGTTCTGCACAGGGCAGGCCCTGGAACTTTAAGTGAGTTACGTGTTAGTTACTGACTACTGCTGACCTGTGGTGCTTGCCTTTGCAGGTGGAACAGGAGGATTCTGTAATGGAAGGGCATGGCAAGACTCCACCTCCTGGTGAAGAAAGCAAACAGTGAGTCACAGTTTATTTAAAAAGGGTCCTATTACAGGTCTTCAGCAGCACTTTGGTTAAACACGCTGAGAGCATGTTTGCAGAGAATGCATACGTTGGGCACATTGTGGAGCTCACCAGTTGCTTTGGTGGCTATTAATGCATAGCTTCTATTTATAGACGGGACTAACTGGAGGGACAAGAAAGTTGGCATTGTAGATTTTCACACTTGACTAATCAAAATTTATGTTACACTTTAGCAAAGGCTTTAAGGCTCAGGATGTTTCAAATTGAACTAATTCAGTCTGGTTGATTTCCAAACAAAGTTTAAGGTGGTATATTCTTTTCTTAGCTATGTCTTTATGAAGTGCGCTAAATTAATAGACTGTCCTCCCTGCATTCCAAGTGTGAATTTATTTGAATAGTACTTCCTGAAATTCTATCCCATTTAGTTATTTATACTTCTGTTCTTTGTTTAAATAACAAATTGTTTCCCTAAAGGAACAGGAATTATAAATAATATAACTTAGCCAACATTCTAAATTATTCAAGATCTCTCCCCTGACTTCTTAAAGAGTGATCAGTTTGAAATATGAAATTGGGAGTCCTCAGGATGGCTTTTTGGTGACAGTGAGTAGATTTTTTTCCCCCTCCCTTTGCCACAGAACTTGAAAAATTGTGTTGCAGAGAAGACTGGTGTTTCACATGCCCTTTTAAAGGAAAGACAGTTAAGACCGCCTTGAAGTCCTGACATAACTTATATTTTTTTATTTGGACAATAGTCTCCTAAGTTGAATGGGATAGTGAGTGATTCATGGAATTTACCGAAAATCTGTAGAGAGAATCTCCTCTATCTTTTTTTCATTTTCCTAGAAAATAGTTTAGTTTTGACCTGTCTTATGAAAAGTATGTCTCCGAAACCCTGCATGAAGGAATCATGCAGAATACGTTATGCTGCCACGAGGCCAGGTTCATTGAAGGAGAATGTTTGTCTTGTGTTTGTTGTGAACGGAAACCAGGATATTTTCACAGCTGGTTCAGTTTGCTAACCAGGCAGTTTTAAAAATAGCTGACAATATAAATCCTAACTTTGCCATGTTCTGTCAAATGCACTTATGTTCTACTTGGGCTCATGGAATCAATTCATCTTTAGCAAAGTAAAATGCCAAACATCTAGTCCCAGTGGAATTACAGAACATTTCAGGTGCATCTCCCTGTCCTCCTGCCCACTCCTCCAGCCCCACCCTCCGGTCAAAGGTCTTATCATATAAAAATTATAGTTCTGTATGATGAGAGTTTTCTGTGCGCAAAGTACTTTGCTTAGATGCTGTGGATGGTATCTCCATTCATTACAGTGCACCGTTTTACTCAGAGATCAGGGTGGATAGCTTGTCCATGGGAATGCAGCTGGAAGTGGAATTTGATCTGGATTTGAATCTGGATCTTTCTGACATTAAAATGTTTTATAATATTTCCCTAACCCAAATCCTTTGCCAATACTGGGAGCTGTGTTCCTGAAAAGTACCACGGTTAGCAAAACCGTGCAGTTGTTAAGATCAAAGTCTCATGGATAAGAGGGAGTTGCGGAAAATAATGAAAATGGCATTAAGCCTATTTTTAAAACACAGATGAAAGTTCTGTTCTCTAGAGGGTATCCATTTCCCAAACAAACCAGTCTTTATCTTTAAAAACCTGCTCCAGTAACCCCTATCCTGTATCAACTTCTTTAGGTATTCAGGAAGCATTGCTGGGGCAGATTCTCCCACAAGTTTTATGTTCTACAAAGGGTTCTTCTTTTAGAGAGCTTCAGACCTCCTGGTGGACTTGTGTTGCGTCCTTACCTTGTTTTGTTTTCCTGAGTCTCATAGTGACTTTCCACAGATGAATCCTGTTGCGTTTTGTTTCTGTTTTTGTTTGTTTGTTTGTTTTCCTGATCCTGATCTGCTGTCCTATATTGAAATGACTTCTCCCTAGGCATTCCTCTCGTAGACCTGTCTACCTCTTCTGTGGGAGTGGGTAGCAAAGGTGATGAGTTCATTTGTTTGAGGCAACAAATATTAATAGGTCTAAAAAAAGATTTTTATTTTATTTATTTATTTATTTTTTTGCATCTCAGAACTGTAGTTGGCAGAAGATAATAGATTCCTGGATACTAAGATCTAGGAACTGAATACTACATTCTAGATCCTCCAAGTGTACACATTGCCGAATGACTTAGGAAATTCCCACTTATTCTTTTATTTTTTATTTTTTATTTTATTTTTTAAATTATAATACAGTTGGCTCTTGAACAACATGGGTTTGAAATGTGCAAGTCCATTTATATGTGGAAGTTTTTTTAAGTTTATTTATGTTTAGTAATCTTTACACCCAGCATGGGGC
>NC_043709.1:7764899-7949568 GCF_006229205.1 Suricata suricatta | reverse complement strand
GCTTGAACTCGCAAGCCCAAGATCAAGAGTCGCATGCTCCACTGAGTGGGCCAGCCAGATGCCCCCTATATTTAATTGTTTTAATTTGCACTATTCTACTTACTAATGAGATGGAATATCTTTTGTTAATTTATTGGCCATAGATTTTTCAATTTTATGTATACATATTTGCAGAGTATTCCCATTTTTCTTTAAAAATTAAAAAAATATTTATTTATTTTTGAGAGAGAGGGAGACAGAGCACAAGCAGAGCGGGGCAGAGAGAGAGAGAGGGAGACAGCAGAATCTGAAATAGGCCCCAGGCTCAGAGCTGTCAGCACAAAGTCTGACATTGGGCTTGAACTTGGGAATGGCGAGATCATGACCTGAGCTAAAGTTGGATGCCCAACCAACTGAGCTACTCAGATGCCCCGAGTATTCTTATTTTTCTACTGGATTGTTTGTTTTGATAGTTTTGTAGGAGCCCTTTATATATTTTTTATTATTGTTATTATTATTATTTTTTTTTTTGTAGAGAGAGAAAGTGCCAGAAGGGGAAAGGGAAGGAGGGAAGGAGAGAGATAGTATCTTAAGCAGACTCCATTCTCAGTGCAGAGCCTGATGTGGGGCTCAGTCCCATAATCCTGGGATCATGACCTGAGCCAAAATCAAGAGTCAGATACTCAACTGACTGAGCCACCCCAGCACCCCCATAGGAGTCTTTTATAAAATATAGGTATTAACGTTGTCTTCTGAGGTGTTTTAAACATTTTGTCCCATTCCTTTTAACATTGGGGTATCTTTCATACAAATAAACTTAAAACATTAAAAATTTTTTTTAATGTTTTATTTATTTTTGAGAGAGAGAGAGACAGAGAGACAGCGTGAGCAGGGGAGGGTCAGAAAGAGAGGAGACACAGAATCTGAAGCAGGCTCCAGGTCTGAGCTAGCAGTCAGCAGAGAGCCCAATGCGGGGCTCGAACCCATGAACCATGAGATTATGACCTGAGCCAAAGCCAGCGCTTAACCGACTGAGCCACCCAGGTGCCCCTAAACTTAAAATGGTTTTATGTGGTAAAATCAGTTACCCTGTTATAGCTTCTATATTTTGTGCTTACTTAGAGAAGTTGTCCCTACCCTAATATAATAAATAAAATACCTTACTTATCTTGCCTTTTTTTTTAACCCTACACCTTTACTTGAACTCGTATTCATTTTTGTGTATGATGTGAGGCAGAGATCTAACTTAATTTTTTTCCAAATTGATTTCCGAAATGGCTCTCATTCATTGGTCTCAGTTTGTATGAATAGCCTGTTTCACTTACGGAGGCAGAGGGAACACAGGGATAATATGACGCTCAAGGTCATAGAGCAAATTCTTATAAGGATTAGGACTAACACTGTTTTTATTAGTTGATCTACGCCACTTCCCTTGTTTCATTAATGTCTTTACTGTAGGTTCTAGGTGTTTTGAAAACATTATTTCCATGATGTTTGTTTCAATGGAACTAAGTTCTATTAATAGGCAGATTAGGATAGCTAGGCATATAGACAGCCCTCTTGAAAAATAATTGACTTTTGATATTGAGAAATATCTGTGCTAAACTTAATGTTTAGATCAGTTGTGCTGAATTCTGATGTATGTATGAATAACCCTTAGAAGAGTATATAGCTTTAAACACTTTGTGTATATATATATTGTTTCAATATTGTTGCTTTTAATGAGGTTTATTAACTATTAGTATATCTTATATAATCATTTTCTGAGGATATTTACTTTACGAGCTACTGTAACAAATCAGACAAGCTAAGTTTATTGCCATATAATTACTACATTAAACTCACACAGCATTAATCACACAATGTATTTAACACGGGTAAATATAAAACTGTAATAGCTTTTCAAAAGGCAGCGTAAGCAGATACTTGCTCATAGATTTTGTTTGACTTTGCTTATTGAAAGTTCATTTCATATAAAATGTTTCCACCCAAGGCAGGCTCTTGATTTGGTTTTATTTATGAGACAAGTGATAGTCCAGATGTTTGTAGGCAGATTATTTGTTGTAAATTATTTGCAGCCAGATATCAGCTCTGGTGTACAGTTGACCTCAGAACAGCACAGAAGTTAGGAGCACTGACCCCCACGCAGTCAAAATTCCACGCTAAGTTCTTGACTTTCCCCAAATGTAACTATTTATAACCTACTGTTGACTGGAAGCCTTACCGATAACATAAACAATCGGTTAATACCTATTTTGTATGTTGTATATTTTATAAAAATTGTATTCTTACAATGAAATAAGAGAAAAATGTTTTAAAGTTGTAAGGAAGAGGAAGTACATTTACAGTACTATACTGTACTTATTGAAAAAAATCTGCATTTAAGGGGACCAGCACAGTTCAAACCTGTGTGGGGCCAATTGTATTAATGAGTTTAGCTTCTTTTTTCATTTCTTTATTAAAATCTAGTTTACAAACAAGTCTAAGCTTTAAATCTCCATTCTTAAATCGACTCACTCTCAAAAGATATTTGTCTTTAACAGACTACATGCAATGATACAGTATTTCTAATAAATTTTTGCTGATTAAATTTTCTTACATCTTTTGGTTCATTTTATGAAATTTCCACATTAAGAATAAATCTCTCTGGGCAGCTGGGTGGCTCTGTCAGCTAAGCATCCCACTTCGGCTCAGGTCATGATCTCGTGGTTCGTGGGTTCAGGCCCCACATTGGGCTCTCTTCTGTCAGTGCAGATCCCACTTTGGATCCTGTCTCCCTCTCTCTGACCCTCCCTTGCTCGCTCTTCTTCTCCTTCTCAAAAATAAATGAACATTTTAAAAAATAGATAAAATCAGAACTCTCAAAGCAGGATCTCAAAGATGTAGTTGGCCACTCGTGCTGCACTATTTATGGCAGCCACGCTGTGGGGCAGCCTCAGCACCCCTGACAGATAAGCGGAGCAAGAAAATGTGGGGTATACTACAGTGGAATATTATGAGGCCTTCAAAAAAGGGAAGTCCTGTCACGTCCTATAATATAGATGAACCCGAAGGGCATTCATTATACTAAGCAAAACAGCCAATCACCAAAGAACAAATGCTGTATGATTCCACTTAACTTGAAGTCATTTAATGTTGTGAAAATCATAAAAACAGAAAGTAGAAAAGTTATGATTGCCTAAGGGCTAGGGAGAGGGAAGAGAGGGAATTCGTGTTCAGAGGGTATAGAGTTTCAGTTCTAGAAGATAAAGAAGTTCTGGAAATCCCTTTCCAAACAGTGAGAATATACTAAACACCACTGAGCTTTACGGTTAAAAATGATTAAAAGGATAAATTTAATGTTATGTGTTTTTTACCACAATAAAAAAGAGTTAGCAACTGAATTTAAATGTTGTTCATTTACTTTTTTTATAAACGAGAAAGCTTATATGCCTTTTATTTTATTTTTTTAATGTTTATTTTTTATTTATGTAATTTTTGTTTTTTGAGAGAGACAGACAGAGCATGAACAGGGAAGGGGCAGACAGAGAGGGAGACAGAATCTGAAGCAGGCTAGAGACTTTGAGTTGTCAGCACAGAGCCTGATGCGGGGCTTGAACTCATGAACTGTGAGATCATGACCTGAGCCAAAGTCAGACGCCTAATTGACTGAGCCACTAAGGGGCTCCCTTATATGCCTTTTAAAAACATTTAGTTTTGAGAGGAAAAAGAGCACAAGTGAGTGGGGGAGGAGCAGAGAAAGTGAGAGAGAACCCCAAGCAGGCTCCAGGCTGTCCGCACAACCTGACACAGGGCTCGCACCCACAAACCATGAACATGACCTGAGCTGAAACCAAGAGTCAGATGCGGGGGCGCCTGGGTGGCTCAGTCAGTTAAGCGTCTGGCTTTGGCTCAGGTCATGATCTCACGGTTCATGGGTTCAAGCCCCGCGTCGGGCTCTGTGCTGACAGCTAGCTCAGAGCCTGGAGCCTGTTTCAGATTCTGTATCTCCCCCTCTCTCTGACCCTTCCCTGCTCACGCTGTCTCTCTCTCTCTCTCAAAAATAAATAAATAAATAAATAAATAAATAAATAAATAAAAACAGAAAAAATAAAAAAAAGAGTCAGATGCTTAACCGACTGAGCCACCTGGGCGCCCCTAAATGTACTTTAAATGCAAAATACAACCTGGATTTCAAGGACTTAATACCCAAAAAAAGAATGTAAAATTGACAATGTACATTGATTTTATGTTGAAATAATAATCTTTTATACATGTTATATTAAATAAAGCATCCATATTAAAAACTTTTTAAATCTCATTTTATATGTTATATAGACAGTATCGCCATTTTAGGGATTGTTGGTAGAATTAATGATATCACTTCCTGTATTTTAACTCTCTTGGGGTGCCATCTTTTTTGATTTCCCTTTTTCAAGGGAAAATCTGTTCATAGCTTGCATGGGAGCTCTAGATGGAAAACAAAATGTTGAAGACAGTTTTATATTGATTCGGAGAGAAGAATGTGATTTATGGAATCAACATTGCTCTTTATACTATAGTGTGGGGTAATATGACTTTGTGCTTGAGGTGCTGTTTTTTAAATGTCTGAACTCCAATATCTTGATTAAATTCCCTTCTTTCTAATTACATTCTTCCCAACGTAAATGTCTAGTTATAAAATGCCCTTTTAATTTTTCTGAATTATTAATTATAAAGACCTTTCATTAATTCTAACAGCTTGGCCTTACCTTATCTTTATCTCTGCTCCGACTCTAACTCATTAACTTACAGCTCTGTCTTCCTCAGAGTCATCATATACTGCAGCGCAACTTTCAAAAGCTTATTCTCCCCCAGTCTCTATACTCAGGATTCCTTTTATTAGGATATTCCTTGTTTCATATCTAACCACTAGATTTAACACTAAGTTCTTTGGGAATCATTCTTTGGTGTTTGTTTAAAAAAAAAATAGGCAGCTCTATTGCAGTTCCTAAGTACAAAAATAAATAAATAAATAAATAAATAAATAAATAAATAAATAAATAAATAAAGGAGAAGAAGAAGAAAGAAAGAAAATCTTTCCAGGTCACTTATTTTATATATAAGTATCTTCACAATACAAACCTTGGCATTTGGCCATTAGGAAAAAGAGTTGTTTTTTGTTTTGTTTCTTTTTTTTTTTTTTTTTTACATTTTGTGTATTCTACCACGAGTTTTTTTTACCAGTGTTTTTTCTTTGAACCATTGAAATATGTGCATGTTGAAATAAACTTACCAAGAAATACCAAATTGAACTCTGTAAACTTAGTCATTATTACACAGCAGTAAGCTGGACATCAGAAGAATAGTTGGGTTTCTATATAATCTTTTTAATTGTTTCTAAGAGAAAGGAAATGAGTTTTATTTTCAAGTTAATTGGTATTTTGAAAATGCCACAAAGAGGTTCAATAGATGATAGTTATGGTCTTGGAATTTTTGCTGCTGGGAATTTTAGCATAACCATAAACATTTTACACTAGGTCTTTGGGAAGCTGTCAGTTGCTAGTGAATTTTGTGATTTGCATTGAAGTTACTTAAACTAATTCTTAGGGCGCCTGGGTGGCTCAGTCAGTTAAGTGTCTGACTCTCGGTTTCAACTCGGGTCATGATCTCGTGGTTCATGGGTTTGAGCCCCATACTGGGCTCTGTGCTGATAATGCAGAGCCTGCTTGGGATTCTCTGTCTCCCTCTCTCTCTCTGCCCCTCCCCTGTTTGTGCTGTCTCTCTTTCTCTCTCTCTCTCTCTCTCTCTCTCTCTCATAAAGTAAATAAATTAAAAAAATAATAATTCTCTCAAAACATTGCCCCTCCCATCAAGTCTCAGAATCATACATAAGTTCTAAATTCTGTTTTATGAGGTTTTTCTTGGATGTCTGGGCCATGGAGTAATTACAATAGGAGTAACTTCAGGAACTATGTGTTTCATAGTTGAAAATAACTATAAACTCTGAGGACTGCTACTACTTATTGGTTCATGTGATGACTTTAACCAATAGGGTAGATCATGCAGCTCTTAGAAAACTGTAGTTAATTTAATAATAGTCCTAGGTGTGCCTGAGTGGCTCAGTCGGTTAAGGGTCCAACTTTGGCTCAGGTCAGGATCTTGCAGTTTGTGAGCTCAAGCCCCATGTTGGGCTCTGTGCTGACAGCTCAGAGACTGGAGCCTGCTTCGGATTCTGTGTCTCCTTCTCTCTCTGCCCCTTTCCTGCTTGCTTGCTCTCTCTCTCTTTCAGAAATAAATAAACATTAAAAAAATAATAGTCTTAATTCTGTAGCTTTTATTTTGCTTATGGATAAATAACTGCCTTTATGGAAAAACATTACTCAAAAGGCAAGATGTTATTTGTCCAGTTCCTTGAAATTGGTGTTTTAAGGCCTCTTTTTTGGAGATGTTATTATTGTCATGAAGTTGTAAAATGTTTTTAAGTTTTTGAAATAGCGATCTGTAAATACAGGAGAAAAATACACATTCAGCTGCACGGGTCTCCAGGAGTTTCATGAAGAGAAGCTAGTGTTTTTTTTCCCCCCAAATGTTCGGATCGCCAGGGGGTGTGGATACAAGTTCTGCCCTGAGCGCTTTGCCTGGGTTTCCTTCCTGCCAGGAATGTCTGTGAGCTGAAGTTTGGGCTGAAGTAGGAGTGAAGAGAATGGCAGAGAGGAGGCACAACATACGGCTTTTTGTTAGGTCTTCAGCTCTGCAAGGATAGACTTTTGTCAGCTTGGTCACTGCCAGTGGCACACAGATAATGTCAATAAATATAAGTATATAAATAAATTGAGTGACTGAAGATGTCTGAGTGCTAAGAATCCCTCCCTGTTCTACACAATCACTTTGAAAATCTGAGGTGGAGTTATTAAAAATCCTAACCCCAGAATATTTTTATAAGCAGAAGAAAAGTAAATTGGTAACTTATCATGTTTGACTTTATATTCAATCTTTTTTTTTTTTTTGAGAGAGAGAGAGAATGAGTGAGCATGAGCATGTGCAAGCAGGGGAGAAAGAGGAAGAGAGAGAGAATCCCAAGCAGGCTCAGCACTGTCAGTGGGGAGCCCGACTCAGAGCTCAAATTCACAAACTGTGAGATCAAGACCTGAGCTGAAATCAAGAGTCGGACGCTTAACTGGCTGAGCCAAGCAGGTGCCCCTAGGGGAATTCAATGCTTTCTTGAGCATATTCCAACAGACCTGATTTTATCACTATTCTCTAAGCATCTCTACGTATGAGACAGTTGTTGATTACTGTTTATTTGGAAGAAGATGCCTTTTTCTTTGTTTCTGAGGTCCTCCATAAGATGCCTTTAGCCTGCCTGTGCATATTTTTTTCTGTTGTTTAAAGGATCATGGGCACCTGGCTGGATCAGTCAGTAGAGCATGTGACTCTTGATCTCAGGGTCATGAGTTCACATCCCATGTTGGTCACAGAGCTTACTTTAAAAAAACAAACTAGGGGTGCCTGGGTGGCTTAGTCTGTTAAATGTTCAACTCATAGTTTTGGCTCAGATCATGATCTCACAGTGAGTTTCCTGCATTGGGCTCTGTGTTGACAGAGCCTGCTAGGGATCTCTCTCTCTCTCTCAAAATAAATAAATGGAAAGTTTTTAATAATCAATTAATTATTTAGTTAAAGGGGCTTTCTATTCCAGTCCAGTGGCTCTCCATACGGTCTTCCATGCACATCTCATTTCCTTCTCCGTTATATGCCTTTGTTGAGGCAAAGAGACCCTTCTTTCTGACCAGGAGCAAATCTAGGTTTTTGGGAATGCTCTTTAAGGAAAAGAGAATTAATCCAAATATAAGTTGTATAAAAGTGAACATTTAATTACAACAAGCAAAGAAAACCACAAAAACTGGCGTCTTTTAGGAAGTGGACAAATAGAACATTCAGAAAAATAGCACTAACATTTGTATTCACTATTTAACACATCACTGTGAGACTTTTTTCTGTACACTTTTCAGCTGCATAGTCTTTTTTGTCCCTTCATATTATAACGGTTCTGTGATATTTTCTAGAAAGAGACTAGAAAGATAATTCATTGTTTGTTATAGCATGGTTGACCACAATAAGGTTTTTCATATTGACGGATCAACAAAGTTTCTTTCATCCTCACAAGTTGTTATTAGTAACATCATATAAATTTTTGAGATCGGTATCAACTTTGGGAAAATCTCTATCAAGTGTCCTTTATATTGTTAAGGCTTTACTTTTTCTTGTACATTAGCTACCCTACAATACTCTTTGAATGGACCCACTTCATGATATGACCTGGCCCTGCACACTTCGGTCATGATGCAGAGTAAGCTGGCCCAGTTCCTCTTTGGACGCTAGTGTGGTGAATAATGACTCAACCATACACCCAAGTGCTGAGAGCCACATGAATATATTCCACTAAGCCCAAAATGGAGTTTCCATAAACCCAAAAAGTCTCCAGTGTAACTTTCTTTTTATGGATCCCCAAAATGCCTGCAGCCACTCTAACTCTACTGACAGGGGGATATATCATTGGGGGGAAAGCTGAGATGGAAAGAGACTGTGGTTTTAGCTGTATGGGTTAAGAGTGATGAATGTATCTTGTTTTTGCACACTTTGTAAAAAGTGTCATTAGAACAAAGTTGGACTAGTCATACTTCCTAATTTCAAAGTATATTACAAAGCCACGACAATCAAAACAATGCAATACTGGCATAAAGACAGGCAGATAGACCAATGGAATAGAATAGAAAGCCCAGAAATAAACACTCACTTATCAGGTCAAATGATCTTTGACCAGGGTATGTAGACCACTCAATGGGGAATGAAGGAGGGTCTTTTCAACAAATGGTGTTGGGAACACTGACTAGCCACTTCCAAAACAATGAAGATGGCCACGTGTCTCACATCATATACAAAAATTAACTCAAAATGGATTAAAGACCTAAGCTGAAGATCTAAATCTATAAAACTTTTTGAAGAAAATACAGGAGAAAAGCTTCATGACACTGGATTTGGCAGTGATTTCTTGGACGTGACACCAAAACTCAGGCAACACAGATAAATGAGACCCCATCAAATTTTTAAAGTTTTATGCATCAAAAGACCCAACCCATAGAGTGAAAAAGCACCCTACAGAATGGGAGAAAATATCTGCAAATCATATGTTTGTTAAGAGGTTAATATGCAGATTATGTAGAGAACTACAACTCAACAACAAAAAAATCCTATAACCAGATTAAAAAATGGGCAAAGGGTTTGAATAGACATTTCTCCAAGAATATATAAATGGCCAATAAGCATATGAAAAGACACTCAGTATCACTAATCATCAAAGAAATGCAAATCAAAACCACAATGAGATACTGCTAAGATGACTACTATCAAACGCAAAAACCAAAACCCAGAAACAGAAAACACTAAAAAACAGAAAATAACAAATGCTGGCAAAGATGTAGAGAAATTGAGACCTTTGTGCACTGTTGGATTATAAAATGAGGTGACTACTACTGTGGAAAGCAATACAGAGATTCCTTAAAAAATTAAAACTAGATCTACCATATGAGTCAGGAATCCCCCTTCTGGGTATATATCCAAAAGAATTGAAATGTTTGCATATACATATTCATAGAAACACTCATCACAATAGCCAGGAGGTGGAAGCACCCCAAGTGTTCATTGGCGGATGAATGGATAAACAAAAGGTGGCACATACACGCATTAGAATATTAGTTGGCCATGGAAAAGGAGATCCTATCATGTGCTACAACATGGATGCACCTAGAGAATATTATGTTAAGTAAAACAAGCCAGTCACAAAAGATAAATACAGGATGATTCCTCTTGAAGGAGGTATCTAAAGTAGTCAAATTTATATAAATAGAAGATAAAATGGAGGTTACCAGGGACTGGGGGGAGAGGAAAAAGAGAAGTTGTTTAATGGGTATAGAATCTCACATTTGAGGGATAAAACAGCTCTAGATACCTGGAGATCTATTTCACAACCATGTGAATATCACTTACCAGTACTGAACTGTACAATTGGTTAAGATGGTAAATTTTATATTATGTGTATTTTACCACAATAAAAAAGAAGAAGAAGAAACACATTGCAACAGAAAAAAAGCAGAGAGAGAGAGATCATTTGGGAACAGTGCCCAAATGGGGCTTTGGGAGAGCCCCATGAACGTGAGGGGTCCTGCAGCTTAAGCTTCCTTAGCGTCATACTGACGCAGCTGTTTTGATCTTTCTGGTCCTGCCGTTCCTTTGAAGTCCAGCTCCACTGATCTGTAGTGTCCATATTTTCTGACTGCTGTGTCTCCTAGGCTGGAACCATACAGTTAACAATTTGTCTTACACTTTCTTGTTGACTATGCTGCGTACATGTTTTATCTTCCAGTTATAGGTTTTTAAGTGCTGTCTTCTTTTGTACCCTGTAAATACTTAGGTTATAGTATTCATTCGTTTATCCCTTTGCTTATATGTTTGGTCCTTCATCCAACAAACATTAATTGAATTCCTCCTGTGTACTCAAGACCCAGAAGTAAAAGCCACATTCTGATGTAGTGTTGGCTACTGTTTTCACCTTCTGATTTTGTTGGGGTTAAGAATCCTGAAAAGCTTGGCTTTTATGTTCATATTATTTCTTGTCAGCCTTTGTCGTGGCCATCATTTGATAGTACTGGAAGTTGATAAAACTTAGAAAAGTCTTTGCCTTTCTTATGTTCTCTACATAGCAAATCCCTACTCATTCATTAGACTCTGTTCAAAATTTCATATCCCCTGTGAAGTCTTTTCTGACTCTCCCAGAAGTTAGTTCTTTGTAATCCTGCGGCATAACTGTCATATCTCTGTTCTTTAATTTTGGCATTCGCCATGCTATATTTTAATTATGGATTTACATGCCACTGTCCTTCAGGGTGTTAACAGTCATTCTTTTTATCCTCCAGGGCCTGGCTCTACGACAGTATGTAATACATGGTGGATGCTTTAAAAAAAAAAAAAAAGTGGGGGGGATTGTGTGTGCCTGGGTGGCTCAGTCGGTTGAGTGTCTGACTTCAGGTCAGGATCTCACTGTTCCTGAGTTCAAGCCTCACATCAGGCTCTGTGCTGGCAGCTCAGGGTCTAGAACCTGTTTCAGATTCTGTGTTTCTCTCTCTGTCTCTCTCTCAAAGGTAAATAAACATTAAAAAAAAAAAAAAGGTTCTTGACTGCATGAATGAATAAATGAAGAATCTAGAATTTGGAGCCTTATTCTTGAAGGAATTGATTGGCCTTATTATATTTCATGGTCCCAGATTTCATTCTTAATTACAACCGATTATCTTATGACAGAATCACTTGTACCTTCTAAATATATTGTATACTTTTCTCCACCTCTCTCACCTCACTTGGTCCCTCCTAGCTCCTCGATAGTATATTCTCTGTATACAAGGATGAGTTTTTTTAGACACAGATCTGATTCTGTCTCTCCTAAAGTGGTGGCAAGACCTCTGTAGGTCCTTGAAATGCATACTTGGGGAGGTTTTGGAGACTGCCTCTCTTCGTAGGAAACCTATTAAAAGGCACCCACATCCCACATTAAACATGTGGTTTTATTTATTTTTGCTATCACATGGTTACAGAATATTGATAATTTTGCTTCTGAAATTCTTTGACTACAAATAACTGACCTAATTTATAATCACCTAACAACTAACATTTTTAGAGATTTTTGCAAAATGAGAATTGTTTTCAAATGTAATGAAAATTTTAGAAATCCTAAACTTAACGATGAATGGAAATCCTGAGTTGTTATATTTTTGAGGACATTTAAGCATTTATTTTATGGTTATAATTTTCTTTTTGTATTTTTGACTCGTAAATGTATTTTTTCAGGTCCTAAACATTTGCCTAGGCCCCTGAAAAGCTGGTAGGTGGAGAATGAATAATGGATAAAGTCTTCCGTGGCTTTGGAGCGCTTGGGCGGCTCCGTTGGTTAGGTCATGACCTCATGCGGCGAGTTTGAGCCCCTACCAAAGCCGGGAGCCTGTTTCAGATTGTGTCTCCTCTCTGCCCCTCCCCTGCTCACACTCTGTCCTTTTCTCTCTCAAGAATAAACAAACATTAAAATTTTTCTCTGACTTTCCACTATCCTTTTTTTTTTTTAATGTTCATTTTTGAGAGAGCATGAGCAGGGGAGGGGCAGAGACAGACAGACAGAAGATCTGAGTGGGCTCTGTGCTGACAGCAATGAGCCCAATATGGGGCTGGAACTCATGAACTGTGAGGTTCAACCTGAGCCAAAGGTGGACGCTCAACTGACTGAGCCACCCAGACATCCCAACTTTCCTACTATTCTTAAAGCACTGTGGCCGGAAAGACTTCAGTATGATCTAGCCCTTCCTGCCTCCTCAGGTTTGTCTTACACCTCTCCCCGGCCCACATTTCCTAGCGTCCTGATCATCCCTCTTGTTCTTTTAAGAACTCAAGGGGTGGGGCACCGGGGTGCTTTAGTCAGTGGAGCTGTCCCACTCTTGGCTTCGTTCGGGGTATCACAGTTTTGTGAGTTTGAGCACCGCGTCTGGCTCTGTGCTGCAAGGGCAGAGCCTGGTTGGGATTCTCTCTCTCTCTCTCTCTCTCTCTCTCTCTCTCTTTCTCTCTGCCCCTCCCCTCCCCACACTGTCTCTGTCTCTCTCAAAATAAATAAATTTAAGTTAAAAAAAAAACAACTCAGGAGATTACTTTTCAACTCCTCTTAAATGTCCTGCCTGAGATAAGCCTTCCCTAGTCACCTTATCTGCAGTGAGCCGCCCGTTCTGTAGCCCCTCAAACTCGTCCTCATCAGTATTCCTTATCAGTAATCTCTTTCTCCCCTAAGGGTGCTGGCTCCACGTGGACCAGAACCTTTCTGGTATGGCTTACTGACTCAGTTAGCTGCAGAATCAGGCACCTAGGAAGCATTTAGCACTTACTTGTTGAACACATGAAGTTATTGATGTTAGTAGATTTTATAATTTAACCATCCTTGCATTGTTGGTACAAATGTTACATGGTGATAATGAACTATTCTTTTAAAACTGCTGTATTCTCTTTGTTGATATTTTACTTAGGATTTTATATTTGTCTCCACAAGTGACAAGTCTATAGTTTTATTTTTCATACCATCTCAGACAAGATGGAGAGCAAGAATAGGTTAGCCATATAGAAGATATGAGGGAACTTTCCCTTTTGTCTCCATAAATTTGGAAACAGTAGGAATGACATAGAAGTTATCTGATAGAAGTTTGGTACCACCCAGAAAACCATTGTGTCTGATGTAGTTTTACTGGCTATGTCTTTGACTATTTTACAGATTTCTGCCGTGAGTTTTTATTGTTATTTTCATAATTGCTTTTGAGTTGATTTTAGTAATTTCTATTTTCCTTGACCATCATCCATTTTATTTAATCTCCAAATTTTTTTAATTTTTATTTTTTTTAATTTTTATTTTTTAATAGTTTATTACCAAATTGGCTTTCATGTTTTAAATTTTTTTAATTTAATTTTATTTTTTAATCTCCAAGTTTATTGATGCAAAGTTACAAGTTATTCTCTCGCAATGTAAAAAATACTCTTAAGAAATTCTCCAAATCTGTAATTATAATGTCTTTTTTCTGAGCCCTAAGGTTAATTTATTACCTCTCTTTTTCTAATTTGATCGGATTTTCTAAAGGATTCTCTCTCTATATATTTTAAAACAAAAAAGTGTTTTTTTATTGATTCAGTCTACCTTTTTTTGACAATTCTTTATGTTTATGCTTTTGCCATTATTAATTAATTTTTGGTTGTTACTTGTTTTCTAGACTGTTGAGTTAAATATTCAGTTCATTGTTTTTTAATCTTGTTTCCTAAGAAAATATTTTAGTATAGGAGTGTCTGGGTGGCTCAGTTGGTTAAGCATCTGACTGTTTATTTGGCTTAAGTCATGATCTCAGTTTGCGAGTTTGAGTCCTGCGTTGGGGCTCTGCTGTGACAGTGTGGAGCCTGCTTGGGATTCTCTCTGTCTGCCCCTCCCCCGTGCACATGTGTGCGTGCTCTCTCTCAATACAAATAAATAAACTTTAAAAAAATTTACTATATAGTTACCAAAGGTCCCAACTTTGAAAGATAACACCCATTTGAGTGTATAAATTCTGGTATGTTTGTCTAAAAGAAGTTATCTTTTTTATTACTTTGTATCTTCATCTTGTTCTAATATAATTTAAAAACATTGTTTAATGGTTAGTATGAAAAAAGTACAAAAATATATCTCAGGAACAAAATGTCTGGAAATTCAATGAAAATCTTTTTTATTTATTTTTATTATCATTTTTAATGTTTTTATTTATTTTTGATACAGAGAGAGACAGAGCATGAGAGAGGAGGGGCAGAGAGAGAAGGAGACACAGAACCGGAAGTAGGCTCCAGGCTCTGAGCTAGCTGTCAGCACAGAGCCTGACGCGGGGCTCGAACCCACGAACGTGAGATCTGACCTGAGCTGAAGTCAGAGGCTTAACTGACTGAGCCACCCAGGCGCCCCAGTGAAAATCTTTTTTAAATGTCTGTTTTTGAGAGAGCATGCACACGTGTGTGCAAGCTGGGGAGGGGCAAAAAGAGAGGGACAGAGGATCCAAAGTGGGCTCACGCTGACAGCAGAAAGCCCAACATAGGGCTTGAACCTGTGAACCACCAGATCAAGACCTGAGCCAAATTTGGAATGCCTTACCTACTGAGCAACCCAGACGCCCCCGAAAATGTCTTTATTTCAACTGTTTCTTCAGATGAGCAAGTGGACCAACTGCTTGAAGGTTAGAGGTATCTCACAAAGCAAAGCTGTCTAGAGGATGAAAAAAACTTACCCATAGTATTATTTTAGAAAATAGAACTAATATTTTGTTTCTAAATGTGTTTGTTTTCTGACTTTTCATGTAGCTTGCTTAACCCTCACAAGGTAATACACAAACACTAATATTTTGTATGAGGGAATGGAGATTTAGCAACATTATAGAAAAATTAAACCAGGGCGCATCACGAATTAAAACAAGGCAGCTGTATGATCCCCATGTATTTTAACGTGTTGAGCATGATCCTCGTAAGTAAGCTTTCTGTAACTCAGCTGGAAGGCATTGGAAGGATAAAAATAGACTAAATATTCAAAATTTCCATCCAAGGAGTTTCCTGCTTTTGCCTACATCTCAATTGTCAGTCTGGGTCCTGGCTCTCGCTCTACTTGGGGCTGTGCTAAGACAGTGGAGGCATTTTACACCATAAATATTCAAGGCATTGGCCTCCGCCTGCCCTGAAACAGCCCCTTTTCTGTTCTTCCATCGGGAGTGGAAAAAGCAAGGGAGGGAGGCTGTATCGCCCAGACGCCAGGGCGATAAACATGTGGGATTTAGGAAGGGTTCATAGGTTCCTTTTTGAGGAATGCCAGGCCTGTGGAATCCATGGGTTCTCTGCTGGCTGGCACATCAGATTACACTTCGTCATCCTTCTTCCTCTGGGAGACTCGCGCTGCGGAATCCCACCTTTTTTGGTTTATAGAGATAGATGGAGCCTGACAGTTACAGGGTTTCGCCTGCTTTCTATCATTTATTTCCTAAGCCACCCAACTCTTTGAATAAATAGACGGAGGTGAGTTTCTGGAAACCATGTGACTTCCGTTCTTTATATTTGGATGGCAGATTTCCTGCTACCCAGCACTTCTGAATGGGACGACCAAGTAATTCATTCATTCATTTATTCACCTCCTATGTGGGACCTCACCCAGCAATGGAGGAAGATGAGGTATTTGCCCTTACACGCACTGGGGAAGATCAACCACAAGCAAATTCTCACGCAAATAATAAAGCGCATTTATAAGCAATGCTATGAGGGAGTAAAGGATGTTACGGGAGTGTTGGTCTTGCCTGGCAGGGTCAAGAAAGCCTTCCTGGAGTAATGGATTACTTTTGAGATGGCAAGGATAAGATGAACAAAACTGCTAAAAGAAAGGAGCCAAGTGCAGAGTTTTAGAGCTGACAGGAACTGAAGATACCATCTCGTGATGTCCAGTCTTTACATTCCGTGAATGAGAAAAGGCTCAGGAGGTAGAGGGATTTGCCTAAAACTAAACCTGTGCAGCCTCTTGGCCCCAGAGCTGGAGACATGGACCCTGCGGGGATCCTCGGTGGGTGGGTTTAAATCAAGATGTCTGTAGCGAGGAGAAGGGACTGGGGGGTTGGGGAAAGAGGGTAGGTATTTAATTCCGTGCTTACTCCGGTCAGCTGCAAAGCTATTTCCTCAGGTGGGAGAGGAGATTAAAAAGGGCAGGAATCTGCTTTATCCCAGAGGAAGTCAGCTTGCTAGCTGCAGCATAGTTTTTATTGGGGTGGGGGGGAGGGGGCGTCGGACACACGTTACACCCAAAACAATAAATGTGGACTCCATCTGGGAAACCAACCCCTCTTCTGCTTCTCTCTAGCTGTGTGAATTGAGAGAAGTCACTTAGCTTCTCTGAATTGCCAGTCTCTGTTTCAACTGGGGTGTATTTCCCTTCAGTCTTTCCCTGTGCATTTTAGGAGCTTGCCGGAGATCAGTTGTGCCCTATATTTCACCTTAATCTTTAAAAACTAGTCTCTTGTTTGGCTGAAGCATTGTTTAGGCCCCCCTTTTAAGGAGCAGTTTGCCAGCCCGTGCTTGCCCAAACAGCCAGAGAAGAACTGTAGCAGGCAAGTCAACCTCCAAGATCTGCAAGAATCGTTCGCATCTGAGCATATTTCTATAAACCAATAAAGGTTTTTCTATTTTGTTCATCTGTTACCCTTATGCCGTTGCCACTTTCACATTCAGTGTGTGTAGGCGGAGAGCAGGAGATAACAGCATCTCACAAATGAAAGTGAGTGGAAAAGGGCTGCTTTCCCTTTAAGGCAGCTCCATCCCGAGCTCCCTCCCCTTTCCTGATTGACAAACCTACCCGAAGTCACATGATCCGCCTCTATTTGAAGGTCACAAAAAGCTGCTTCCTTTAGAGACAGAGGGGGAGAGAGAGAGCAAGAGGGAGAGTGAGTGAGAGAGTTAGTTCAAGCCAAAATGGCCGACAGAGTCTCTGCTGGTTTCTGAATATTTAAAATACAAAAACACAGATAGACAAAAAGAAATCATTTTTTGGATCTTTTTTCATTTCCATTTCTACCTTGTATGCCTCAATTTGCTGGATTTAAGCACTGCTGCACTTTATGAGGTTGGTAAATATTTTCAATTTTTTTAAACCAATTGATTTATATGGATCTTGTCTAACCGTTTTCACTAGTGGTGTTGCAAATGGACATTTGTCTAGCATGGAGACTGGCTTCAGACATTTCGTGAATCTGTGTAAATCAGACCCGTGATGTACTTTTGGTTCGGCATTTTAGAAATGGAAAAGCCTTGGTAGAATATTTAAATTTTGAAGTGATTTAATTGCACTTTTAATTTATATGCAGATTTTCATCATCATTTCTGTGTTGCAAATCAGTGAAGCTATGAGTAACTAGAAATTTGATAGTTAGAGATTTTTAAAAAACACAGACCTCTCCCTGCCCCCTTAAATCTGCTGCAAAAATTTGCATAAATATAAATGGGTTTGCATTCTTTCGGCTGCTAAGGCCGACAAAGGATCTGGGAGGGCAAGCACTACCACGGAAAGCCTTTATTTTTTTTCCCCCCCTTAAAGCTAGGCCATTCTTCCTAGAGAGATGTAAAACCTAAAATAAGACCTGATACATTTTAAACATCAGGCTGGGGGCGAGTGAACACCAGGAGGTTTGGGGTTTGTAGATTCCCCTGCTTGAAAAGCTCCCAAGCAATGTGTGGGTCACCCCTCTCTCCTCGCGCGCGCTCATTTGCACCGGGTCTCTGTGTGTGTTCTCAAATGTGCAGCCAGATGCGCTTTTATTTTGATCGTGGTTTAAACCAAATGGTAGGACTGTCTTGTAAACATGGTGTTTTAAAGATCTAAACAGCTATTCACCCCACCAGGAACGAATTCTTTATCAGTTTCTCCCCGTAGATTGGCCTTCTCCATGTCTCACGGATTACAAATTTTTGTTTCATTTTGTACAGATGAACTGGGCTTTTCAGCACAAATTCAGCATCTGTGTGTGTGGTTGCCCGTTTAGGCCATGTATCCATTGTCGAAGTGGACATTTAGGGTCACATAAATAGGTAGCTGTATGGATGTGTGTTCATTACCCCCGAAACTGCGGTGCCCTGAAGTTAAATTCCATTACTTCCAATACAGGATTCTAGAAAGCCTGGGAGCAGGGAGGGAAGAAAGCTGAAAACTTGCTTTCTCAGAGCCACCTCCCCCTATCATTGTAAGAGTGTGATGTAATGCTTCTCTCTCGTCTGGTGGGCTGAAAGGGTCGTAGTTTGTGATGTGGCGGGGAAACTGCCCCCCCCCCCCCCAGTAAACCACCCCACCCCCTCAGCACGTCCCTGGCACTGAGAGGCCTTGTTTTCTTTTCTTTTTGCTTTTTTTCCTAATTTGTATCCTCCTGATTTATGCCTGGCATACTGGCATGAGAAAGAAGCTGTTCTTCTAAATATGTTACAAAGTATAGTTTAGAAAGGCATTTAAAACATGCAAATGGGTGGAATTGTCATATCCCCATCATTAAATATGTAGACTTGGATTAAAGCTAATTAAGCATAAATGGAATAATTTTGATCAGAAGGGAGCAGTGTTGTTGTTTCCTTTTTAATTAATCTAATTATAAGATGCTTGCTGGGCCTGCAAGTGTTAAAAAAAAAATATGGAAGAAATGCTGGCCCGTTTTGAAATTTTGACAATCTGGAAGAGGGTGTATAGTGCTTTCAAAAGCTTTATTCACTGTTCAAACGGATTGGCCCCTTGTGCTGAAAATGGCCTGTTTCTTTGGGCCAATTGTGTGTAGATGAAGGGACTTTCACGCCAATTTAACAAAAAGACTCTGCATTTGAATACATAAAGATAATTAAAGTTCTCTGTCTCTAAAGAGCAAGTATTTTTATTATTTTTCTAAAACTAACGTTCTTCTATTAGTAACGGGAAGCAGTAGAGATGTGACAGTTTAAATCCACTGTACATTTTTGGTGATATAAGTTTGGCTTTTGTGAAAGAGCGATTGGAAACATTACATTAAAGAGTAGTCTGGAACAAATTTGACTCTAAAAATTTTCTTATAGCTTGAATTTAAAGGAAAGGACATAGAAATTACCATAGTGATAGGGAGTGTTGCTCTGTGGTGGACCTAAGGAAAATTAGAGCTCTCATTATTGCCAGAGGGAGAATAATAGAATGAACATGAATATAATGCCATCTGAGTCTTTGAAATGTTTTTATAAATATTCCTCTCTCCTAGACTGGTTGAAAAGAGGGGTAAATAAGACCTGGTTTCACGGATGTTAAGCATTAGGGCTCTAGTGAGTTTCAGAAGCCCAGCTGCCATTTTGGATTTAAGTTCCTGCAGGGCCAATCCTGATGGCTCACCAAACTATGGTAATTCGGAAGCACATAAAAATGAGTAGTGTGTCAAGTATGCAGATGGATAGTATTTAATCTGTGCCTTTTGTTGAAGGTTTTTTTTTCTGTTGATAGCGTGAAACGTAGCTTTAAAAACTTCAGAGATGTGGCTGATGTTAGGAAGAGCAGCCACCAGGAATATTAGAACTTGTATGTTATGGTTTTTAAAAATGAGACGCCGTGGGCAGAGGAAGTTTCTTCCTGGAGAAAATGAATATGACTTGTACTTAAGATGCCCTTTCCCCAGATCCATATTTCCTTACGCTGGGTCTGCTTGTGATCCTATAGTAATGTCGTTATTCACAATGCTGCTCTGCTCAGAAAGAAATGTCCCTGAATCATTATTAAGATTTTACAGAAACATCACAAAAATTGACAGTGCTTATCTATCAGAAGTGGTATCTTATTTTTAAACTGTCAGCCCTACCATCTGGGTGCCAGAAAGGAAGCACCAGCATCTTAGATACTGAGTGCAAGTTCAGCTTTGAATGGCTCCTTGTTCTTCTCCATCACCACTAGGACCATCCTTTAAAAATAAACTTCTGAACATTGAAGCAGAGACTCCCCAGGCTTCTCCAGTTCTTCACATCTCTACTAGAGACACTGCAAGAATGATGTGTGGTGAGGAGCCTTCAGGTTCTATGGAACCGACAGGCCCGGCAGATAACAGTAGTAGGGGGTGAGTCTCACCCTGCCCATGACCCCATGACTGAAACATTTTGGAGAAATTAAAAAAAAATTTTAATGCTTACTTATTTGAGAGAAATAGTGGGGGCGGGGGGAGAGGGACAGAGAGAGGGACACAGAATCTGAAGCAGGCTCCAGGTTCTAGGCTGTCAGCACAGAGAGCCCCATGCGGGGCTCAAACTCATGGACCGGGGCTCCAACCCATGGACCAGGCCTCAAACTCATGGACTGTGAGATCATGACTTGAGCCAAAGTCGGACTGAGTCACCCAGGTGCCCCTTGAGAAATTTTAGTTTTTGTAACTTAGTATAGTCATTGTTCTTCTGTAGTTTATTTTTTTTTTAATTTTTTTTTTGAGAGAGACCGTGTGCACAAGTGTGTGGGGGAGGGGCAGAGAGAGAGGGAGACAGGATCCGAAGGGGGCTATACGCCCAAGCCCGCTGTGGGGCTCGAACTCAGGAACTGTGAAATCATGACCTGAGCCTAAGTCGGATGCTTAATCAACTGAGCCATCCAGGCACCGTTATGTGCAGTGTAAACTGGACAAAGCCCTGAGGTGATACAGATGAATGTACTTTGTTCCTACCCTCAAGAAGATTCAATCTAACAAGGAAGATACTCCGATAAAGAGGCCATCGCAACGTGGTGCTAAGTGTGCAGTAAGAACAAATACCTGGTACGGAAGTAGCCTGAGAACCTGCGCTAAGAGAGCCCTTCTTTTTAGTAGTTTTACTAGATTTTCATTAAGTGTAACTTGTGATTTAAAGATGGGGTTTCTGACATCTTTGGTTGGGGAGGGGGCAGCATACGCTAATTGTGTTCTAGTACAAAACCGTCAGTTTACACAAATTACCTTCTCTCACCCTCTTCTTGTGGTTAAGACTGGTGGTAGAGTGGGCTGGGGTGAGTTGAAGCCACTTGCCCAGAAAAGGGATTTAACCTATGACAGTGACATTTGAACATTTTCTTCCTTCTTTCATTTGTTCAGTCAGCAACCATTTATTATGCCCCGGTGCACGTTGGGTGCTGCTGTAGGTGCTGGGGGACCTAAGAATGTGGCCGGCCATCGCCCTGAACAGCCACTTGGCTCGTGTGGAAATATTCACCATCTGGTGACTGACTGCTTTGGGTTAGGGCGAGCACAACACCTTTCCTTTCACCTCATAGTCTCTTTGCTGAGAAGCAGGAAATGAATGGTAATTTTTGCTTCTCGTAGTTCCAGAGATTTCCATTGAAGGTTTGACAAGATAATCACTTTATCCATTTTCTTTAGTCATGCAAAAGTATCTCCTCAAAATTATTTTTTAAATGATCCCTGAGAACCCTGCAAGCTAAGTTGCCCCCCTGGCTACTCTGTCACACCCCTCAGTTTAACCATCTTAATATCCCTTAATAGTGTCACTCTATGAAATTACACTATTTGTGTGTGATGATGCATCACTCCCCACACAACCTTCCACTTTCATGAGAGCAGATTTTGTTTTGCTTGTTGCTCAGTCCCCGGCATCTAGAACTGGGCTTAGCAGGACTGAGTGTTTGATAAAAAGGTACTTGAGCTGCACTTGGGTATAAGGTCACTAGGACCAGCTACATGACCATAAGCCCCTGTTTCTTCATCAGTAAAATGGGGATAATATGCTGTTGTAAACCATAAAGGAAACGTTGTATGTAAGAGCTGGCACCTCGTCTCATTGCTTAGTAAGTATTTCCTTCCCTTTTGCTCTATCTCTCTTTGTTAAATAAACCAGAAAGACTTTTATGGCCCCACAGATGTCTCCATTCTTCCTCATGGCTCGCAGGATCATGAAATGTGTGCGCTGATTGTACTGAGCTTCAGCTTGGATGAGGACGGGAGTAACGCTGAGCCTTTTCTTCTTGTTAAAGTCCCTACCTACATTCCTGGGGTCTGAGGTCGTCTCTTCATGCTCTCCAGTTTCCTGCAGGCGCTGCCTCTGTGATGTATCCACATTTACTTGGCTGCTTTTCATACATTCTGTGTTTTGCATCAAAAGATTCTCAACAGTTTCAGATGAGTTGGTCTCAGATTTACAAGATGAGTGAGAACATAAAATACTGTGGGTTTTTCTCCTTGATTGTGATTATTCTGAGCCTACAAATGTAAATTCTATTTATTTAACCAAACTATTAATGGTTTTGATTCAAAACACAGACAAAATAGAAACTTAGGTCAATTGCCCTTATACATTTCTGTCAAATAAATATAGATGTCATAGAAATAGCCTTTTTCATTGACTTTGGCATTTGTTTTTTTTTAAACCCAGAAAATTATTATCTGTTTGCTCATTCATTCAGCAGGTAATTATTGAGTTATCTGTTACATGCTGGATATTGGGATAAGTGTTAGCATAGAAGTTGTGTGAAGATTTTTTCCAGGTACCATCGCTGAAGTTAGAAAGAATATAAACGCAAGGAGGCTGGCCAGTGTACAGTGTCGGGCGATTGCAAAGGAGGGACGCCCAACCTAAATAGAAGGCTTGTGCAAGGGCCCTGAGGCAAGAGAGGACATTGGCATACTTGGAGAACTGCGTATAGAGTACTTGGACAGGGTTGGGGTGTGATGTACGAAGGAAAAGATGATCTGGAAAATGAGAAGTGACACTGGCCAAATGTAGAAGGTCTGTAAGCCATGCTTGGAAGTCTTTATCTAAAGAACAGTTCAAGGGTCTTCAGCTGGAATGTCACCTGTTCGGACTGGATTTTTGAAAGATGACTCTGGTTGCACTGTAGAAAATGGCTGGAGAGTTGAGTTTAAGACCCTAGTGTTACAGGCATCCCAGGTAGTGGTGGCCTGAACTGACAGCTGAGTTGGGAAGAAGTGGGTAAATCCAAAGATATTTAGGAAGAAGATTTCAGATGACCTGACCACATCTTCTGAGTACGAGAAGATGAGGGTTGGGGAAATTAAAGATGATGCCACTGTCTATGGCTTGGGATCCTCACGGGACAGTGGTATCATTTTCTGAGTGGGGGGTCCATTTAGATGGGAGACCGGTGTGGGGTTGAGATAATGAGTTCAATTTTGCACTTACTGAATTTTGAGACATCCAAGTGAAAGGCTGGAGCGATTAGATATCTGTCTGGAGACAAAGATTTGAGAACTGTCTGCATAAAAGTTGTGTGAAGATTTTTTCCAGGTACCATCGCTGAAGTTAGAAAGAATATAAATGCAAGTAGGCTGGCCAGTGTACAGCCTTTTTAAGTTGATTTCTTTGGTAAGATGTCCAGAGATGGCATGAGCAGTGCAGGGTACTGTTGGATGCTGTTAAGGGGACACTTTTATAAAGAAGGTAAGACGACATACTCATTACCATAATGGTTGCCATTAAAAACGCCAAAGGAGTTTGAGGGAAGAGAAAGACTAATTTTAATCATTGATCATCAAAGGCATGATGAGGACTATGTATTTCAGCTGAGCCTTCAAGGCTGTCAGAATTGGGGGCACCTGGGTGGCAGTTGGTTCGGTGTCGAACTCAGCTCAGGTCATGATCTCACCGTTTCTGAGTTCAAGCCCCATGTCAGGTTCTGTGCTGACAGCTCCGCCTGGAGCGTGTTTCAGATTCTGTGACTCCCTCTCTGTCTCTGCCCCTCCCTGACTCGTTCTGTCTCTCTTCCTGTCTCTCCCAAAAATAAGTAAGTATTAAAAAAGAAAAAAAGTTTGGTCAGAATTGTATAGAGAGGGCACAGCAGTCTAGCTGGAGGATTGTTATGTCCAGGGAGGATTGATGGGAGCCCAGCGGTGTATAGGGAAGATGAGACACCTGCTCATAGTTTGGATTGTTAGTAGTTTGGATGGCAGATGGAGGGGGCTTGTTGAAAATAGGATAGCAATGTGATCAAAATGGTTTTTGAGAATGCTATTGGCAGTAGGGCAGGAGGTAGAGGACGGTGCGGTGGGAGGGAGGAGTGGGGGATAATTTAGAGTCAGGCAGGCCAGGTGTGGCAGAAAGGGACGGTTAACAAAGGGTCTTTGAGGAGCACCTGGGTGGCTCATTCAGTTCAGCAGGACTCTTGGGTTGCTGCTCAGGTCATGATCTCCTGGTTTGTGGGTTTGAGCCCTGCATCCGGCTCTGTGCTGACAGTGGGGAGCCTGCTTGGGATTCTCTCCTGGCCCACCTGCTCGCTCGCTCACTCTTGCTCACTCTCCCTCTCTCTTAATATAAACTTACTTCAAAAGAAAGAAAGAAAGAGCGAGAGAGAGAGGGAGGGAGGAAGAAAGGAAGAAAGGGTCTGCGATAAGACTGTGGTGGTGAGTCTAGCAGGGGGACCTGGGACTCTGGGTTTGCAAGGTAAATGTCAGGAATCTTACACAAGTGTGAAGATGTAATCCAGGTCAGACATCCTGAGTTAAGAAGTTGGTGGGACTTCCAGAGGCAGCTGTTTAGCAGGCAGCTGGCAATGTGAAGCCGAAGCTTGGGAAAGCGGTCAGAAATGGAGATCAAGAATTGGAAGCCATCCACATAGACATGCTAGTTGAAGCTGAGAGAGTAGATGAGCTCACCATGAAAGTGTAGAGAATGGAAAAGAGAATGAGAATAGGTCCTAGTGGACAGGAAGAGAAAGAGGACCTGGGAAGGGATTAAAAGGCAGGTGATTGTGTACGTAGTAGTTCGTAGTAGTCGTAGTAGTCGCTGAAGACGGGAAGGACTTCTCAGTGTCCGACGTGGTCAACAGGAAGAACAGTATGTGGTTAGGCAGTGCTCCCAAACCTAGTGCTGGGAGGTGTTACAGTGGGAAAACTTTGGGAATCGTTAGGTTACTCCAGCACCATCCAGTAGAAATGGAATGTGAGGGGCGCCTGGCTGGCTCAGTTGGTGGAGCATGCATGTGGCTCGTGATCTTGGAGTTGTGAGTTTGAGACCTATGTTGGGTGTAGAGATTGCTTCAATAAATAACTTTAAAAAAAAAAAAAAAAGAAAGAAATGGAATGTGAGCCATGTATTAGTTTACATTTTCCAAGAGTCACATTAAAAAAGTAAAAGAAATAAGTGAGATTACTTTTAATAATATATACTTTAACCCAATATGTGCAAAATATTATCAATTTAATGTGAAATCAGTTTTTAAATACTCAAATATTTTAAACACTTAAAATTAGATGTTTGACATTCTTTTTGAAATCTGGTGTGTATTTTATACTCACAACACATTTCAGTTTGAATATGAAATTTTCATTAGAAAGACTTGATCTGTATTTAGATTTCATAAAATTTACAGTTGAAAAAGTACATCCACATACCCAAGTTTTTCCAAACATACACAAGTTTTCAAGTAATGGAAATGAATACCAACTTTAAATTTTAAATTAATTGAACTAAAATGCAATTGAAATTTCAGTTTCTCAGTGGAACCAGCCTCTTTCCAGGTGCATACTACCCATATGTGACTACCATATCAGACAACACAGGGTTATGCAAAGGAAATGGGTTACCTTACAGCTAATGCACAGTTTGCAAGTAGCCAGGACTGGTGTTTCTTAGAACACATGTTGGATTCTGCTAATGGAATTTTTATTTTTTTAATATATTTTTTAAAGTATTTTTTTAATGTTTGTTTTTGAGAGAGAGAGCGCGAGCATGAGCAGGGGAGGGGCAGCAAGAGAGAGGGAGACACAACTGGAAGTGGGCTCCAGCACAGAGCCTGATGCGGAGCTTGAACTCACAAACCGTGAGATCATGCCCTTAGCTGAAGTCAGAGGCTTAACCGACTGAGCCACCCAGGCACCCTGCTAATGGAATTTTTAGAATTGGATCCTTAACTTTGAATGTGAGGAGATGAACTTTTCATTTTTATGCAAGTACACAGATTTCCAATTATTATTATTATTTTTTAAAAGATTTTTAATATTTATTTATTTTTGAGAGACTGGTAGATAGAGCTTGGGTGGGGAGGGGCAGAGAGAGAGGGAGACACAGACTCTGAGGCAGGCTCCAGGCTTTGAGCTGTCAGCACGGATCCTGACGCAGGGCTCAAATTCCTGAACCACAGGATAATGACTTGAGCTGAAGTCAGATGCTTAACCAGTTGAGCCACCCAGGGGCCCCCCCAAATTTTATTTTATTTTTTAATGTTTATTTTGAGAGAGGGAGAGTGTGTGTGTGTGTGTGTGTGTGTGTGTGAGAGAGTGAGTAGGGGAGAGAATCCCAAGCAGGCTCCACACTATCTGCGAAGACCCTGATGCAGGGCTTGATCTCACGAACTTCGAGGTTACGACCTGAGCTGAATCAAAAATCAGGTGCTTAACCAACTGAGCTACCCAGGTGCACCCCCAGATTCCAAAATTTAAAACAGGAATTTAAGAAACTGTTTTTGGCTGAGGCCAACAGGATGGTACATTGGTAGAAGTTCTTTAATATACCAGTTTGTGTCAGATTTCAGAATCGTGAGGTGCAGAGGCTTACATTTACAAGCAGATAGAGACAGCTGGAGATAGGGGAGCACTCCTGCCTCCCTGTTTGACCTGGTTGACTTCTGGGGTCAGTGAGTTGGTGGCGGCTCCAGGCAGGGAGGTATGAAATTAGAATTTGAGTGTTCCTGGAAGCTTTCAGTCAGGGGCCCCCACCATCTAGCGTAGGTGGAGGTGTCTGAGGGTGGAAAGGGAGCGCCAGAGGGCTAATTATTTTCTGTGCACATCTCACTTCTGTTTGGCATTGTGGAGGCTGTTGGCCTTAGACTGTTTTGTATTTCTTGCCATCTTGAGCTAGTATAATATTTACTAAATAAGAGTGGTTTGTAAAAAGCAGGTTCAAAGATTTTTATTTAATCATCTCATTGATTGAGGTTACTTTGTAGTTACTAATTAGACCTTTTAAGTAATAACCAGTAAAGATAGAAATTCTCATGAATTGTGGTTGGAACCAAAGCTTGTCCACACTGGAGAGTAAGCATTGGTTTTTGGTTGCCGCACAGTTTTATTTCCGCGGACAGAGGGGAGCTTACTTTTCTATGAAATGCCCTATAAGGGTTTGAGACAGCTATTCTGTGAAGCCTGTGTTTCGTTTTGTTTTTAATCAGTATGGAAATTAATCCCTTACATTTCTGTTTTCCTTTAGAAGCGCAGTTTGGTTATCCATGTATGCCTTCGTACAAACCAGACGGAAGAGTGGCGGGTTTAAGTAGCACCCTTCAGTGCTGTAGAGAGGGCAGAGACCGAGCAGGGACCTCTTCCCCTCCCTTCCAGGAGCCCAGAGCAGCGTCTTATACCTCTTGGTGCCATTGTTTCTTTTACTCCTTTGCTTACAGAAAATAATTGCTGTTCTTTTTATGCCAAGAAGTTCCTATTTATAAGCTGAAGTTAGATAATTGGGTAGCTTGGAACAGCAGCTTTCAAACTTTTTGATTGGCTCTACAGTAAGAAATGCAATTTACTTTGAGGCCTTGTACATATGTGAATGTATGCACTGAAGCAGAAGTATTTACTTTCTGGTACTACGTGTAATGTAGTCTAATATATTCTTCTCAAGTCTATTTTGTTACAAACAAACAAACAAACAGAAAACAAAACCCCAAACCAAAAGAGCTGATCCTGACTCACCACATGGACTTAATGATCCACTAAGAGCTGTCTCGCTGAGGTTTGAAGACATTGTAGGGAAGGTCTACCGCGGGACATCATGTTCCAGGATCTGATCCCCAATTCTCTTGGTCTTGAGATTCAAATGTATCAGTCCACTCAGTTATCCTGCCAACCATATTCATAAGCGATTTTTTTAATGTTAATTTGTTTATTTCACTGTGTGAGAGATGGATGTTTTTGATGACCAGGATGTTGTCCTCCCGGTCCAGAGCATTCCATTCAGATCAAAAAGGAATTCACCATCCATGTTGAAGAATGGAGATACGGTTTTCTTCTAGATTTTAGAGAAACTTAAGTAGAAAGCACCCTTTACCAGATTATGTATTCTCTGGAAAAACCCCACAGAAAACACTGCCGTACTCCACTTGGGTCAGGGAGTGGGGGGTGGGGAGTGCTTCCCTGCCCCTCTCCAGGTTTTGTAAAGATGTATCTCTGTTATAAGCACGTTCTGTTTTCAAACACACTGTAATACATTTGATAAGTTCAGCATTTCCCCCTTTTTGGGGTGGGGGCGGAATTCCTTTCCTGATTCAAACTAAATTAAACTGGTCTTTGCTCACCACTGGACTTAGAGTCTTTAAGATGCTAATGTGCATTGGGAATCGTAAGTGATGTGTATATATATAAAATCTTAAATACCAAGTTTTTGTGTTTTGGTTTTTTTAGGCAGAGTTTGGGGAAATGTGTCGTTAGCTTTCTGTTTTGGTTGTTGCCCATGTCCCTTCAGACACTTTCACATGGTCATTCCCAGACTTGGGTTCCAGGGAACTATAGCATTGTAAAGGCAGTGTTGGGATCCAACATGAGTTACCAGTTTTAAATTTGCCAGGTAAAGGAATTTTTTTTAAAAAACTCATCATTTATTACCATAATTTCAAAGAAAGAAAACATTTTAACAAACAGAATGGAAGGTCTCAGAATAAGAGACATCTCATTAAGTTGAGTATAGCTTTATGAAAACCATGACATAGGCAGTATAGATCAGCATGGGTACTAAAGTTCAGCGTTTGGGCACCTCATCCTAATTATAGACCATCTCTTAGCACGTATTACAATTAACTGTGTACTTCCTGGTTTTTATTAGCCTCACTCAGAGGAATAAATCTTACTTCAAGTTCTGGAACTACCTTCCTTCATTCTTGTTTACTGGCTACGGTGGTGATGATGTCATTGACTCATACTTTAAAAAAAAAAATTACATTGCTTCCTCTGCATATACTTAAGCAAGTAACCATTCTACTTTAATGTAAGAAAAGAAGAAAAAACAAGCCAATTTCATTAGGTGCTGAGCAGTTGTAGAATCTAGAGTAATCAAAACATACAGAGTTTATCTGATTTAATGAAATATACAGTCCTGGTGATTATGTAAAAGTGGCAGGTGGACCACAGAACTAAATAATATTACTTATGGGGGCACCTGGGTGGCTCAGTTGAGTGTTCGACTCTTGATTTCAGCTCAGGTCATGGTCTTGTAGTTCGTGGGATTGAGCCCCACGTTGGGCTTCATGCTGACAGCACAGAGCTTGCTTAAGATTCATTCATATTCTCTCTCTCTCTCTCTCTTTCTCTTTCTCTCTCTGTTTTTGCTAGCCTATATTGGCTCTTTATGAATAATGAATAATGGCCATGGAAGATTTTGTAATATTAGTATATTTTTATGTCTACCATCCCACATTTTAAATGACCAAGACCGTAAATCTGGCAGCCCCACATCAAGTGCCCCTCTGTCTTTCTTCTGCCAGAGAAAGTGCTTCTTAGATGCACTTTACTCTGTAATCAAGGAGAGCAGGCCGGGGCAGCTTACCAGCCTGCCTGGCAGCGATAATGCTATCAGCTGGTTGTGGGCGTGGCAGCGCCAGCAAGGGCTTTGCCTCTTCAGCGTGGAGGAGTCCTGGGGCCGGTGGGTAAGGGGAGAGGTTGCGGGTTAGCAGTGGAGCAGTAACATGTAGGGTAGACTTGAGTTTGAGCAGGATATACTTCAGGTTCTCTGTACTTTGAAGAGTTTATTACCTAAGTGTTTGTGTATTAGGTGCTGTATAGTGCTGGGGATGCACAGATAAAAAAGACCTAACTTATCTTTGGGACTCAACCAGTGAGGCTGCCTGTAATGAAGATAAAAGCATGATGCCAAGGAACCCAGAGGATGGGAAGAGAGGCCTAGGCCACTGGGGAAGTCTCCACTAAAGAGGGAACTTTTGAGGTGTGTCTTAAAGGATAATTAGGAACTGCTTGGTGATAGGGATAGGGTGATAGGGGCGCCCGAAGGGTAGTGTTTAAGAACTTGGGTCTTGCAGTCCAGATAGCTGTGTGGTTAGATCTGCCCAGCGTTGGGCCAGTATTCTCTATATCCCTGTACTTTCTCACTGGTAAAATGAGGAATAATAATAATACCACCTACCTCAAGGAATGGTCACGAGGATTAAATGGGAAGACATTTAAACTGTTAGCATATTGCTTAGAGTCAATGTTACCTACTGCTTTCATTAGTTTTATTAGCATTTCAGGCAGAAGAAAGAGCATACACAAAGGCACGGAGTTAGGGGCACATGCATGGCTCAGTCAGTCAAGCATTTGACTTTGATCTCTGCTTGGGTCATAATCTCATGGTTTGACAGTTTGTGGGATCGAGCCCTGCATCAGGCTCTGTGATGACAACAACATGGAACCTGCTTGGGATTCTCTCTCTGCCCCTCCCCTGCTGTTTTCTCTCTCTCTCTCCCTCCCTCCCTCCCTCTCCCTCTCCCTCTCCCCTTCTGTCTGTCTGTCTGTCTGTCTCTCTCTCTCTCTCTCTCTCTCTCTCTCTCCCCTCTGTCTCTCTCTCAAAATAAATAAAACTTAAAAAAAAAAAAAGAGGAGTTAGGGACTGGAGAGCATGGGAGATGGTAAGATACTAGCAGGACTAAGGGCAGGCTGTCCGAGCAAAAGTGGAAGTGTTGGTTGGCCATTGACTATTCTAAGAAATTTGGATTTCATCTTGTAGAAAGCAGTTTAAAAAATCAACTTGCTTCACTTGATCTCCATGTTGAGGATCTGATGGAGGGGGAGAGAACTTGGCCAGTCAAAGCAGGAGGAGCGCTCACCACAGTGCATATAGCTACCATCTGTCACCATACAGCATCATTAGAATGCTGTTGACTGTATTCTCCATGATAAACATTACATCCCATGACTTCCTTACTTTATAACTGGGAATTAATTAGGCAGTGACAGTAAAGATGGGAAAACTAGATTTTGGGGACACTTCTGAAGTGTAATCCATTGGATATGATTAGAAAACAAGGAGTCGTGTGTAAGCCCCCGGCTTGGTGAATGAGTGATGCCAGGAGTTGGCATGAATGTTTCAGTGGGTAGAGGTACATACAGGGGTGAGGATGGGTTCTCAGAGACTGTGGTTTTGCTTGGGATGTAATTTTACGTGTTTGCTGGACATTTAATGTAACTGAGCAGGTAGAGATAAGAGTCTGGAGCCCACGAGACGTTTCCGAGATGTCAGTTTACATACAGAGATGGTCATCTGGGCCATAAATGACAGTGCTCCCTGAGATGGCTGGAGGAGTGGGATGAAAACAGGAAAGAGGGTGGTGCGAAAGAAACCCAGACAGCAAAGAGTTAAGGGAAGTGAGGGATAGTCATCGGGGTTGATTGAGACAAACCCTGAGTTTGGGCAGTTAGACTGACCTGGAGGAGCCCAGTGCATCAGGGTCAGGACTCCACTGAGCCCAGCAGCCCCAGCACACTGTCCTCCTGTCTGCCCCTGGCGTCTCACTGGGAAGTCTCCCCATGGGTCTGGGGATCTTTTTCTGTCAGTACAGTGAGCAGCTGTGGGTCAGGAACTAGTTGTGCTCACCTCTGTAACCGCAGCACCTGACATACAGTGAGTGCACAGTGGACTTTTTTTACTCTTAATTAAAATATACCTGACATACAATGTTGCATTAGTGTTCGGTGTACAATGTAGTGATTTGACAATTCCATACATTTTGCCACACTCAGCACGATACACGTAGCTACCATCTGTCTTTATGCAGCATTATTAGAATGTTATTGACTATATTCTCTGTGCTGTATGTTACTTCCCCAAGACTTATTTACTTCATAACCTCTAATCCCCTTCGCCTATTTCCTATTTTACCGTTCCCCTCACCCCCACCCCTCTGGCATCCACCAATTTGCTGTATCAATGATTCTGATTTGTTTGTTTTGTTTTTTAGATTCCACATATGAGTAACATCCTGTAGATTTGGGTATTTGTCTTTCTCTGTCTTGTTTTATTTAGCATAATACTCTCAAAGTCCATCCATGTCATAAATGATAAGATCTCATTCTTTTTTTTCTTTTAACTTTTAAGTAATCTCTGTACTCAACATGAGGTGCACACTTATAACCCTGAGATCAAGAGTTGCGTGCTCTACCGACTGAGCCAGCCAGGTGCCTCAAGATCTCATTCCTTTTTTATGGCTGAGTAATATTCCACTTTGTATACATACCATGTTTTATTTATTTATTCGTCTGTCCATGGACACTTAGGTTGCTTCCATATCTTGGTTATTGTAAATAATGCAGTAAACATAGGGATGCATATGTATGTTTTCAAATTCGTTGTTTTCTTTGGGTTAAATACCCATTAGTGAAATTACTGGATTGTAGGGTATTCCTATTTTTAATTATTTGAGGAGCCCCCATACCATTTCCCACATTGCCCAGGCTTCTGTTTTCTCCACATCCAAAAGAAATAATAAGTGTTGAGAAAGATGTGGAGAAAAGGGAAGCCCTCCTGATGAGTGATACTGAGCATCATTGCATGTGTCTGTTGGCCATCAGGATGTCTTCTTTGGAAAAACGTCTATTCAAGTCCTTTGCCCGTTGTTAATCATATTATTTGGTTCTTTGCTTTTCTGAGAACATTTGTTGAATGAATACATGAATCAAAGATGACTTGGATTCACTCAACAAATATGTATTGAGTGCCTTATGTGTTTGTTTTAAGAGCAATGCTAGTCTGTAAGGGGTAAAGCAGTGAGCAAAACAGACACAAACCTCCATCCTTGTAGGGCTTGCGTTCTAAAGCCTGAATCAGAAGGCTAAGGGATTGGAAGTATAGGATGAGCTCTGTATCCTCACTATCCGTGGACTGAGCTTGGTACTCAGCAGGCATTTGATATGGTCATTTGGCTTGAACATGGGAGGGAGGGTCTGGAAAGAGAACTGGGGTATAGGAAGAGATTTGCTGCATATATGACAGGCTAGCCTTGGGGAGGGAAAAGTAAATTTGGAAATAGATATTTGAGGGAGTTCCTCTGAGAGACACGCACCACCTCTGAATGGTGGTGCCTCTCCATAAAATAGAAGGTGAAGTCTGAGCAGAAAAGGGAGCCTAACGAGCAGGAAAACACTTGGAAGAGGCTTCCCACTCTCATCTCCAAAGAAAAGGAAGAAAACCACAGAAAGAAAGGTCTACCAGCTCCCAAGGCTTAGCTGAACGAGAAGAGCTGTCATTCGTGATTGCAGGGATCTTTGACCTTGCAGGCATTTTCCAGCAAGTCAAGATGAAGAACATTGTTAGTGTTCATCTGAGGCTGAGGACTAGCCTAGATAGGGGGTGTGGGATAACCAGCGGTGAAGTCTTCGGGAGGAATGCTGGTGAGTGTTCGAGAGCCCAGGGTGGGTTGGGAGTAAAACCAGCGTGGGGCAAATGACTTGCGAGAATAGAGAGAGAGAGAGGGTCTGGGTTGGAGGAGGTGAGAGCTTCAATGAGAAAGGAAACAGGGGCTCCTGGCTTCCTGGCTGGCTCCGTGGATGGAGCACACAGCTGTTGGTCTCGGGGTTGTAAATTTGAGCCCTAAACTGGGTATAGAGATTATGTTAAAAAAAAAATTTTTTTTAATAATGAAGAGATAAAATTGTTTGCTTTGTGTTTCTCGTAAAGAATGCTGGCACACTGTTCCGTGTGCCTTACGTATGTTAAGTCATTGAGTCTTCACAAAGACTCTTCAAGCTAAGTACAGAGAGATTGAGTGTCTTGCCCAAGGTTACACAGGTCGGAAGTGGCCCAGACAGCCTTGGCTGATGTTTGCCTGCTTGAGCACTAAGTTCTGCTGCCTGAGGGGAGAAGGCTTCTCCCAGGCCACGTAGCTTTGCAGTTGCTTCCTGAAGTTGCTGTGGCACCCCTTCCTTCTAGGAGAAATATTTGGGGTGGCATGGAAGGGTGCTGTGGACTGTTGCCTCCCTTTTTAAAAATAAGTATGTGTCTTTTAGGCAACAGTGTATTTTATGTAGAACTCTCAAGTTTTTTTTTCACCTGCCTTGCTCATGCCCAAACATCCTTCGATAAGAAACAAAGACTATTTCACAGTTAGAGAAGACTTTCAGTGCATATCAGTCTATGAGTTCTCTGAGCTGCAGCGCCTGTATGCACCTGTCCTCTTTCGCTCTAAACTGTAGCAAGCCAGACCAGATTGAGGGGGGAGATGTTGAGGAAAAGCTTGGCTCATGAGTAGTGCCAAGGGGGGAGAATCTGGCTGCGTTGCCTGTTGCAAAAATAGTGGTAGTGTCAGTAGAGGTTTGGTAGGGGGTAAGGAGTTTACAGTTCCTAGTTTGACAAACAGGACTGTGTTCTCTTCTTGGGGAGAGTCCCCTCCTGTTTCAGGTTATATAGGCTCCTCTGGGTAACTAGTTGAACTTCTGTTGGGTGAGGAATTTAGTCCCTGGCCCTGAGGTCTATGACCTGTCACTCGGAATCTGGGCGCTTTGCAGATCCAAGGGAGATGCTCTTTGACCTTTGCTTGGAGGCTATTAGGAAGCACAGAGGCTTTGCCAATGAAACATGTAGACCTCTTTATCCTTCTCGATGAAAGAGGGATTCTTTGTGGAGGCAGCAGTGTGTATTGGGGGTACCTCAGCATTCTCTCTGCATTCTTTTAATATCTGGCTTTGCTCTTGAGGCAGTTTGGAAGAAATGCCTTTATAGCTTCCATCTCTTCAATGAAAAAAGATTTTCACAATTTTAAGATATACCAAAACCACATAATTTTACATGCCAAAAGCATTTGATATTTCAAATACTGAATATATAGAGAAATAGATCATGTGTCATTATTTGCTGGCAATTTTTAGATTTCCTCCTGATCCTAGTGTTTTATATTGAGGTCATGTGTTTGAAATGTCGTATGTATTGGGAGCTTTGTGGTTCTGCTTAATTCCCTCCTGGGGAATAACATTCTTTTGTCTTTCTCTTTGTCTTGGGTTTTTTATTCTTTTTTAAATAAATAGTTAAGAGAGAGAGAGAGAGCTGGGGATAGAGGGAGAGGGAGAGAGAGAGAATATCTTAAGCAGGCTCCATGCTCAGCACAGAGCCCCCTCCCCACAGGGCTAGATCTCATAACCGTGAGCTCATGCCCTGATTTGAAATCAAGAGTTGGATGCTTAACCGACTGAGCCACCCAGACATCTCATCTTTTTGGTTTTTTGTTTTGTTTTTTTTAAAGCTTATTTATTTTTGAGAGAGAACGAGAGCGAGTGAGAGAGAGAGAGAGACAGAGAGCACACACAAGCAGGCGAAGGGCAGAGAGAGGGGGAGACACAGAATTCGAAGCAGGCTCCAGGCACAGAGCCTGAGGCGGGGCTCAAACCCACTAGCCATGAAATCATGAAATCATGACCTGAGATCATAACCTGAGCTGAAGTCGTACACTTAACCAACTGAGCCACCCAGGCACCCTCCTTTTGGTTTAAACACACTGCTAGGCTAGCCGTAGTGCATCACATTATTGACACCTGTTTTTAAAAATGGGTTTTTAATAACATTTTTAAAAATTTTGAACATACCACTAGGTTAGCTGTAGTGCATCATATTATTGACACCTGTGGTTCTTAAAAATGGATTTTTAATAACATTCAAAAAATTTTTTAATGTTTATTCATTTTTGAGAGAGAGACAGAGCATGAGCAGAGGAGGGGCAGAGAGAGAGAGAGACACAGAATCTGAAGCAGGCCCCAGGCTCTGAGCTGTCAGCATAGAGCCCAACATGGGGCTTGAACCCTTGAACCAGGAGATCATGACCCGAGCCAAAGTCGGATGCTTAACAGACTGAGCCGTGCAGGTGCCCCCATGATCTTCCATTATCATTTAGTGAATCCTAATATTTCATCACTGGGACTTGATGGAGCTGGTTAGGCAAAAATCAGATAACCCTCAGGCCAGGGTTAACTGGGGTCTCTAGCATGAGTTGGCACCTTTATTTGGAAGTCAGAATAGAAAATATAGACTATTTATTTCTCATTTCCTTCCCCCGTGAATACTGATACTATTCTCCTGAGCAAGGGATAAATTGCCCGTTTTTAGGCCCTAGAACCCTGCCTGGTTACTTTTTCACATTGCCCTTGTTTCGGTTGGGGCAGTGATCGAACAGGCGCAGTGTAAGCTGGCAGTGGTGACCCGTGTTCCTCTGTAGGTTCTCTCTGAGGTCCTGTGTGACCAGATTGGAAAGTGCTGCTCTGCATAGCCATGCTTTTCTGTGAAGCTGTGAGTGGGGTGGGGGTGGAGGTCATGAGCTCATATTTATAAAGTGCCTATTCTACAGCAAGTACTTCCCATTGCCTTCCTTAGTCCTCAGGACAGCCTGGTGCAGAGAGTGGTCTGCTCTGGAGAAAGAGGGTGTGCCCACAGCTTGGTGACCAGTCTGAGGCCACATAAATGAGGACGTGGAAGAAGTCGGTGCTGTAACTCCAGAATGTGTTCTCTTCCTGAGCCTTCAGAAATGCAGTGCAGACTAAGTTGTTACTTGGGTGAATCCCTGTTTTATAAAGTAGAATGTCTCAAATAAAATATGGACTCAGATGATGGGAACTGATGGCTTTAAGGGGGTCCTCAGCACTGCATCCATAACAAATAATGGAGGACAGCCAGGCAGGTACTGGTGGCACACAGAGCAGGCGATTTTAGGGGCGGTCCTGGGTGGCCACTGAAAGATCTTCTGTTCCCCTTGTTCGTTATTGTATATGCGTGTGTTAATTTAATCATGCATGTAGTTAAACAGTGAGGAAAACCTCCCATCTTCATCCCCTCCCAGGCACGAGGAGGCCCCACCACAACCACCACCAGCTGGCTTGCTCCCTGTACCGCTGCCCAGGTGGAGGGGCCGCCACTGCTGTGCCAACGTTCACCCAAGGAGGTGGACGGAAGGCCAGGCCAGGGCATGGGGGTGGGGAACCAGCTTGCATTCTGAGTCCTGGCAGCTCTACCATCCTCTCCTGCTGGCTCCAGTTGAATTTGGGGATCCCATTTTGGCCACCCTCAGGCCACACTAGCTGTCTTGGTGATGTTCCATGATGAGCTTAAGGTTACAGCCAGTCCTTAGTAAGGGGAGAAAAAGCTGTTTCTTATATATAGAAAAGTCCGTTGAATTCAGCTGTCCCCATGGCAGAAAGGGGGGGAGAAAGCATGTACACACATCCATACATTTCTCACTCCGTACACGATAGATTCTTCCCAAAGAAGGCATTTTCTTTTTGAGAAGCATGATAGGTTAACTAAAAAAGAGGAATCAGTGTGAATGATTAAAAACCTGATTTCAGATGATTAATTTAAAAGCCAAATTGTTGGAGGTGCATGGGTGGTTCAGTTGGTTGGGCGTCTGACTCTTGATTTTGGCTCAGGTCATGATCTCATGGTTCATTAACTTTTTTTTTAATGTTTTATTTATTTTGATACAAAGAGAGACAGAGCATGAGAGGGGGAGGGGCAGAGAGAAAGAAGGAAACACAGAACCGGAAGACAGGCTCCAGGCTCTGAGCTAGCTGTCAGCACAGAACCTGATGCGGGGCTCGAACCCACAAACATGAGATCTGACCTGAGCCGAAATCGGAGGCTTAACCGACTAAGCCACCCAGGCGCCCCCTCATGGTTCATTAGATCGAGCCCCGCATTGGACTCTGCACCAGTAGCATGGAGCCTGCTTGGGATTCTCTCCCTTTCTTGCCCCTTTCCCTTGCCTCTCCCTTCCCCTTTCGCACATGCTCTCCCTCCCTCCCTCTCTCTCAAGATAAATAAACTTTAAAAAAAAAAAGCCAAATTGATTAATAAAGACATTTTAAAAGGCATTTTAACTTGATAAAGTTTAAGTAGTACTTTTTAAAGTGTAATCAAATAGAGGAGTTATCAAAGCCATAATGAAGAAAATAGAAATCATTTGTAATTAGACAATAATTAAAGGCAAGTACATGCACACTGATTTTAAAGTGCTTGAAAACAATTAGTTTTCTTAAGTAGGTTAAACATCTGGGTTACAAGCTTGTTTACGCCATTAATTTACTTAACAAACCTGTTCTTCATAGGTGATGCAGAAGTGAACTTCAGCTTGGCTGTCTGAATTATAACAAGTTCCAATTTAATGGATACCATTTTTTTTTAAATATATTTTTAAGCATTTTAATTTTTAAAAATATTTTTCTCTTTGTGTTCTCCTTCCTGAACAATTCAGTCCTGAGGCCTATAGGTGGGCAGAGAAGGTAGGCAGCCTGGCCAGGGGTGTCACAGCCCGTGTAGGATGAGGAGGCCTATGCATACAGGGAGGGGCTGGCATGTTGTATCAGAACCAAAGAGATGTGAGAAGGGTGCCCGCATGAATATGGAGGGATTGCTCAGATAAGTGTGTTACGGATCATGGGAGCTAGCAAGCCTGTCAGGGGAGAGGGTTACAGATACGGAAAGGGAGAAGACTAGTATAAACCCTGTGATACATGAATTGGAATCAGAATGTCAGTGTGAACTCATGGGTTTTAATAAGTACTAATAAATGTAGAAATACTATAGATGTAGAATATATACACGCATGTATACATACATTTCTTAGCTTTTTCTTACATTTCTAAGCTTTTTCCATAGAGAGGAGGAGAGTGCCTGGGAGCAGCAGCATCCCAATAGCAGTGAGCACATCACGTGCCCAGATCTTGGCTTGTAAGTAACCATTTCCTACTAAAAGAAACCCCAGCTTCTTGCAGAATGGCTGATTATAGGATTAGAGCAGGAAGGTTTAAAATGAACCTGGAATATATTATGCTAGAAAGCAAAGATGTCTTCAGAGAATGATGGAGACACTTCAAAAGGACCCAGAGGCCAGTTTGAATGGGTTCCCACTGCCCAAATCTGGGATAATTTGATTATCAAAATTTAGGATGTCAGAGTCACTAATTAAAACTTGTTAAATAAGGGGGGCCCCTGGGTGGCTCAAGTCAGTTAAGCCTCCAGCTCTTGATTTCAGCTCAGGTCATGATCTCACAGTTTGTGGGATCAAGCCCCCACATTGGACTCTGTGCTGACCGTGTGGATCCTGCTTGGGATTTTCTCTCTCTCCCTCTCTCTCTGCCCCTCTCCCACTCTCTCACTCTCACTATTTCTCAAAATAAACATTATTGTTAAAAAAAAAAAAACTGTTGAAAAAGAGAAAACTAAGGATTCTCATACAATTTCACCCACCTTGCAATGTAACCTATGTATGGACTTAAAAATAAATTCAAAGAATGGGTTATTTAAGTTTAAAAGTATCTTCCCACAAAACACCTGTTGAATACAGAAAGGAAAAAGAGTACAGTGGAGAGGTCTGGCATAAACCACCTTCACCAAGCGATCTGAGTGAATCTCACCAAAGCGGGACAAATGGAAATTGTGTCACAGTATGGCGTGTCATGCAGTGAGAATTCAGCTTCACGTCAGTGAATCTCAGGTCGAGGTGCATGACCTGAATCTAACCATGGGGAAGCATCAAACACACCTAATTTGAGGAACATTCTACAAATTAAATAGCCTGCAATCATCTTCAAAAGCTTCAAAGTCATGTGAAGTCCGAGAGACACTAACTAAAGGGCAATGCCAACTAATGCCACGTTTCTTCACTGATCCTTTTGCTGTAGTGTAAAGACCCTGCTGGGCCAGGTGGCAAGACTGCAGCGGGGCCTGGAGAGGAGACGGCAGTAACGGGTCACTGTTGATTTTCTGGTTTTCATGTTTGTATGGCAGTTACACAGAAGAATTTTTTTAAAAGAAAAACAGGTAGTAGAGTATTTGGGTGATGAAGCAGGAGACTGACAAAGAATTCTTTGTACCATATTTGCAACTTTTCTAAAAAGTCATTTCAGAATTTTAAAAAAAATGTAAAAAGTAATATTCTTGCCTAACATTTTTTAAAACATTTATTCTTTTGAGAGACACAAAGAGAGCATGAGCTGGGGAGGAGCAGAGAGAGGGAGACATAAAATCAGAAGCAGGCTCCAGGCTCTTCGCTGTCAGCACAGAGCCCAACACGGGGCTCAAACTCACAAACCGTGAGATCATGACCTGAGCTAAGGTCGGACGCTTAACCAACTGAGCCACCCAGGTGCCCCTCTTGCCTACCATTTAAATTATGAGAAGTATATAAAATTATAGTTCCCCTCTTTCTCATTTTATGATCCCTGCCCACCCCACCTCAGCCCTACTCCCAGGAGCTACCACTGTTAACAACTACTGCATATTCTTCTAGGTATTTTATTTGTGTAAATATGGATGTATATAGAATATATATTGTAGGTTAAATTGAGTATTTATGATGTGCCAGGCATGCTGCATTTCTAGGAATTACAATGGTCAGCAATTAGAAGACACAGTCCTTAATTTAAATTAAGCCTGATTGGGATTCTCTCTCTCCCTCTCTCTCTGCCCCTTCCCCCTGCTCCCCAAAAATTATCCTGAACATATTTTTGCATACTTAGCATTGGAAACTTTAAAAAAATATTTGGTTACCTTTCTATTACGAAGTTTTGCTTTTAGCAGCTTTGTTAGAGTGATGTAAAACCACACAGCGGGGGACACTCCGGTTCTTACTAAACAAAGCTGGACCTTGAGCAATAAAGGAATATGAAATATTGGTTTAATTCTAGATTTCTCACTTTTCAAGTATTGGTCTGCTAATGGTTTTATATGGAAATTTGCCTGTGTTCAAACAACAACATTTTTAAAAAAGATTTTATCTTAATCTTTACACCCCATGTGGGGCTTGAACTCAGCGACCCCAAGATCAAGTGTTGCATGCTCTGCTGACAGAGCCAGCCGGGCGCCCGATCAAATCATGCAATTTTAGAATAGCTAGATGAGTTTTGCCTGAGTTCGGAAGGAGCATTTAAATGTAAATCACTAAGCAATGTCATGTTACTTTTGTCTCAAGTACTATAAGCCCAGAAAATAGTGTATACAAGGTTTTGAGAAATTTCCTGATGGATTTTGAAATTCAGAGAATTCGTACTTGTTCTAGTTTAAAGTCACTTAATTTGATGTTTGTATTCCTATTTACCCTGCTACAAATGCTGCTTTAAAAACCAGAGTAGGTTTTTCAAACCTCCAGATGACTTTTTTTTTCCCTTTTTTACCGCTGGCAGACCTATTTTACAAATGACCAACTTTCTATTATGAGTTTTAACAAGAATATTTCCACTTGTTACCTTTCACATTTGAAAGATTTACATAACTTATTTTTAGGGGATTATAATTGCAAATAGATTGTGATTTTCCTGCACTCAGTGAGGGAATGTAAATGAACCATTGCTACCGATGAGTGTATATAAACTCATGTAGGATGAGAGATACGCTTGGAAACTGTGAAGCAGAGGGTGTCTGTCTTTCAAAAGAAGACAATAATTTTTTAAAATTTAATCTGATTATGGGGCACCTGGGTGGCTCAGTCGGTTAATTGTCTGACTTTGACTTAGGTCATGATCTCACAGTCCATGAGTTCAAGCCCCACGTCGGGCTCTGTGCTGACAGATCAGAGCCTGAAGCCTGCTTTGGATTCTGTTTCTCCCTCTCTCTCTGTCCCACCCCCGTGCATGTTCTTTCTCTCTCAAAAATAAATAGACATTAAAAAAATTTTTTAATAAAAAAAGTTTAATCTGATTTATGTATTGCTTCAAGATGGTGAATGACTTGTTTCTCAGTTGGTAGACAGGTAGCCCACTGTTGGATAGTCACCTTCCTAGATTATGAAGACCAAAATGTTTGCTCCACATCTCTGGCCCATACAGACCTCAAGCTCTTGCAGATGTAGTGAAGGGGCCCCTACGGAAAATGGCTGCCGGAGTAGGAGTAGGTGTGGCCTGAGTGGAACATTGAGGGGCTAGGGGGACCTTGCAGGTGGTGGGTACTCTGCTCTTCTAATTGTCCGTCTGGGAGTTGATGCTGCTGCATTTCTCAAAAGTTACAGCCCATCAGCATTGCTTCCATGCTGTCTTTTCCTACTCCTGACATCTTTTTTTGGTAGTCTTTCTTGCCCAGATTTTTACTGACATTTTGATCGAACAGACTTCTGAATTTGGTGAGGAGGATATCAGGCCCATTCGTTGCCTGAGACTGATGCGGCCAAGGTGTGTGTAGAAGGGGCTTCAGTTTGTCAGGTTGGCATTGGCTTCCTAGCAGGTTTTGAAAAATGGTGGCCACTGATTGTCAGCCTGTCTTGTTAGGTGGAGTGGAGAGAACTAAGTGTTGCTGTTTACTATGTTGTTAACAAACTTCACCGATAGTTCAGAACAAACCCCATTTTCAGTCCTGTGCTGTTGGTGCTTCCTAGCCAGGTGTCAGACAGAGTGCCTCACAGAGACTTCACACGTGACAGCATGCCAGGTTTTCCCCACTGCCCAGGGTCTGCCTCATGCCCTTAATGGATTGCTTCTGGCTGTATGGCCCACCTTCCTCTTTCCATCAATCCGTGTCCCTTCATTTGCCCTTCGATCCCAGAAATCAGCTTCATGAGCATTACCTTTGGTTCTCCTTTGATCTCTTCCAGATATGTCGTAAGAATGCAGAAATCTACAAGTGTGCCGTGAGAGAGACAAAATTGGAAAGATAGCCCAATAAATTCTTTCATGATTACTTTGATCAGTGCCACTTAGAGAAAATCTTTACAGTTACAGTAAGTTCTGCATTTGAGATGAACTTTTGAGACCTTGAGACCTGATATCTTCTTTTTATAGCCTTAGGTTCAGCCATCAGTACATTTTTCATGTGGTGAGGCCTGTTGCTTCTGCGATTGTATGTTTTGTTTTCATTTCCTGCCCCATGGCAGGTGCAGCCGAGAAGTGCCTCCAGAAACTGCTGAAAATTCAGGCCCCATCTTTCTGCAGGGTGCAGTCATCTAGAATCCAGAAGGGGTGTTAGTTGTGGGGTGGACCCCTGTCTTGTCTCTGTTGCCCGTTACGATGTGTCTTTCTCCCCTTTTCATTCCTTCCTCAGTTGTCCTTTCTTGTCCTCTTTCTACCCAAATAGCATTGCCTTCTTCAGCCGTCTACTTCTCACCCCAACCCTAAATGAATGGGAAAGAAAAGAAAAGAAAAATATTATAATACAAAATTTTGAGCAAAATATATAACTCTGTCTTTATACATTGCCACATCTCTTTTTAAGCTCTTAGGGGGTATGAATATCTTGTCTTTGTATTTTATAAGCCATTTGGTACTGTATTTTAGTCTCTGTGGGTTCTTGGTGGTTTAATTATGAGAAGGATGTGTGTGGCAAGATCTTCTAATGCAAATTTTGGTCTGTTCTGTGAAACCTGAGAGTCTGCTACTTATTCAGAGACCATTAGGGTAAAGTGAGAACCCAGGTTCAATTCTTTTCTTCCCAGCTGAGGATGCTGTGGTCAGTGTCCAGGGCCAGTCATTCCAGAATCACCTACTGCCACTTTGGTTCCCAGGGGCTGGTGGAGCCCAGGCGGCGTATGTCTTCCTGGCTGTTGAGCTGCCCTTCTGCTTCCTCTGTTCCACCATATTCAGAAAAAGCCTCCAGGTGACTAGCTGGAATAAATTTTATATGTTGCAAAGCAGTTTGGGGAATTTGGGTTTTAATGTTTGCACCACTGTTTGTAAGCATAATGTATCTCTGAACGATAATGTGTGTAACTGACCCGGGGGCTACCAGACCTCGTTGATGCCCTTTTCTGAGAATAATTGAGTGCCGAGCCACTGCAGAGCCGCCTGCGGCTTCTAGAAGCGCTGCTACCCTCAGACCAACCTGCTATTGTTCACTCTCTCTGCTGCCACTGCTGCTGCTTGCTTTTTTTTTTTTTAATAAGTTGCCAGTTATTGGCGTTTTGTAGGGATACCTATAATTCACTGAAATAGGCACAGGAAAAATGCTGTTGATTTTTAATCTTTATTTTCTCTCATCCAGTGAAATTATTGACATTAAGAAGACTGGCAGTTGTTATATTGAAAGTACGGGTGCGTTTTTATCTTCCTAGTCAGCCTTCTTCCACTTACCCATTTTGAAAACCGTACGCAGGCAAAGGGCACTTTGCCTAGCACACGTTAATCCTGAAAATGGTTTTAATTTCATGTGTATTTCACACAGGTGATCTAATAGGCTAATCCGCTATTCCCAGCCCCTCAGGAACCATGCCTGGAAGGTGCTGGGCCTGTTTTTTTTTCAGTTGGTTGTCTTGTTCTCATAGGGAAAATTGTCAGAGTTTGTTGTGTTCAATGATATATCCCAAGTGCTTGGAAGAAGTTTAATAAATATTTGTAGCATCATAGAACACAAACAAATATAATGAAATAAGTAGATGTCATTCATAGATTATTTGTTAACATAAGGTGAGATCATGTTTCTGTTCATTAAAATTGAAAAGGATCCTGTGGTATTGACTAGAGGTCAAAAGATTACTAGTACTCTGAACATGCTGATTCTGTAACGAATACATTAAGAAAGAATTCACATGTCAAGTCATAATGTAATTACAGAAAGCACAAGATTAGTTAGGTGTTGGTTTGCCCACCAGAGTGGTAATACCCATCAACCTCGAGGCTTTAGAGTCCGAGTGAGGTCCATTACTGAATCTTGCAAATGAGTCATTAATTTGAAAATTGGCATTTAAACATTGAGAATATTTTTTTTAAGTAATTGAGTAATTATCTGAAAATTAACCATTGTAACAAACAGAAATAAATACTGGCTATTGTGACATTCTTAGTTTACTAGATTGATTGTTTTTAAAATGTAATTATTAAAAGTATTGGGTATTTATAGCCTACAGAGTATTTTCTTCTAAATCAATCAGAAAAGTCATTCTGAATCCCTGAATGCAGTGTCGGTGATATTTTGATTTGGAGAGCCCATGTGAATTTGGGCAGCCTAGGGGATTTTGATTACTAGGAAATAATCATTCTTCTTGGATTCTGAAGTTAAGGAGGACTTTACTCTTCTCATCTACCACCATACAAGGGGACAATATGATAGTGTTTCAGAAGTTGGGCAGTGCATGGCACCTGGGTAGCTCAGTTGGATAAGCATCCAACTTATTATTTTTTTTATTTTTTATTTTTTAATGTTTATTTTTGAGAGAGAGAGCTAAGCTAGAGCGAGTGTAAACAGGGGAGGGGCAGAGAGAGAGGGAGGCACAGAGCGTGATGCAGGGCTTGAACCCACAAACTGTGAGATCATGACTTTAGCTGAAGTCGGACGCTTAACCAACTGAGCCACCCAGGTGCCCCAAGCATCAACTCTTGATCTCGACTCATGGGATCAAACCCCACATCAGGCTCTGCGCTCTTCATTGGGTCCTCAGCTGTTTCCTCACCTGTAGAATGAAGTGAATAGAATTTACCTCAGAGGTGTGAGGATTACATATTTGAGGCAGTGTCCAACACGTAATGAGCACCGAAATAATAGATTAATATCATTATTAAAATATCTGACTTATATATGAGATGGTCAGTCAAGAGGTTACTGGTTCATGAGTATATGACTAGGAACTATTTCTAAAGATCAGCATTTCATCTTTTTTACTTAAATGAGTCCCTGTTTAAGAATAATAGTAGGGTTTTTCTTGGTTTTTGTTTTTTAAGTATCATTAGAATAGCAACAGAAAATGAAAGAATTTGGGAACTAAACCTAACAAGGCCTCCATGGAAGAAAATATTAGGAGACATTTAAATAAGACCTAAATAAGCATAGAGCCCTGACATGATCTTGGTAAGAAGGCTCAATAATTTAAAGACGTCTTTTCTGGAGCACCTGGCCGGCTCAGTTGGAAGAGCATGTGACTCTTGACCTTGGGGTCGAGTTTGAGCCCCACATTGGGTGTAGACATTACTTAAAAATAAAAAAATCTTTTACATAAAGAAGAAAATGTCATTTTTCCTCAAATTGGCATTTAAATTCAAAGCAATTCCAATAACAATCCCAGGTTTTTTTCTTTTTTTAAATCTCAATTTTTTCTGAAACTTGATAAGCTGATTTTATAATTTATACAGAAGAGAGAAGAACAGAAATAGCAAGAGGATTTAGCCTACCCATGACTTAACACAGAGCTGTAGAAATAAGGCAGCATCCTGTAACTGCAGGGATGGAGATGGATCAGTGCATCAGGAGTAGAAAATCTAGATTCAGACCACCACATGCGTATGGAATCTGTGACAGCACCACCCTTACCAGTCAGTAGGGAAAAATGACAATTGACACTGCAGGTCAGCAAAAGAAAGGACAGACCCTTCAACAAAAGGTGCTGGGACACTCCTTCTGATTGGATTAGTCTCTGGGGGCTACCATAACAGAAAACCACAGACCGAGTAACTTACAACATCAGAAATTTACACTCCCACAGTCCTGGATGATGGGAGTCCAAAATCAAGGTGTTGGCAGAGTCAAGCTCTCTCTAGAAGGCAGTAGGGAGGAACCTTTCCTGGTCTCTTCCTAGCTTCCAGTATTTGCTGGCAATATTTGGGGGTTCTTGGCATGTAGCTGTAATGCTCCAGTTTATGCCTCCATTTTCACATAATCATTTTCCCTCTGTGTTTGTAAGGATCAAATCAGACATACTATATACAAAAATAAATACCAAATGGATTCATAGAAATATGAAAAGATTTAATACTTATAGAAACAAATATAGACTATTTATGATCTTGGGATGGGGATGTTTAAACATGATGCAAAAGCATAAATCATGAATGAAAATGTTGATACATTCATTTTTTTTTATAATTAACTTACATACATTAAATGACACTATAATGAAAGTATCTACACTAAGGGAAAATATTTTCAGTACATAATATGTCAGGAAAGGATTTGTATACAGAATTCATAAAGAACTCTTACAAATTGATAAGATAAAGATCTAGTAGGAAAATAACAAATTAATTTCACAGTAGAGAAAACCTAAATGGCCAATAAATGTGTGGGGGTGGGGTGGGGAGGATACAACATAATTAGTAATGAAGGAAATGCAGGTTTGGAAAATAATGTAAGCAGTATGCAGTCGAGGTGAAAAACATGGGCATTGCGTGACCCAGCAGCTCGAGTTGTCTGCCTGAACCTATGTCACTGAAGAACTCCTGTACATGTGCTTATAAAGGAGGCGGTACCTGATGGTACAGTGACAATTGTGTGCCTTGGTACAAATTGGAAACCTAAATGTCCATCAAAAGAAGGATCCATAAATGCGTTGTGATACATTAACAATGGCACTCTGTACGGCATTTACATGAATGAACCGTAACAACATAAATTAATTCCAGGGACATAGTAATGAGTGAGAAAAGCAAGTCACAGAAGAATAAAATAGTATGAATCCATTTATAAAAATATATAAAACAAAAAAGTAGATTGTTCAGGCTACAAAGCATTTTGTGGTAAAGCAAGGAGAGGACAGGCCTTTAGTTGAGGGGCGGTTTACTGGTGGGGTAGGAAGGGGTGGGGTCATAGAGGGATCCTGGGAGCCCTGGGTACGGGGAAGTCTCCATTCTTTAACTGAGAGGTGGGTACATGGATATTCTTTTGTGTGCACTAAACATTTAACAATGAAAACTTTTTAAAAATTATCCCCAGAAGTTTTATTGTTTTCAAGACTCGAAGAATAACAGAGATGTCAAGTCTTCATCCAAAAAGTAATTCAAGTCCTGAATACTTATTTTTACATGTGTTTTGAATTCCTTGTAGATGAGCGATGCTTGAAACAGGGAGAAGAGGAGGGCAGGCCAGGGTTCTTTGTCCCATGGCTTTGGCATCGGGAAAGCTTCTGCTGCTGCAGACGTGACATTGTGTCCCAAGAGCTGGCTCGGGAGCGGGGGGGGGGGGGGGGGTGGTTGGTGGCATGTGAAGGCATATTCACATGTTTAGCAAAGCAGCAACATGCCCAGCTCCTTTTTGTTTTCTTTTTTCTTGGCATCTAAGTAATTGAGCCAGATGGAAAAATGTTTCTTTCCCACATTAGGTTCTCTTTCAATGTATCAGCCATTTAATTTTTCTGTCCCTAATCTCCTGTTGATAAGACTTCAAAATGTGAGGAGCTGACGGAGAGAGCCCCAGTTTATTCCAGTCAGAGTTGATCACAGCCTTCCTTTAGAACATTCGCTTTCCCCCAAGTTCCCGAGCACAGAGGCTTTAATGATAGCTTACGCTGGCCTCTCTCTATCCACATCATATACTTAATAGGGAGTAAGAACAAAATAAATAAACAAACCCAACTTTCCTTTCTTTCAGCCTGTTTGGACATGTAGTCATCGGGCTGGCAATAGAAGAAGCCCAAACCTCCATCTTACCAAAACAATGTGGAAAATTCGGCATTAAACAAAAGAAAAAGAATAAATTAAGAACTTGGGCTTGGGTATCAGACAGACCTAGGTTTAAAAATGCCTCAGCTCTGCCACTTACTGTGTGTAAAACTTTGTCATTTACTTAAAGTCTCTGAACCTCATTTTCCTCACTTAAAATTTTTTTAATGTTTTTTATTTATTTTTGAGAGAGACACACACACAGCATGAGTGGGGGAGGGTCAGAGAGAGGGAGACACAGAATGAGAAGCAGGCTCCAGGTTCTGAGCTGTCAGCACAGAACCCGTCATGGGGCTTGAACCTATGAACTGTGAGATCATGACCTGAGCTGGTCGGCCGCTTAACTGACAGAACCACCTAGCACCCAGGCGCCCCAGTTTTCTCACTTTAAAATGGGAATGATAATAGTACCTTAGGCATAAAGGATTGAAGGACTAATGCATATAAAGCACGTTTGTCACTCTTGTTCTGGGCCTGGCCCTTATTTTCATATATAAAGCCGGGGCCAGATACTCCTCCATCCTTCCTGTCTACCCCTCCGGTTTTACAGGGCATGCCTTCCTTCCCTCCCCTTTCACTGGTTCTGTGAGCATGGGCAGACCACAGAAGATCTTTGAAATGGTTTCTTCAACCATGAAGCAGAGGTGATCGTACCGTGTGCTCCACAGATCCAGCAGTCAAGTGGGACGAGACTGCGGGCATGAAGATGCCCTGTCCTCCGTGACATGCCGTGGGGGACGTAGATGCTGATCGGTTTTCTCCTGATCTAACACCCAGCACTGTTCCCTGCCCCCACCCCTGCAAGCCTGTTAATGTTTGCTGAACATACAGAGTTTTATCTTTACAAAATAGCTTTGAAGATATGGGACTTGTACAGTCTCTGCTTATAATTGGTAAGAGAGTTTGTGAATCAATTTTGCTTCCAGATTTACTGAGCACCACTAGCACTGTGGTCAAAATTATTCTCTCTAGCATTTGTCGGGCATTGTTTTTTGTGGTTAAAACGGGTAGATGAGTTGGACACTTCCTAAGTGTTTGTCTTTACTGCAGTAGAGACAGTGTTAGAGTTGTAAATAAAGTCAAGGATTGGGACTGTTGACATACTGTCGGTAACAAATGTCCTTTTACACACATCAGTCCAGGACCTTAACTCAACTAATTATAAGGAAGATGCAACAGTTTTATATGCTGTGATTTGCTAAGATTCATGTCATTCCTGAACCTGTCCTTTACCTTCCTCTCCTCATGCTCCCCAGATGAGCTCATTACTCCTGGGACCTGCTATTCTACCTTGGCACTTTAAGACTCTGACTCCTGTTACATCTCAACCTCTCCTCTGCTATGTTTCCAAGCCCTGACTCAACAGGTCTTTCTGGGAGCCCCCACGGGTACACAAGTTTTACCACCTCCCAGACTGAACTCCTCTGCTTTGCGCCTCCCCCAGCCCCAGACTTCTGTTCTTCCTCCTGGTGCTCCCCCTTGATTGATAGCCCGGTCTTTACCAGTGACGCTAGGCTAGGAACCTGGAAATCACCTTAGACCACACTTTCCTAAACCTCAGAACGGACAGTTGAGGCTGGCTGATACTTTGTCTTGGGGGCCAGTCCCAGGTGGTATAGGGTGGTGAGTAGCATTCTTGGTCTGTACCAACCAGGTGCCAGCTGCACCCTGTGCCCTCAGTTGTGACAGTCAGAGGTGTTTCCTCACATTAGCAGGTGTCCCCTGGCCAGCAAAAACATCCCCTTTGATAATGACTGCCTCACACATTTCTTTTTCTCTTACCTTTCTCAGTTAGCCAGTCACCACGCCCTTTGGATACTGCTCTGAATATCTTTCTGAGATTTCATCTTTCCTCTTTATTCTCACTGTGCATGCCTTAGTTCAGGTGCTTTTCTGGTGCCTGAACGGTTTTAGTAGCACCATGAACACCGCCTGTACAGAGTACATGACGTGTATAAGGCAGTGTGCTTGGTGCTTTACGTGTGTCCCGTGTGATCCTTACACAGACTTGCCATGGGTCTGAGTTGCAGGCAGCCTAAACCAAGCACGCACCTTTAAACCGATAGAGGAACTGACTGGCCCGTGTTCCGGGGAAGCCTGGTTCCCCCCTTCTCTGTACGTCCAGGCTGTGCTTGCTTGTGCTTCGCTTCAGCCTGACAGCCTCTCCCAACGGGGCAGCCAGAGGCCCTGGCAGTTCCAAGCCTGTCTTGTCCTTGGAGGCCTCTGTACCAGAGGATGGCAGGAAGGTGTTGTCAGAACTCTGCAGCTGTTCTCAGAAGAGTCCGGTCCCTCACCCCCAACAAAATGGGGTACCTTTTGCATAAAGGAAGGGAACAGGGAGGGGAACCCATGTCCAAGGATGCATGCCCAGTTAGAGCTGGCTGGGCCAACTCCAGAGCCTGAAGTCTTTCCCTGACCTGCGCTGCCTCCTGATTTCCCTGTCCTTTTGTCCTCTCTCCTGCCAGGTGGCCTTCCCCCACGTGGAAAGCTAGCTTTCTGAAATGGAAATGTTATTCTTGAATTGCTTTGCTTACTAGATTTCTTCAGCAGTTCCTTACCAAGATAAAGTCCAAATTTGGTCTGAAAGACCAAGTCCTTTGTCCTGGCCCTGGCTTATCTTAGACGTTTCTCCTGTTGTTTTCTACTTGTACTTAAGGCTGCAGCCACCCACTGCCTCAGATTGTTCTGCTCCTGCACTGTCCTAGTCCTGCAGAGTGGGCAGGATCACTGGGAAACAGACCTGTGTTTGAAACTTGGCTCTTCCACCTACTAGCTCTGTGACTTTGGACCCTGCCTGGAACGCCCTGCTCACCTTGTGCCCCTAACTGAAGTCTGTTCGTTAACACCCTGAACACGGTCTTCGCTGGAGAGGCCTTGTTGGCTTCCTGATCCTTCACCGTCTTAACCATTCCATTCTTTGCCTCTGCACCCACTGCTGTTGGCACTTCGATTAGTGTCCTTATTGCCAGCATGAATTATTTACTTAAAAGCATACCTTTGGATACAGATTAGCTTGGAGTTTTTATGGCCTTTGGGTATGGACGCAGGCCAAGGTTGTGGTCTCTGTATCCCGGGTTTCTACATGCTTTCAGCATGCATCAGCTTCCGTTGTGGCTGTGGCCTTGCTCCTGCCCATGCGCCTTGCCTTTCACCAGCTGGATAGTTCTCATTTCATTTAAAAATAGTCTCTTTTTTAAAATGTTTATTTACTTTTGAGAGAGAGAGAATAGAAGCAGGGGGAGGGACAGAGAGAGGAGACACGGAATCTGAAGCAGGCTCCAGGCTCCGAGCTGCCAGTGCAGAGCTCGTGAGGGGCTCTGACTCACAAACTGTGAGATCATGACCTGAGCCAGAGCGCCCCTCATTTAAAAATAGTCTTAAGCAGTACTGTCCAGTAGAACTTTCTCCAGTGTTAGAAATATTCTGAGGGCGCCTGGGTGGCTCAGTTTGTTAAGCCTCTGACTCTTGATTTCTGTTCAGGTCATGATCTCACAGCTGTGACCTTGAGCCCCACATCAGGCTCTGCTGAGCATGGAGCCTACTTGGGATCCTCTTTCCCCCCTCCCTCTGCCCCTCAAAAAAAGAAAAGAAAAGAAATATTCTATATCTGTGCTGTCCAGTGTGGTGCCTGGTAGCCACATGTGGCTTTAGAACATTTGAAATGTGACTAGTATGATTGAGAAACTAATTTTCACATTTTATTTAATTTTAGTTCATTTAAATCGCCACATGTGGCTAGTGGCCACCATATTGGACAGCTCGGGTGTTAACTGTTAATAATTACTATAATCCTTCCTATTAATTGAGACTATGGCTCCTCTAGTTTGTAACTTCTGTTATTTTCCTTCTTCTCTTTTATGGGTAACTATTATATACTGCAATGCTTGCAATGTCTCAACTAATAAACTTGTGTTAAAATTGAATAAAGTACTTAATGCCTGAACTCTGTGTTTAAAAATAGTTTAAAAATAGTGAATTTTAGGTCACATCTAATTTATCACAATAAAAAGAGAGTGCCTGCTTGGTGAAGTCTGCAGTGAAGGGCATCAGGGGGGTTTTGCTGAGCAGGCAGCACCCTGAGTCTGAAAGGTACTAGCAGTGGTCCCGGGGAAGGAGGTGACGGGTAGCTTCTTGCCCTGGATCTGGAGAGGCTGGCGAGCAAGTGGGTGCCAGGCCTTGAAGAGGGCTGAATGGCAGGCTCCGGAAATGAGGCTTGATCAGGAGAGTCTATGGAGGGGTTTTAAGCAAGCACTGGCATGTTTGGATTTTATTTTTATAAAACTCGCTTTGGCTGCTCTGTGAAAAACATATCAGAGGGTAGCAAAACTGGATCGTGGGAGACGTAATCAGGCTATAATAATACCAATCACAGCGGTAATTACAGAAACTAACAGTGTTGCCGAGATTCAGGCGGAGAAGATGAGAGTCTGAGAGTGCAGTGGTCGTACGACGGGTACATGGTAGGGTTTGGTGCCATCTCTTCTTGAAAACTAAGATTTCCTGGGGCGCCTGGGTGGCTCAGTCAGGTGACTGACTTCAGCTCAGGTCGTGATCACAAGGTTCATGAGTTCGAGCCCCATGTTGGGCTCTGTGCTGACAGCTCAACACTGGACCTTGCCTCAGATTCTGTGTCTCTGTGTCTCTACCCCCCTCCCTCCACCCCCAAAATAAAACATTTAAAAATTAAAAGAAAAAAGAAAAAGAAGATTTCCTTATCTGGAAAGGTCTTTACCATTTTGTAGCACACTACTGTGTAAGAATAGCTAACCCATTGCCAACTGAGATGCCATATTCTTTAATCACTCTTATATGGAAGAAAGTTCAGTTAATGTGACAAGTAATGATAGAATAATAAGTAAGCTCTTTGCCTTAAAGATAACACAGATGGGGGACTCCTGGGTGGCTTAATTGTTTGAGAATCTGACTCTTGATTTTGGCTCAGGTAATGATCCCAAGGTCGTGGGATCCAGCCCCACATCAAGCTCCATGCTGATCATGGAGCCTGCTTGGGATTCTCTCTCTCCTCTGCCTGTCCTCCCCTGTGCACACACTCATTCTCTCCCGTGCTCGCTCGCGCTCTCTCTCTCTCTCTCTCTCTCTCTCAAATTAAAAAAACAAAAAACACGCAGATTGGTATTGGTAGGGGACAGAGGTGACTGTGGCTATGAAGGGTGGCACAGGGTTCTTGTAACAGAAGATTCTGTATCTTGACTGTGGTGTGATGGTTGTGCAAATCTGCACATGACAGATGGGAGACCACTAAATACACACATATGAGTATTTTAATGAGCACATATAAAAGTGGTAAAAGCCAAGTAAGGGTGGTGGATTACATCAATGTGAATTTCCTGTTTGTGGCATTGCATTATAATCACGTAAGATTTGCCATCGGAGGAAACCGGGGATCTCTGTGTATTTATTTCTTACAACTGCATATGAATCTATAGTTATCTCAAAGTAAAAAGTTAAACAAACAAACAAAAAAATTAAGTAAAGCAGGTTCCTCTTAGAGTTCCTGGTTTTCAGTATTTCCCTTTTATCTGGTTTCTTCAGTAATAGTTTTCTACAGAAATGACTTGTTTCAATTAAATTGGACATTTCGCTAAAGAATACTTAGCTGTTTTGTCAATTCTGAGATCTACATTTTCTTCTTCACCCTCTATTATCTTTGAAATAAGAATGCGTCTTCACGACTCATAGAGACTTGGCATTCTAACTGGTGGCAGCTTTCCTTAGTGGCACCCAGAGTGTTGGTGTGTCTTAACAATCACTGGCATCCTGGATCTAATACCTTCGGTTCCTGAGTCATCCACTCTGTTGGAAAGGAACAGTGGCTGGTGGAGTTGTGTTAGCACTTTTGTTGTGGTCTATCAGCTATTAAGTGTTTAGTTTTCTCAGCTTCAAGCTCACCCTTGTATGCTCTTTATGGTGTTGAAGCTGGGATCCTACCACCGCTTCTGGTTGCCCACCTGGCTCTTTGTTAGGTATTGCAGAGGTGGGGGGGGCGGGCAGAGAAGGAAGAAGGAACCTTCTTCCTGTCTGCTTCATCTTGCCCTGAGGGTTGCTTGAGCAATACTTCTTGGCTCCATCAGCAAGAGTAGTTCCTTCCTGAAGCAGCAGCTGAATCCATTTTCCAGTTTCCCCAGTACTTGCAAGACCAGCCTTATTGCTCCCCACAGAGTGCTGGCCCCCCACCACAGCCCCCTCCTCAGAGATCCACGGCAGAACTTCTTCCTTGGTTCCCCGGCCTGGGGCCGCCTCTGTCTCTGCAGTGTGTTAGTGCTCGTTCTCGCGCTCTCGCTCTCTCTCGCTCTCGCTCTGACTTTTCAGTGACTAGCTGATAATTTTATACCTAGTTAGCCATTCTTTATATTGAAGTCTCTTTGTTAAAGTAATGTAATGAGTGTGGTCTGTGGCCTGCGTGGGCTTTGACGATACAAGTAAAGTTAACAGAACCAGCAGTGTGCGCATGGACTGCATCCGGGCTTCTCCCGCACATGCTCTGTTCTCTGCATCCAGTGACTGTTGAAATAGAAATCTAACATCCCCACTTAAACTCCGCAGCGGATTCCCATGCTCTGAGACAAAGAAGAAACGTGTCCACAGGGCATGCAGGGCTGAGGCTGGGTGGGCTCATTGCTCCTCCTCCTCCTCCTCCTCCTCCTGCTCCTCCTCCTCCTCCTCCTGCTCCTCCTCCTCCCACACTTCCCTTCCCATCTTTGTGATCTGGCCACTGTGGTCTCATTTCCTCAACAGCCAGATTTCTCCTACTTAGTAGCCTTTACTGATGCTATTCCCTCTGCTTAGGCCACTTCCTCCCCCCACCCCCTGCGTCCTTAGCGCCTCCTTCCTTTAGCCTCAGTTTATAGATAACACCCTTCTCCCTCCCTGACAGGGCTGCACCCCCAGCACATGCCCCTCACAGCACTACCACAGCCTCTCTGTGGACCTTTCTGTGTGCTTCTCTCTAATGAATGTCCCTTTCCCCAACTACTCCATTAGCTTCACAAGGGCAGAACTAAGTCCACGTTGGGTTTTTTCATTCTTTCTTAACTACTATGTCCTAAGTGCCTGGCACATTGTATGTACTCAATAAATTGTTGCTGCGTGAACAGGGATATTGTAAAATAAATATTTGCCGAGTATAGGAAGGGACCACTTGTGGTTATCTTAATGGTGAATCCGTTTTTGTTTTTTGAATCAGTTTTTATTATAAGCTAAAAACTTTTGAGAAATTGAGTTCGATTACTCTGAGTCTTGCTGAGAGTTAGATTTACTTCAGTAAAAATACTGACCAGGAGCCAAACCACGAGAAAAAAATTTACTTATTAAACTGGAAGTCATGGTATGTTAGATTGCTACCTCCTGTAGTATTTGGGTGAAAAAGATGTGAAAACCCTCTTGAAGCCCAGTTCCTGTTGTGGTTTCTGTATTGCCACCCCTTCCTTAAAAGACAAACAGGAAGTTATCCCAGGTTTTTTTTTTTGAGTTCCCATGAGTCTCATTGGAAATTTTGCTACCACATGAACATCCTAAAACTTTGTCATAATTCACTACAGCACTTTGTGTTTGAGGGGCACAGCTGTGCCTTCGCCTGCCTTTCTGCTAGGTCTGCTCCAGCTCTCTGTCCAATGGGGGAATCCTGCCTTAGCAAGGTGTGCCCAACACACTCCTTCCTGGGAGCCCATTAGCGTCCTCTGAAAATCCCTTCTGACCCTGAAAGCGCCTTGTCTTCCATCACTGCATTATTGGCATCTACGTTTTTGCACTTATCAATAAAAGTAGAGACTGTTTCCAAATTACTCTTTTATTGAAATTGTATTTTACTAATTCTCTAAACTTGCCATAAAATGTTACGGCTGAAGGGAACCCGACACCATCTAGCCCGATTTCCTCTCTCACAGGTGTGGCCCAGAGCCAGGTGAGTGGCCTGCCCAGGGCTCTAGACCCGTCCCCTCATGTGTTCAAGTGCCAGCGAGGACTGTGAACCCACCATGTGTAAGGCTGTCAGGAAAGAATACCAGTCCTTTGAAATCACATCCAAATCATTGATGCTTTAAGAAAGCAGACTGTAGTGTAGGGTGCCTGGGTGGCTCAGTCGGTTAAGCATCCGACTTCAGCTCAGGCTGTGATCTCCTGGTTTGTGAGTTCGAGCCCCATGTCAGGCTCTGTACAGACAGCTCAGACCCTACTTCAGATTCTGTGTCTCCTTCTCTCTCCCTCCCTCCCTCTCTCTCTCAAAAATAAATAAACATTAAAAAGAAAGAAAGACTGCAGATATTGAGAAAAATGCCCTAGCCCGCTGGTGCAGTCTGAAAGAGGAGTTCCCAAGCTTCCAGAGTCAAGAAAACATTACAGGAACAAGTACGTGGCCCTTCAAGATAACTGCTCTGAGGGGGACAAAACTTATTTGTCTCAGTAAATCCTGATATGATTGTTAAGATATCAGACTTTCTAACATAGTTTATAGTGTTATGGCTGTTATTTTCAGGGTGCTTATAACTTTCTTAGAGGCCGTGTCCTAACTTAATAGCAATAATTCTAAAATCCTATTACATAGTGCCTTATCGATCACTAAGTGGTAGTGAAGAGTAGAACTCTGAGCAGCAGGGGCCGTGGGCGGGAGACTTAAGTCAGCGGCCGGCTGCAAGTGGATGGACATTTTATTCCTTTAACAAGCACATATTGGATGCCATTCCTGGACCAAGCATGAGTGGCACAGGGGATGCCAGAGAAAAGGCAAGAAGTGACAGAGGGTTCTGGTAAAAGGAAGTGAAGGTTTATAGAGGCAGGTGGTAGAGGAGACGGGATGGAAGTTGAGGCCACGTGAACAGCAGGCTTTGGGAGCCTGGCTCAGGAGTGGAGGCTTGATCCTGTCGGGTAGGGTGAGTTCCTTGTTCAAACTGCAACACTTATTGGGGAGCAACAGGCTTAAAGCAGATCTTGGATGCCTTCTGGGAAGCAGGCTCAGCTGGCTTTTGAGTTTCCAGGCTGGTCTGGGCAGATGACATCATATGCTCCCACAGAAGAGTTAAATTGCTCTCTGGGGTTATCTGATTAGAAGTCAAATGAACTTTATTGTTAAAATTACCCCGCTGTGTGGAAAACGTTTACCACTTCCTCTCCCTGGGAAAGCAGGCTGAACTCCTTGAGGGGCAGGGCCTGTGTCTGGTTCACCTGTGTACCCCCAGGGCCAGGGGAGTGGCTGGCACTTAGGAGGCCTGTCAGTATTTGCTTAGCAATGTGACTAAATGCCCCGGGCCTTCAGGAGGTCTTCCATTCATTGGCTGTCATGGGAAAGGGCAGAGGCGGGAGGTGCTGCTGGAGGGAAGGATTCGCCAAGGAGTGAGAAGGGCACTTCTGGAGGTGGTATCAGGAGGTAACCTTGGCGGAGGACCAGCCTGGGAACGTGGCTAGAGGCTGGCGGTTCTTCGATTTCAGCAGGAGGAAAGGAAAGAGCCCTGGATGTGGTGGAAGGCGTTATCCCCTTTTGTGTGGTTCTGGCGTTCTCCACGGACTCCCTCCCCTTTCCCCCTGCCCCAAGTCGTGCCTCCTCTTCTAACTGCCTTTACCCTGCAGACATGGGCTGAGTACATTGGCGTCGGGAGTGGCCACCCAGGCCTTCTGGCTGTGCCTTACACTCACCAAGTTGGTTCCTACCGTGCCTTCAGACTGGTTCTTCCCCCTCCCCCCACACCCTGTTTTTCTGTTCACCATGCAAGGCTCAAATATCACCTCCTCAGAAGCCTTCTTCCTTTGCCTCCCCGTTCCCTGCCCTGTCCCATTACCCTGTCTACTTCTCTTCATGGGATCCATCACTACTAAAATCATATTACTGGTTAGTCCCCTGGTTCCCTGCTTGCTTTTCCCTTATTGGGGTACAAGCACCATTTCTGTGGGGTTTTTTTTTGTTTGTTTTTTTCTTTTCTTGTATGCTGAGTTCCACTCCCCACGCGGGTTCCTACCCTGTGCCTTTCAGACTGGTTCTTCCCCTGGTGTGTCCTGTGGAGGCCAGTGAGTGAATGCAGGGGGGAAATACATTATATTACAGAGGGAGACTCTTTGTTTAAAAAAAAAACAAAAAACCTGTAGCTTAACTAACTGTAAACTTAGGGACTTTATTAGCAACAAACTGTGATACAGCTGACAATTGATACCATGGAGAAGTTGCCCCAGTGGGCCGCCAGCCTGTTCTGGCTTCAGTGCTCTGGCCTCCTTGACCTCTGCCCCTCTGAGCTGGCTACTGTGGGCAGGAGAATGTGGAGTGGTAGGGAATCCTTGCTGAAGGATGCCCAAATTCTCGATAGCTCTGGACAGGCCACAGGGGTCCTGGAGCCCAGGCCAGCGTCCTGAGCAGGACCAGGGGCTAGGATTTAGAGTATGGCAGCGGGTATGTGTTCAGAAGCCGTTTCTCTCCCTTTGAGGGAGAGGTGGAGGTTTGAGCCCTCTCCCCTTCCCACCCCCACCTACTGGGGAGCCTTTGTCACTCTGACTCTGTCAGCTTTAGAGGGACCTAGAAGAGGAAGGGAGAGACTCTTTGAATCTACCCTGCTGGAGGCTGTGAATGGTTTTGTGAGTGTGTGTGCACACAGCTTATTGTTCAAGTGTTTGCTTAAATCACTTTATCTTCTTGGAAAATTTTTTTAACCTTTTGGTTAACACCTTTAAGGCTTAGTTGTGGTGCTCAGTGTTTCATGTTCCTTCTACTTTCATCTTTTTTTTTTTTTTAAGCAAAAGATGCATATCCAACAGTGAAAAGCTTAATTGCGGAAACCCCAAGTTGGCCAAAAGAGTTGGCAGGCATTGTGAGCACGCTCTCTTTCTTCACTTTCCCTTCCCTTTTAAAGGCTTTGTTTTAAGGAAAGGGAAATTGGTGTGTTTGGAGAGCAATTGTTAGCTTTTCAAGACTGGACTCGTTGGTCTAATATGGTAAAGGCCTGGAGCATGTCAAATAAAATGAATGAAAAAGGTAAAGCTAAGGCTGGCACGTAGGGGAAAGCAGACTGTAAATTTTAACTCCAAAGCCCCACCTACTATGCTTTTAGCAGAAAGGCCTGGCTGGTTCTGGGAAGCTTGGGTTTCCTGATGGTGGCCGCATCCCACTAAGGTATCCCATTTCCTGCCCTTCCCCCCTCATGCACCCCCTATTTCTGTTGATACCTGTAGCGTTCTGTCTTGTGCCCTAGAAGATTCTAGGTCTTCCACCATTCCCTGTGACACAGCACAGCATGTAGTTTCCTTTTGTCAGGGCTGTTTCCTTCTTGTGAGTATGTGGATTATTTGACAGTAGTTCTTACCCGTGTTCTGAAGTCAGGTCTCCAGTGTCCAGCCCAGGTCTCAAGGGCCACGCTCTTGTGCCAGCTGAGTGTTTGGGAAAGATACAAACAAAGCTGAAACTTGTTTCAGTCGCTAGTTTTCTCTTGGAGATAGTACGATTAAGTGAAGGTTTTGACTAAATTCTTACCCTGTTTATTGACTCCTCTGTCTGCTTTCCTGTTGCGCCTCACTCTAAGGTTCCCACTGGACATACTTCCCAAAACTGTCCATGCTGTAGGTGTCCTGTGTGTTAGAATTAGATGATTGCTTGGTGAGTGTGGAGTCCGTACAAGGGGTGTTTTAACGGAAGGATTTCAGTGGTTAGTGTCCTAAAGTTAAGGTGTTCTGGCCTGTCCATCTCTCTTTCCATTTTAAAGTGTAGGCAGGAGGCAGGATGACTCAAAGCTAATAATCCGGACACTGTCAGCCCCAGGAGAAGTGGATGAAACAAATATTTGCTCTTTGGAGCCCCCCTGACCCCCTCTCTTGTATGTCTTCACACCATCTCGTAGCCCTCACAGAGGCACAATTAGGGAGTCCCCGAAACCTCTTAGTGGTCATTTGCAGCTTGTGTTTGAGAAGGGTTTTGTTCAACTGTCACAGCTGATCTGGACAGCCTGCGTCTTCATGTGTGGTGGGTCTTACAGTTTCCTGTGTGCCACTCCAAACACGCAGGGTCAGGAATAAGGAAGAGGTTTAGAGGGAATGGGGAGCCGACCCAGGGGAAATTTCTCAGCTATTTGAAGGCCTTGATTGGAACCAAAAGCAAGGAAGGAGATCTGCATCCCAGGTGTGGGAACCTGTGGGCCAGAGGTGCAGAGAGGACTGAGGCTTGTCTGGAGCACGAGGGCTCTCCCAGACGGATTTCCTGTGGCGACGCTCACCAGTGATCTGCACTCAGGGTACCATCACTGCCTCAACAACGCATTTGACTTCCAGTTCCGTTCTGTATTGTTTATTCAAATGAAATAGATTATTGGGGCTTTTAAAAACACTATTTTTAAGTAATTTCTACACCCAACATTGGGCTTAACCTCACAACCCTGAGATCAAGAGTCACGTACTCCACCGACCAAGCCAGCCAGGTATCATGATTATTAGGGTTTTGAAAAAGAAATTTAAACTCTTTATTTTGAAATAATTGTAGAATCACATGCAGCTGTAAAAATAACATGCTAAAGAAGGAAGCAGGCAGGTGCGCCTGGGTGGCTCAGTCAATTAAGGGTCTGACTTCGGCTCAGGTCATGATCTCATGGCTCATGGATTTGAGCCCCTCTGTGCTGATAGCTCAGAGGCTAGAGCCTGCTTTGTGGATTCTGTGTCTCCCTCTCTCTCTGTCCCTCTCCTACTCACACTCTGTCTCTCCATATCTCTCTCAAAAATAAATAAAAAACATTTTTAAAAATTTTAATTAGAAAAAAAAGGAAGCAGGCAAACCAAGGAACAGACTCTTAACTACAGAGAATCCACTGATGGTCACCAGAAGGGAGCTAAGTAGGGGGGGTGGGTGAAATAGATGATGGGGAGTAAGGAGTGCACTCAGGACAAGCACTAATGTATGGACTAATGTCGAATCACTGTACTGTGCATCTGAAACTAACAGGACGCTGTATATTAACTAACTGGAATTTAAATAAAAACTGAAGAAAAAGAAAAACGGTTGTAAGGAATAATCTTGTGTATCTTTTACCGTTTCCCTTGTTGGTAACACCTTCATTATTAAAAATTGAGTTATCTGCTCAAGAAGAGTATACAGTTGTCTTAAAACCACCAGCTTTTCCTTCTCAGACACAGCGTATGACTCATTTTTTCTGTTTCCTTCCAGGGAGTCTCTATTCATACACATATGGTAGCAAAAGTGCACTTCTTTGTATCTTGCCTTTTAAATTTAATAATATATCTTGAAGATCTATTTTCATTAGTACATAAAAAACTTCCTTTTATATATGCAATTATATCTAAGCTTGTGCAGATAACGTATAATTTATTTAACCAATCTCCTAATTGATGGACTGTTTCCAGTCTTTGGCCATTACAAACATGCTGCAACAAATATCCTTTACATACATAATTTCCCTCATGTGTAATTACTTTCCTGTGATATTTTCCTAGAAGTGGGATTGCTGGGTCAAAAACTATGTACACTTTTTATTTTTGATATGTTTTTTTTTTAATTTATTTTTGAGACAGAGACAGTGCAAGCAGGGGAGGGTCAGTGAGAGAGGGAGGTACAGAATCTGAAGCAGGCTCCAGGCTCTGAGCTGTCAGCACAGAGCCTGATGCAGAGCTCGAACCCACAAACTGTGAGATCATGACCTGAGCTGAAGTTGGACGCTCACCTGACTGAGCCCCCCGAGAGGCCCCAAGAACTATGTGCATTTTAATTTCGAAAGGTCAGATGGCCCTCAATGAGACGGCACCAGCTTATATCCCGCCAGCACTGTATGTGAATGCCCTCTTCCGTGACACCTTCGACAGCACCATGTTTTTACTAAATTTTGTCTGTGACACTTTGGTAAATGAAAAGTACTCTTGGCGTAGTTTTAACATGCTATTCCCTTGTAGGGAATGCAGTAGATCACCTTCTCATACGTTTTAGAACTTTATATCTCCTCCTCTGTGAACTGTTCATTTCCTTCACACACTCTTCTATTAGATTGTTGGTCTTCTTATTGATTTGTAGAAGCTTTTTATGGAATCTAGCTTTATGTGATATAAGTTGCTGATCTCTTTTTCTCAAATATTGGTTTGTTCCTGGGTTTATCATAATCATTGTTTTAGAGTTTTTATGTATCTGTATTTTATACAAATATAGCAGTTGTTTATGGATTCTGAGTATGCATCCTAGTCAGAAAGTCTTTGGGGGCGCCTGGCTGGTTTGGTTGGTAGAGCACGCAACGCTTGATCTTGGGATTCTGAGTTCGAGCCCCATGTTGGGTATGGAGATTACTTAAAATCTTAAGGAAAAAAAAAACACAAGAAAGTCTTTGTTCACTCTAATTATGAAAAGAAAAATTAGCCACCATTTCTTCAAGTGCTTTAGCTGTTTGTTTCCTTCCTTGCTTTCTTTACATTTAAATCTTTTCTCCATCAGGACTTTATTTTCATTTAAGGTGTGAGGTATGGGTCTAATTTTATAGAGAGAGTCATGGTGGTTCCTGAGCGCCTTCTCAGGAAGGACGACCTCTTTGTGTTACCCGTCGCCCCTCTGGTGCTGCGTGCATCATAGCTGCTCGGTGCGGCGGAGGAAGTGGACTCGGGTGCAGCAGCAGCAGCCGCCCATGAGCTGCGTGTTGATTGTTAGGGGTTTTCCACCCACGTTCTCTAGTCAGCACATCTTCTCTTCAAGATAGGTAGCCTACCCCCATTTTATAGATATGAAAACTGACTTAGAGGTCAGATAATTTGTCCAAGTTCCTGCCAGTAGTGTCTGAAGCCCAAGATACATACAGTTGATTTTTAAAATTGCCAGACTCCAAAGTCTGTGCTCTTTGCCAGATAGCCTTGGTAGAAGGCTCTGTTTGTTGTAATTTACCCTGCTTGATATGGTTGTAGGAGGCGGACTCCAAAGAACTTCGAAGAAGTTGTTGGAAACTGACAGTCCTAAACCACAAAAGAATACAGAACTGCTGCATGCATCCGTTCCGACCCTCTCAACTCCAATTGTATCTAGAAAGTGTCATTAACTATAAGGAGAAGAAAGATCTTGATACCTTAAGAGAAATTAAGTATTCTTTCAGAAAAATAGGATATTTGCACATCGTTATTTCTGAGATTGTCTATTAAAGATGGCAGGTTACAAACCTAATTTAATACACCATCTTAAATGGAGTTAGGCATTCTGTATTTGATCCTGAAGAGTTAAACACAGGTCACTGTTGACTTAGTTGTTACCGAAAGGCTGGATATAAATCCTATTTTAAATTTTGAGTCATTTTCACACTGGGGTATAATTTTAGTTGAAAAATTGGGTCACGTAAGTTCATGAGTTAGCTTTACTCTGAAGTTGGTTACTTATTAACATTTAACATGCTTATCTCTCAGAAATACACATTTCCTCAAGGTAATTCAGTGATTATCTTTCAGCTTGCTAAATTTAAGTGACAACTGCTAGCACACAAGAACACGACTTTCCATTTTTACTATTCTGAAAATAGAGCATAAATTAAGAGCATTGAGAAGTAGGGTACGACTGTCACCTGCAGAGTCCTGAATTCAGAGCTGGTTTCCTTCTCGGTTGATTTTCTCAATACCAAGATAAGTGTCACAAATAGCACCCTTCCTCGGAGGGTTTCCAGAATTAGAGTAACAGGCACCAACTTAATAGAATGGCAGTGATGCAGTAGAATCAGGAAGCGTATACACTGCCTCGTTGCCTTGCTGTTTGCGGTAGCTATTGTGTGATCTCTGAGGAAAGTTTGGGTCTCTTCCGTTTGATCTCTGACAGAAAATGCTTGTTTTTTTCTTAGGGCAGAGATCTAGAAATGAGTTGAAAAATCACTTTCGGGGTGGGGGGATGGGTGCTGCATTATGGCAACACCTCTAACGCCTCTCTGACCTTGTCAACACGGGATAAATATCAGCCTTAGACATGGTCATAGGAGAGGCAAATGTTTTAATGTTTGAATTCTCTTTTTATTCCTTAAATTGGAGTAATGCTTTTGAAAATTTTCCTATAACCACATTTCTTATGTGTGCAGTGTAGTCATGAGAGAGAAAGTGACTTGGTCAGTGAGAAAGGAGGGTCCAGAGCCTGAGGATAAAGGCTCCCAGTTGAGGGCACACATGATCCAACTCCCCTCCCCTGTTTCAGTGGGCAACAAACTTCCCAGAACCTTCCAGAACCTGCTATACCATCTCCATTGGGAGGGAACATATTTTCAAAGATGAGGCCCTGGTGTGGATGGACTTGTTTAGAGGATGTCAAGCATTTTGATGTCCTAGCCACTGAGTTAGTCCTTGATGCCTTTAGATGCCACATACTCTTGTAACGCTCATATGCCACACTAATTGGTTTAAAACTGCCTTTTAATGGAATGTCAACTTACTGTAATTTTGATTGAATTGCTAACAATCTTACTGATTTCAAAGGTCAGTTACTGTTTATTCTTTTAATATAATAATTGTGTTGGACCATTCATGGAAGCAGGCAGAGAAAGGGATAAACAAAAAATTTAAAGCACTGAATGTTTACGAACACAGCGCCACTATCTGCTGTTAATATGTTGTCATTTCTTCGAAACACGTGTGCCTCACAAGTGTGGGTTCTGATTAATCAACTTCTTTTCTGCTGAGGAACCCTAGACCATCACTGCTCTGGAGTGAGTAGTTCTTTCAAAGCCCTTAGACTCTTCATTTCTTTTTGCTTTCTTTGTTGTTGAATGCCAAGGGTGAATTGCTTGTCTGGCTTTTGTGGGTTTGTCTGGCCCATAAGGTTTAAACACGGTTTTTAGTGGTTCCCGGATATGAATATTAGAGTATGTGGTATAGCTCTCCTCATGATGTCGCCCCTTCACCTCTTCGGGTGTTTGTAAAACTACTCCTCACTTCAGACGGTCTTCAGGAGCCTGGCATACAAATTGGAGTGTATGGGAAAGTACTTTCTGGAGTAAAATGTGAGGTATTGTTAAAGATTTATTCACCAAATGAGCACAGTAAAACCGAACAGGTCCTTTGAGCTTGAAGAAGCAGCTAAGTTTAAGGCATGCGAAACCACAAGAATGGCTGAAAATGTAGCAGATTGGACTCCGAGTTCCCGCCTGAACGGCCCATCATGTGTTACCAATTGAATGAAACTTCAGGTGAAAAATACAGTGAAGATGCTGGTAGTTTATAGTGATCCAGGAAGTTAAATGAAATGTAAAGATAAAGATTTAAAAGTTCAGATGTTGACTTCCTAAGATTTCTTATACAGGAGGTTTCATTGCATTTAAAAATGAAACTTTATCCCCCTTGTAGGAATGTTATCCAAGCGGAAGCTCCAATTTAAAGATTTACTCTTTTAGGGAACAGTGCGCACACACTGGGTGAAATTTCAACTGATAAAGAGATCTCACTTAGACTAGTGTGTCAGTCAGGCCTCTGTCAGGAAAACAGGTATTCCTTGCAGGAAAGATTTTTTTCCCCCTTTTAAAATTTTTATTGTTGCCCCTTATTGAGGTATAATTGACATACAATAAACTGCTCATGTTTGAAGTGTTCAATATATGTTCACTTTTTAGTTATATACAAAAGATAATAAATGTATCCTTTGTTCCCCAAAGTCTCTTTGTGCCTGTTTGTCCAAACTCCTTCCTGTCCTTTTCATCCCCAACCCCTCAGTAATCACTCATCTGCTTTGTGTCACTACAGTTTGTGGGGTGTTTTAGAATTTTATGCCAATGGAACATATAGTACTTCTTGTCTAGCTTGTTACACTCGTCGTAATTTTGAGGTTTCTCCATGTCGTGTCAACAGTTGGTTCTTACTGCTGAGTAGTCTTCCATGGTAGGTGCTTCCACCGTTGGTTATGCATTCACCTACTGATGCCTGTTTGAGTAGCGTATAGTTTTCGGCTATTACAAAATATTCATTTACAAAGTCTTTCTATCGGATGTATGCTCTATTTTCTCTAGGGTAAATACCTAGGTGTGGAATGGCTGGGTCAGTATGGTAGGGGTCTGTTTAACTTTGTAGAAAACTGCCAAGCTATTTTCCAAAGTGATTTCCATTTTACATTCCCACCACAAGAGAGTTCCAGTTGCCACAATTTGGTGCGGTCAGTGTTTTTAATTTTGGATGTTCTAATAAATATGCATGTGGTAGCACTTCACAGTAGCTTTGGCTTTTTGTTCTTGTTTCTTTCACGACTGATGATGTTGAACATCTTATGTACTTATTTGGCATCTGTATACTTGCTTTGGTAAAGTGTCTTCCAATCTTCGGCCTCTCAAAAATTGGGTTGCTTATTACCAAGTTTTGAGATTCTTAATACCTATGGACATAAATTCTTGATCAGATAAGTGATTTGCAAATATTTTCACCCAGTCTGCAACTCTTTACATTTTCTTACCATTATCTTCTGAAGAGAAAGAAGTTCTTAATTTTATTGGGTTAAATTTTCTTTTATGGATTTCACTTTGAGTGTTGTGCCTATGAAATAACTTGCCTAACCCAAGGTCACAAAGTTTCTTTCCTACATTTTCTTGTAGTTTTAGGTTTTATATTTAGGTTGTTATTTATTTTAAGTTCATTTTTATATCTAGTGCAAGGTATGGAGTGAGCTTCTTTTTTTTTTTTTTTTTAACATATGTTCAGTTATTCCACCACGATTTGGTAGAAAGTGTATCCTTTCTCCACTGAATTGCTTTCGTACCTTTTTTGAAAATCATTTGTCCATATTTCTGTTAATTTTTGAAATTTGTCTTATCCCAGTGAACTTTTTGTCTTTCTTTAGACCCATACCCCACTGTTTTCCATTGCTCTTGCTTTCTTTTTGTAAAAAAATTTTATTTTTAAGTAATCACTTCTCTTAACATGGAGTCCAAAGATACATCCCTAAGATCAAGAGTCATGTGTTCCACTGACTGCACCAGCCAGGTGCCCTGATTACTCTACATTTATAACCTGGGTGTCAGGTTGTGCAAGTTCTCCAATTTTGCTCTTTTTAAAAGTTGTTGGCTATTCTGGGTTCTTAGGAAATTTTAAAAGGAGCTTGCAATTTCTATTAAATAAAAATAAATACCTTGTGAGATTTTGGTAGGGACTGTGTTGAATCTATCAATCAATTTTGGGGGGGATCTACATCTTAACAATATTAAGTCTAATTCATGGATATGGTATACCTTTTCACCTACTTCATCTGTTTTTTATAGTTTTATATGTTTTATAATTGTCAGTGTTGGTCAGACTTATCCCTAAATATTTTATAAATTTGTTGCCACTGTAAATAGGATTTTTAAAAATTTCAATTTCTGATTGCTTGTTGCTAGTATATAGAAATACAGTTGATTTTATATATAGATCCTGTGTCCTAAAACCTTGCAAAAGTCATTTTGTTCATTCTAGTGCCCCCCCCCTTTTTTTTGTAGAATCTGCTGTATTTTCCAAGAAGCAAAGGCTTTGATATAGGGAATTAAAGACTTTCACAACCATTAGAAACTCTGGGGGGAAAATTCAGGGAGGCCACTATTACTGTTGGAGAAACTCGAATGCCAGGCCCCCCAGAAAAGTAGTGATCTCAGCCTCCTGTGGCTCCAGTATGGCTTTAACTCATCAGGAAACTGCTGTAAAAGTGGAAAATCCTGTCTGCTGTTGCCTTTGTGTCTGCTCACAACTGTTTTCAGAGCACAATGACTTCTGCTTTCCAGATCTCACGTGGGTGTGCCTCACTTCAGCCCATCAACCTGAAACAAATGGAGAATGGGCTTCTGAGAAATGTAGTTCCAGACCTTTTCCTGCAACGCAGGCGAGACTAGGGGCAGCAATGTTAAGTTGATAATCTGTCACAGAGGGCATTAGTAGAGATACATGTAAGGTGCTGCACTCAGTTGTGGAGAAGTGACTTCGCAGTACTGTGAAAAATAGGGGTGTTAGATGGTTGTAACTCAGTAAGAAGTGATTTCCAAGAAGATACACAGGCTCTTTGATAGTACTAGCAGTGGTATATTTTCTGGGATAAGGAAGTGGCAAGGCCTACTTTCGCGCTGTCTTGCCCAATAATTGGATGGGTGTACGACCCTCATATGAGGAACTGGAAAGCCAGATCACATGGGCAGTGTTGGAAGGACCAGGGAGTGCCTCAGGGGTACATGATAGGTGATTACAGATGCCTGGAAGGCTTGCTATGTGCAGTCTTGGAAGGAGGGCTTAGGTTGGGGGGTGCGGGGCAGAAGCAATGAGGAGACCACTTCTAAGGCCATGTAAAGCACTTCTTGCCCTGCTGGACTGAGAGCGAATAGGTCAGGAGTTTCCCTTGTTCAAGATAGCCTTCCCGGAAGAGTGGTTTCAAATTAGATTTTCCTTAGGTTCATTGGATACAACTTTTGCCACATGGACTTTCTGACACTTTTATTAGTTCTGACACATTCTTTTACATGTTGACATCTCTGAAATCTGTGTCCACACATTTGCTGTTGTTCAGATTTTTTTTTTTTTTTTTTGCAGGTACATACGTGGTACTATGTGAGTTGTTTAACTGCATTTTAATAGATCTGTGTAAAGATTCTGCTGTAATTTGGCACTGAAACACAGATGGGAATAACAAAGCATAGGCTTGATAGTTTTGAGTTAGTATTTATCTTTGGAGAAATGACTGCAATTTCATATTGTCTTGAAATCCAACAACCAAAGGCATTATGCTTGTGCTGTTCAGAGCAAAGTGCAGGGACTAGCAGCTTGATAGAAATGGAGAACTGTAGTTTACAGTCCACACCTACTAAATAACAATCTGTATTTTAACATCTGTGTGTCTCAAACATTAAAGTTTGAGAAGTATTGCTTTAATAATCTCATATAGGAAGATAACCCATTTGTACAAGGAGTTGTGTTAAATTTTGTTGCTGACATACAGAAGAATTGCCTATCACATGTCACATGATGCATTTGAAGGCAGGAGAGATTTCCATTTCCCTCGAAATGAAAAGTGCATTTACCTTAATTTTTCTAGGTTTAATGTTACCGTTTTCTTCCCATGAGCCACTCAGTGTTAGAATGATTTTTATGCCTCAGTGCTGTTTGGTTTTGTCTACTAATTTAATATCATGTGCAAATTACATTAGCATCCCATTAAACTCTCTCAGTCAGAACCAGCAAATGAAAAAATGTTAAGAACAAATCCAATACAGATATTTGGAGTGCCCTACTATGTAATTTCCTCTGCCTGAATGGATATATTCCAACATGCTTTCTTTTTGTGTGCATTTTTAATTAAAACACTCTAAATGGATACTTTGAACACTTTGACTCTTTTCATGGCACTTCTTTTGTTCGTTTTTTTTCCACCCTAGATACACATGTGGTATCATTAATCCTTAATTGGCTCTAGTTGTTAATGGTTTGGAGTCTAGTTATTTTCTTACTGTTTTATAAATTGCTAAAGTTACCATTTGTCTTTTAAGGAAATAAATGTCCATACAAGCCCCATACATTAGATGTGCCTTGGAAAGCTCCATATAAATCTGTGTGAGAGCCCTTAGTGCACAGCCCGCAGAATTCCCTCCTGCAGGTGCCGGGGGTTTATTCTCTGGTGACCTATCTCACTGATCCTTGGGAACCACATATCAGAACTCAGGAGGCCCCGTCGGCACATCTGCCTCTTCCTGTACATTCAGGAAACTGTTACCACAGGTGTGGGCTCTGCTCCCTGAGAAGATCTGTGCCATCTGTGCCCTGCCGCGTCCCTTCTAAAGTCACACACAGCACATCGGCAGAACATAAATCACATCTCAGTCTCTAGTTGTGAGGGAAATAGGCTCGAGGGAACTTGGAACTGGTGTTGACTGAGCTGCAGTTCATGCTCGCCACAGAGTCAAGCAGTAGCCTGCATTACTCTTGTCACTGAAATTCTCACCAAAAGAACCATATGGTGAATCATGTGGTAGGGGAGTACTTTATTTTAATTTTTTTTTTTTTTTTTTTTGAGGGAGAGAGAGACGGAGTGAGCAGGTGGGGGCCAGAGAGAGAGGGAAACAACGAATCTAAAGCAGGATACAGTCTGAGCTGTCAACACAGAGCCTGATGCAGGGCTTAAACCCACAGACCACAAGATCTTGACCTGAGCCAAAGTCAGTTGCTCAGCTGACTGAGCCCCCCAGGAGCCCCGGTAGGGGAACACTTTAAATACCCCTCTGGTATCATATTTAACATGTATCTAATGCACTTGACTGATAAAGCTATAATAATTTGAACACATTAGGGTGAGTTGTAGATTGTAGAATATTTTCAGAAATACATTTCTGTGGATGTTGGGATTAAACAATTTCAAAAATTCCTTTTACCTCTTACATGACTTTCATAAAGTGCTATTTAAAAATGGTTTAAAATAGAAGTCCTTAGAAAAAATTTTAAACAGATGAGTCAATGTTGAATCCTTTTTTTAATTAAAATTTTAATTGAGGTAATTGTAGGCTCACATGCAGTTGTAAGAAGTGACACATAGAGATTCCATGTGCTTTCTGCGCAGTCCCCCGATCAGTAAGTAGTTTCTTGCAGATCTAGAGGATTATATCACAGCCGAGACACTGACCTTGATACAGCTCGGCCGTCTTACTGAGATTCCCCGGCTTCCCTTGCACCAGGCTGTGTGTGTTGGGTTTAGTTGTCTGCAGTATTACCACAGGTAGGTCCGTGTAGGCACCGCTACTGTGAAGATACCGCGGGGATCACTTGTGTAACCACACCTGTGTGACTCTTCCTACCCCACCCCCCCCTTAGAGCCCTCTGACAACCACTGTCATTTCAGAAATATCATATAAGTGGAATCATACAGTATGTAACCTTTGGGATTGTCTTTTGTCACTTAGCATCATTCCCTGGAGACTTCTCCAGGTCATTGCTGTATTTATTAAGACTTTGGTTTTTCACAGTATTCGTTTGCTTCCAGTTGTGTGGAGTTGGTTATGAACTGGGACCAAAGGTGCCCCCACACTTACTTGAGGGCATCAGGGATAGCTTTTGATGCTATTTGATGGGCAGTTATCCCGACCCTAAAGAAAAAGAAGATGCTCTATATTTCTGGAGACACTTTCCTGTCAAGTTGAGCCCTGGTTGCGGGTCAGCACACTGGTAGTCACTGCTTTCAAGTATGAAATTTTGAATGTTTGAGGCATGATGGGCTTGGGCACGAGAATTCAGGAACCATTGCTCATGATTCTAGTTGTGGAAAAAAGATGACAAGGTAGAAGATTCTAGTTTGTGGAAAGAAGCTGTTCTCTTATCTGGATTATAAGAGGCATGAATTCGCATGCCCAAGGTTCTGGTACTCTCAAAAACACCAACGAAACCACAGGCTGTCTTCAGAGTGCCCCACAGGGCCGGTAGACATGGAGGGCAGAGCATGAAGAACACAGGGTCCTGCCCTGATACTGTGGTCCGGGTTGTGAGGGGCGGGAGACACAGCTCTTTGAAAATGCTTGTCCTGGGAAGACCAGCAGCACGGCGTCTTGTTTGCTGCCGAATTCTCAGTCTCTAGCACAGTGCTTGGCATCCAGGAGGCAGTGAAGGAAGGAAGGAGGGAGGGAGGGAGGTAGAAGGGAAAATTTTCAGAAACAGGGTGCCCCGTTCTTTTGGTGTGTGTGAGGGCTATGAAATATAAGCCCGAAAGCTCTGAAGAGTGTATGTGGGTGTTTGCTGTGAAGGGAGAGAGGCGGAGGAGGGGGACTCTCTCCCAGCCCCCAAACTGAATAAAGCCCCAAACTCACTATGTACTTTCCCATCTCATGGCCCTTCGACTTACTTTGCCCGGTGGGTCACTCCCCTCCAGATAATCTTCCTCATTAGGGCCCTCACTCACGGCCTCAGAGAGGCCTTCTGTGAACTCTGTATAAATCAGCCCGCCCATCCTTTCTCAGTGCTCTAGCCCCTTCCCCAGCCTAATTTTCTTCTTGGCATTGCGCGCGCGTGTGTGCGTGCGTGCGTGTGTGTCTGTCTGTCTGTCTGTCTCCCGACCAGAATGTCAGCTCCCTGAGGGCAGGGCCTGCCTCTCTCTCTCTCTCTCTCTCATCCACTGTTAAACCCCCAGCTCCTGGCACTAGGAGCTCAGTGTATGTTAAGGGATTTAATTAGCTGTTTTGAGGCTATTCTTTTGAACACATGTCCCTGGGAAGGGATAGAAGTTTCCCTCACTCCTGTAACCATGCATTTTGGTAACATTTGCATGGAGGGCCTGCTGTGTCCCTGGTATTGTGCGTGTGCACGAGGTAAGAGGAGCAAGGTCAACTCCCTGCATGCAGAGACTCCTGGGTGGCAAATGCTCACTTTTCTCAGGGTGATGGGCAGTTTGAGGGAGGCATGCCAGCTGCCCGTGAGGACAGAAGTCACAGTCGAAATGCTGACCCCTGAGAGGAGAGGTAGGCTTTTTGACTGAAGGGGAGAACAGGAGATTTTGGAAGTGTTGTTGGTCTTTATCCAGTTATGAGAAGATAGGTCCCGATTAATTTGAAAACTGCTTCTACGACCTCACCCACCACTTTCTCCGCCCCTCCCTCCGCTCCAGCCTCCTTGCTGTTCCTCCCAGACCATCTCATAATACTGTCTCCCAGATACCCGCGGCACCCCTCACTTCGGTGGGACTCTCAGGCCACTTTATCAGAGAGGCCTTTTCCTACCCACCATAGGTCAGATGTCTGCCGTCTCCATCAGCTTCACCCACACTGTCCTCTCCAGGGCACGTGTTGCCACCTGAAGTGTATCTTTTATACTTATGTATTTTTGTTGTATATTTTGTTTGTTTCATGACCCCCCCCCTCCACTGGAATGTGAGCCCCCCCAAGAGCTGGAGCGCGGGTTTGTTTGTGCTGCATCCCCAGTCCCACGAAAAATGCCAGCTCGTGTTAGGTACCCAGTAGTTGTCTGTTAAGGAACAGGTCAGCCCCTGGCCATCCTGCTAGAGGGAAGGGGCAACACAGACTAGCCCCAGGCCAACTCTGTTTCCCAGGGTTGTGTCCAAGGCAGCCGTGCTGCGGGGAAGTCCTTTCACGTGGTCTGAGGCTGCCAGTACTGACGGCAACCAACGCCTTGAAGGCCGGCCACAGCCAGGATGGTGGTTGCAGGGGGTCCAGAGGAGGGCACGTTTCCTGTGAAGTGGAGTTGTCGGGGAGGGAACTCCCGTGGATGAATATTGAGCCAGGACTTGACAACAGGGTGAGGTATATTCGGGCCACAAAAAGGAGGAAGGTTTTTCTGTCAGATACACAGAACGCAGAACAGATGAGGAAAGATACGGAAGTTGGGACTGCACTGTGAATGGTCTCGAACGTGAGCTCTGGGGAGTTGTCCACATGGCACCATCCTTGACTTGCCCTGCGTGGTCTTAGCCACTCCAGAGCTTGGGAATGTGTGATGCAACGGACTCTTAGCACATCAGCACTGCTGCTCTTCAGTGTTCTGAGCTTGTGAGCCTCCGCCCAGGCGGACGGTAGGTATTTCCCCCCCTTATTCAAGTATTCCCTTTCTATTTAAAAAAAATTTTTTTTTAATCTTTATTTTTTGAGAGAGAGATAGAGTGCAAGCAGGGGAGGGACAGCGAAAGAGGTAGAACAGGCTCCAGGCTCTGAGCTGTCAGCACAGAGCCCGATGTGGGGTTTGAACTCAGAAACCATGAGATCATGACCTGAGCTGAAGTCAGACACTTAACCGACTGAGCTACCTGTGCACTCCCTTCCACAAGGATTTCTATGTAGTGGGACTGCGATGCTGTCCTCGTAATGGTTTTGTTGATTTTTTTCTTCTTTTTGGAAACAAACTTGAACGGAAGAGTTGCAAGTATGATAGAAACAACACTTCTGAATCATTTCGGAATAAACCGCTATCCCAGTGTCCTGCCACCTGCATCGCTTTCCCCTGTACTTCAGTGTATTTCTGAAAAACCAAAACCATTCTCCTATATAACCACAGTAACAACCATCAAAACAAAACACTGATACTTTAATCTGCAGCCGCTACTCAGGGTTTGGCACCCCAATAATGATCTTTATAGCAAAAGGATCACACTTTGCATTTGGTTTTTGTGTCTCGTTGGTCTCCTTCTGTTTCCTTGATTCAGTGATCTTGAAACTTATGAAGATTGCAGAACAATTATTTGGTAAAATGCCTCTTAACTTGAGGTTCTCTGACATTTCGTCATGATGATACTCAGATGATTCATATTTGAAAAGAATATCATAGAATAAATTCTGTGTTCTCCAGAGTATCTAATCATGAAATCACAATTTCAGTTTATTCCATTCTGATGATGTTCATGTATCTTAGTTGATTAAGGTGAGGTCTTCCAGGCTTCTCCTCTGTGTAATTATTCTTTTCTCCTTTCTAATTAATAAGTATTTTTATGGGGAGCTACTTTAAAACTATGTGAATATTCCGTTCCTTTCACTTGTAACTTACTCGTTTGCTTGCTTCTATCTGGATGAGCTCGTGCTCTCCTGTATCAGATAGTGACTTCTTACCGTCAGTATTTTTGCGCTCCTGTCGCCCCAGGTTAGCTTGGAGGAACCCCTTCACGTTGGTCTCTGCAACCACTTGACATGCCCCGTCGTTTGTTGAACTTTTCCTTGCTTCTGGGCAACAAGCATTCCACATTCGTTTTGTACTTTCTTTGTCCTAGCCTCAAATTAACTTTTTTAAAAAAGAACTCTATTTCTTTTAGTTAAGAATGATATTCAGAAGCCAGAGTCTGGGCACCAGTTGTGTTCATTGCTAGTTAGGTATTGTTTGTTCCCAAGCCCTCTCAATAGTAGAGTGTGTGTATGTGTTTGCATACATGAAGGAGCATACACACATGTGGGCTCACAAAATTATATCTATGTTTATGGTTATGTCTGTCCCTATGTGTTAAAAACCATGAGTTGATGCCAATAGCTAATTCTGATCCAAGTTCACAGGACTCTTTTGAGACTTTTCCCTTTCCATTTTGGTAACTACTTTTTTCAACAGTGATCAGCCTGATTGTCATCATCAGTATATTTATTGATTGATTAATCACGCTCCCCACATGGATACCTGCTTTGCTCTCTTGGGCTCTGATCAGCATGGGGATATTTTAAAACTCCCCAGTGATGCTGATGTGTAGCCAAGACATAGCACAACACAGCCCTACAGAACCAGGAGCACCTTGTGGCTCATTTGGTTGAGTGTCTGACTTCAGCTCTGGTAATGACTTCACGGTTTGTGAGTTCAAACCCCACATCGGGCTCTGTGCTGACAGCTTGCTCAGAGCCTAGAGCCTGCTTCAGATTCTGTGTCTCCCTCTCTCTCTGCCCGTCCCCTTGCTCATGCTCTGTCTCTCTCAAAAATAAACATTAAAAAAAACTTTTTTTTTTTAAAGAAGAAAGGTGAACTCTGTACTTTTTGATTCATTATTAAGTGAATGGCAGGTTTTTAAGTCCGGTTTGGTTTGGGAAAATAAATTCTTCCTAAGGAAGTGAAATCTAAAGAGAAAACTCTATCCTACCAGTATAAGCAGTAAAAGATCAGGGTGAAAGCACAGCCTGTCTCCTGGAAAGCTTTGAAAAATATTTGTTTTGGAAATAACTCTGCTTGTAGCGAACATGAGTTTTAGTTCCTTTCCCTGAATTACCTGTTTATAGGAAAAAATACTTGAAAAGGTTAGTTGTTTTTAAGAATGTGTTTCATTAAAGACTTGCTTTGCTTTTCATTTTCTTTTTTTACATTACATTTTTAAAATAAACTTTTTAGAATAGACCTAGAAATTGCAACTAATTACTTTTTAGAGCATTGAATATTTATACAGAGTTTTAGACTGTGGTTGCTCTTTTCCTGTAGTGCATTGCACTTTAAAAATGCAGGAAGCAAGTCACAGTAACTGGGTCATAAGGAACGCCATCTTCTTCCACTTGCAGCCGGAGGAAGCAAGAGGCTCTGGGAGCCAAATACAGCAGGACCTGTGGCCAGCCTACCTTAGCCGGTCAACATCCATCTTGCCAATTTTCATAAAGCCGTGTTCTTAAAGTAGTGCAGTGCTTGTAGGTGGATTTTCACCACGAGCTTCACTCTGAGACTGATGTGCACACGCTCTAGCTCCAGAGAAATCCAGTATTCGACCTAAGGGAATTACAACAAAATCTTCTCCTTGTTTGTGTTTTTATTTTTTTAATGTTTGTTTCTTTTTGAGAGAGTGTGAGCGGGGGAGGGGCAGAGAGAGGGAAGCAGAGGGTCTGAAGCGGGCTCTGCAGCAGCGAGCCCAATGCAAGGCTTGAACTCACAAACTGCGAAATCATGACCTGAGCTGAAGTTGGATACTTAACCGACAGAGCCACCTAGGCACCCCCTTGATGTTTTTAAAGTTTTCATTGAAGTTACGTTTGGAGTGCAAATTGTGCACGTTAGGATTTTGTATGTTTATGTCAGAGGCACAGAAGGAGAAAGGCCAATATTTGTAAATGGGGACAGAACCAGGGAAAGCTTGACATATGGGTAAAACACTGATTTTGTTGTTGTTGTTGTTGTTTAGTTCTTGTTTTCTAGAAATCAAGCTTTACTTACCTGCTGACGAAAGCCAACTTCAGTGTTGGTTCTCAGTTCCTTTGTACAGGCTGAGTGGTTACCAATCCCCAAATGTGATTCCTTCCAGAACTGTCTGTGATTTTTGCCACGTCTACAAACATTTACTTAATACTTTTAATTTGTCTGACTTCCAACTTAGCATTTTTCTAGATGGTGTCTGTGAAACCATGAGTGTGATGTGTTGGCTCACCTAAAATCACAAGTATCTGTTCAGTATTTGGGGGGCACTGGGAACTAGAGCTCGGACTCTGCGTCCAGCTCTGAAATTCAGTAAGCGTGGGGTTGAGGTTTCCTGCCTGGAGCTCTGAAGTGACAGCAGTGGTTTCACAATGCATTCTTCCATTTGATACGTAGAGAATGAGAGTTGGCAGCTCACTATATGCATTATATTAGAATACGTATTAGAATATGTCACATAATAGAATAAACATAACTTTATGAAGGACTTCTCAGATGTGAGGCATTACAGTATATTAATTTCTTAAGATTCCAGCACATTTCTTTAACTAGAATCTTTAGTATTATGTATCATTTTTCTTCTAATTGAGGGTGTGCAGGAAGATGCAACTGTGAACTCACTTAGGACTACATGGATTTATAGGACACATGGTACCTGCCTTAAAAACACAAATAGAGAACATATAAAACATACAGTATTAATAATGTATAAGAAAAATATGGAATATAGAACATAGAATTTTATATTCACCATTCTGAAGATGTCAGGGGAAAGTACCTAAATTGTGATAAATATCTGTGTACCATAAGTGAATTAGTATATTCTATATTATTTGTGAGAAATATTGCCTTTCAAAAAATATATTCCTTACTTTTTCTTTGACATTATTAATGGGGTATTTTATGTGTTTTCTCCTTATACTTTTAAGACTGAACACTAAGAGTTCTATAAATCTATGGAATCCAGGAATATTCCCAGAAGCCAACTGGATGTTGTCACGTTCAAATCAGGATTTTTGCTGAGTGTGTGTGTTCTTTGAGGAAGATACTATAAAGCTCACTTTAATGGGCTTCTTTGAAACCAAACTTGATGTCCTACTTTGCAGAAAAGATAACAAACCACAATATGAGGATAACTAAATGGTAGTGAGTTTTAGGCATCCTCTTTGCTTAAGTAAAATACTGTATTCTGCTCAGTTACAGAGAGGGCATGTTTTGCATACTGTCTACAAGCATTTAATTTGCTACACAAACAGACTGTGAATATAGCTGTTAACCTTCTGGTGTGACATTACTTTAACAGAGAGAAGGAGCAAGAAAGGGAAGAACAGTTAATGGAAGACAAGAAAAGGAAGAAAGAAGATAAAAAGAAAAAAGAAGCCACTCAGAAGGTGGGTTTATTACTTAAATCTGTCCCTGCATTCGCCCTGCGCCTAGAGTCAGAGCCTGCCTTGGGCGGGCTGCCGGACATCTGAATAATGCTGCCTGCTTAGTTTACTCGGAAGCTTTAAGATCAGAAAGTGGGAGTTGAAGACCTACACTTGTTACCCTAGAGTAGATGCTCCATAACGCCGCAGCTGATTTAATGAGAACGCCAGTGCACAGTGTGGAGAAGAGCAAGGGAGTCCTCACCGCTTGAATTCTTGTCGAATTTCCTTATTCGTGTTGCAGTTAATCTCTATTTTCTTAGGTCAGCTTATAAAATAACTTTTCAAGTCTTGCCTTAGGTCACCCCAATGTCCCCCTTGTGGTCATTCGTACGAGTCTGCCTTCTGATCATTCCATAAGGAAACCTCCCTCGCAGGACCGGTGGGCCTGCTTAGAGCTTTGCGGGGGAGATGGTATTGCATGGCGTTGAGAGCTTGCTTAGGGAGGAAGAGAGGCTAAAAGGAAAAGACCTAGGTGTCTTTGCTGTCAACCGATAGGTCATATTGACGTGCTTGACCGGGGTGCTGCCCTCTGCTTCAGTGTGTGCCCTGCAGCCCCCTCCCTTGTCTGCTCTTCCTCCCCCCACCTCCCCATTCTTTAGCGTTGCCGGACTCGGGCTCTGGCTCGGCAGGCCTGCCTTTGTGCCGTTTTTGGAGGTAAAGTGATTTGCCTCCAGTTCTTATCACCACTACCCAGAGCACTTGGGAAGCAGGATCTCACAGTGAGGCAGGTTTGAGGGTTCCTGCTACGGAACCAGGTTATTGAAGCTCAGTTTAGGGAGGTGGAAACTGTTACAGGGTTCAGAGGGCACTCGAGATTTAGAACGGACTCCAGGCAGGCATTGGGACACAAACCAGTGTAGGCTGTAAGGGACACCAGGAGTTTCCCAGCATTGTTGGCTGTAGTGTATATGCCATAATTCAGTTTTCTGAACTTTTGAAATAGATCGTTTATGAGTGCCAGCATAAAGAAACGATACTGGAAATATTTTCCTAATTGGATTGCATGTGACCCTGCCACATTAAACATACAGAATGTAATTTTATCTTATAATCATGACTTAATTACAAGTAATAGTCCTTATTGTTTGGTGTTATAATAGACTGCTGTGTGCACTCCTTAAGCTCTTGTCTGCTTTTAATTGTACTTCTGTTCCTATTCACATGATGTGCTCACCATCACACCCTCATACCCTCGGTGTACCTGCTTCCAATGTGTTGCTTCTAATCCGAGCTTATTAGAATTGTCTAAAATGTCAGTAAAGAGTCTGAATAAAGATGTCAGAAGAGAACCCAGGGGCCCTTTTCATACTTAAACTTCCCTTTGGGGACACAGCCCCGGTTCACATTTTGAGGTTGTGATTACCAGGTCCACCAGCTATTGGGTGTTAGGGCTTTGCCCCTCTGCACACAGACCTTCCACCCAGAGCAGTGGAGAGTGAACCTCAGTGAAGGCTTTCTTCCCTCTAGGGCATTCCCATTTCATCGACTAAGTTGGTATACAAATTGGGTTTTGCAGTCTGTGTGAATGATTCATAGGCTGGACACTCATGAACTTGAGCCAAGGCTGGTAACAAGAAGATACCAAATGGACAGATTATTTCAGGCACTATCTATACAGTCTACATTTTTCACTTAGGTAACAGTGTTTCTCCCCTGGAAATTATCCGTATCTGGAAGTGATTTATAATATATGCATCTATAAACTTTTGCTGTGGATCCCACTAATAGAAAAATGATTTGAAATATGAGATGGTGTGGATTTATTCAAAAGCAAATTGGGATGGGAGCACCTGGGTGGCTTAGCCAGTTAAGTGTCCAACTCTTGTGTTCAGCTCAGGTCATGATCTCACAGTTTGTGAGTTCAAGCCCCGCATCAGCATAGAGCCTGTGTGGGATTCTCTTTCCCTCTCTCTCACTCTCTCTGCCCCTCCCTTGTCTGTCTGTCTGTCTCTCTCTCAAAAATAAACAAACATTTAAAAAATAAAAATTTGGGGGCACATGGATGGCTCAGTCAGTTGAGCGTCTAACTTTGGCTCAGGTCATGATCTTGCAGTTCATAGGTTCGAACCCTGCATTGGGCTCTGTGCTGGCAGCTCAGAGCCTGGAGCCTGCTTCCAATTTTGTGTGTCCCTCTCTCTCTCTGTCTTTCTGCCCCTCATCTGCTCATGATCTTTCTCTGTCTCTCAAAAATAAATAAAAATGTTAAAATAAAAATGTTAAAAAATAAAATAAATAAAAATGTTAAAAACTTTAATGTTTATTTTAGGAGCGAGCGAGAGAGGGCAGGGGAGGGGCAGAGAGGGAGGGTGACAAAGGATCTGAAGTGGGCTCTGCGCTCACAACACAGCCCGAGGCGGGGCTCGTTCTCACCGACCGCAAGATCATGACTTGAGCTGAAGTCGGACCTTAACCAACTGAACCACCCAGGTGCCCCTACAGATACACAGCTGGACAGTCTCTCATCTGCACTTGCATCTGCATTAGGAACTGGTTCTCAAGTTATGGCAACGAGGATAATCACCATAACTAAAATTTCAAATGGTTAGGTATGAACAATAAAAATTCAGTCATTTTTTGATCCCAAATGTTCTAGATTGGCTGTCACAAGATCCAGGCCAACACGCGGCTTTGGATGTTGTTTTATCATTCTGAACCATTGTGTAATTTCAGAATTAAATTCCAATTTAGCAGTTTTAAGAAAGAGTACAAAGCTTACCATGTGATTGTCTTAGTGGTTTCCAACCTTATTGTAGAGACAACGCCTCAGCTAGGAGGCATGAAATTTGCTGTGATGCAAAGAGCTGCAGAGAATGTGCCAGAGGTTCTATTGTGTGGTCATTCATTCATTCAGTCAGCACCGTTTGCGGTGCTTCCACATCCTTCTCGCTGCTCACCCTAGCACCTTTGTAATCGTCTCCTCCTGTCTGTCTTCCCTGTTAGACTGTAAGTTTCTCAAGGTTTTATCCCTGTTTGTATTTCCAGGAAGTAGGGTGGTCAGTGCCCAGTACAGAAGAGTCACTCAAAAAATGTTTGTTTAATAAATTAATGGTCAAAAGTGAGTTCTGGCAATGTAACTGTCTTGAAGAATTGGCTTTTATTTTAAGTTAAATTAGGGGCGCCTGGGTGGGTTAGTTGGTTAAAGTGTCCGACTTCCGCTCAGGTCATGATCTCGTGGTCCATGAGTGCCAGCCCCGAATCGGGCTCTGTGCTGACAGCTCAGAGCCTGCAGCCTGCTTCGGATTCTATCTCCCTCTCTCTCTGCCTAACCCCCCTCTCAAACTCATGCTCTGTCTCTGTCTCTCAAAAATAAATAAACATTGAAAAAAATTTTTTTAAGTTAAAATATTTCCAGACATTAAAGTTGAGCTTTTCTCATGAGCAGTTTGCTCTTTCTAGAGCCATCACTGAGTAAATTGTGTTCGCTTTTCATTCATGAGAAAGGTGTCAAGGAAGGATTCCATTCACATTCATTAAGCTGATGCCGCAAAAGGATCATTGTTTAGTGTTGGCAGAACATATGCTTTGATCCTCCAGCTTTTCACCGTCTGGAGGACAGCTCTTTTAACAGCAACCACATTGTAAGACATATTTGACATTATTTGGGTTTGTCACTTACAGCTGGGGAAAGCACTGACTTCCTGTATAACTTGATCTTCAAAATGGCATTCTAAGAACTATTCATAATGATATAAAATTTAAATTGCCTTAAGGAATTGGTATGTGGAGACAAATTAGTTCATTGGTTAAATGGAGTTTTAGAAAAACTGCACTGTAGATGTGAGCTCTGTAATGATTAGTACAGGGAAACACATTTTAAGGTATTGTCTACCACAAATTCAATACAGTAGATTAAGCTTGGCTTTTAATGCGAGAATGTAAGGAATGCTCCAGGAGGTCACTCAGGATCCGCGTCTGGCAGTGGTGTGCTGCAATCCCCGGTGCAGGGGGCTGCTTAGCTCTAGGACTTAACTCTGCAAAGGTGGGCCAGTTTTCATGAGCACCTGGAGTAGTAACGTGGCATGACCACCAGCCACAAACAGTCAAACGTCTTCTCTTCCAATATGAAGTCAGATAACCATTAAAAATGCTTTGGAAGATTAACATTTGGGAAAGGGGAGTCAAAATCATACATGATCTCAATAATGGTGGTGTTGGTGGTAATGGTAATATAAGCCCTATTAGAATTCTGGTGCATTTTCTTTTGGATTTTTTTTTTATGCATGACCTTGTGTTGTTTTATTTTAATATTATAGGGCATGTATAATTAGTTGCCCTCCTTCATTTTCCTCTCTTAATCATCAGTTCCAAACTCTCTAAAAAACCCACTATTCTATTCAGCCTATTCAGTCTTAGGTTAATCATTTCCATAGATGTGTTAGTTACTCTGTAAAGAAATACTTTCAATAAAGCAATCTTTATTTGTCCAGAATGTACATATTTCACTCATTGCTGCATATCACACTGTTTCCATGAACTTTGATTGAAAGTTACATTTATTGAGCATTGGCATAGGATATCCAGTTTAATCCTTATAACAACCCTTTGTATGGAGATACTATTATTATCTGTATTCAACAGATAAATAGAAAACAGATCACACAGCCAGGAAGGGCATGGCTTGGTTTTAAATCCTTACTTCCTGCCACGGCGTCTGATACCTCTGATGATGGGCCCTCGATTTGAGATCAAGTGTTTGAGTCCATACTCCTAGGGTAACCTTTTTGTCTCTATGGCTAATTTCGTTTCTAGGCTTCATCATTTAATGAGAGTGGACTGCTTCTGGTTTTAATTTTTAGTGTCCTTCATAATCATGGTCACATGTGATATAACTGGACACGTGACCACTGTCCTTACAGGAGAATGTCCAAACTGACTCTCAGCTTTTTTTCCTGGATTTGAACTCTGCTTGTGTGTCTGACAGCTTGAATTACTTGAGTTAATCAGCATTTAAGTAGTCTTATAATATCGAACTAGAAGGTAAATCTCATTCACTTGTATCTGGTAATTTATTTTTCAGGTCACGGAACAAAAAACCAAAGGTAAGATTTTTTTCTTTCCTTTCTAAGTTGTTGGAACCTTCTGTGTTTAGATTTTACACTCTTGCTGATTCAGCCTCCAATCCACTTGATTAGTGAGTCGGTGCAGAGTAATTAAATTGGTTGTTTGCAGCCACTGAAGAGCAGTAATGATAAATTAAAAGTACTTGTAGTAGTGTTTCTGGTTGGCCTTAAATTTTTTAGGAGGCAAAAGAGATCATAAAAATACCTTGTTTTGAAAGTATACGGGTCATGATTTTGAACTGACCTTTTCAAAACAATAACAAAACACTAGTCCCTAATTTACAGATGCAAAGATTTTTAACCATCTTGATCCATGACCTGCACTGAGCCTGAAAGGGAGCGTTATGTGTAGGTTGGTCACGTGGTCATCTGAGGTAGAGCCTGGAATATGCTTTTTTATCAAACTGATGCACTTTAACCCTATTAAAATAGTGATGTCCCTCATGTCATCCTCAGCCTAATAGCCTCTGTGTTCTCAGGTCTCTCTTTCTTCTGTTAATTTTGATCATGCAGTTTTGTCTGGTACTGGCCACACTTTTGGTCAGTTCCCTTTCAGAATGGTAGACTTCATTCCTTGAGACCAATGTTCTAGCTCCTATCCTTGCCCACTTGTATGTGGTTCTCGACCAGGGTACACATTAAAATCATTTGCTTGATGACTTGTCAAAATACGCGCAAGCGTGGGCCTCCTCGCAAACCTTCATGGTGTCGGGCCACAGTCCTAGCACATGGACTTTGAGAAGCTCTGTTGGACATGTCCCAGGTTGAGAACCACTGCCCCGGAAGGAGGGAATCCCTAGGACTGTGAGAACTCGGAGGAAGGTCAGGATGATGGATGGGTCAAGATGTGAGGAGAGGCCTTCTAATGATTGGTTTCTTCATGGTTTTATTTTCTGTTATTGGACCACCAGGCCAAGGCCTGTCACACAGTGATGAAGAACTAACAAAGACAGTGCTAGTTTGTAAGGAAACTTAGTTCTGGAAAATACATTCTTAGATGACTAGACAATACTGTAATGTATTTCTAACCAAAAGGCATTTCCAGGGAAAATGTAGAGGTTCTGTGAAGACATGGACTAGACTCCGGGACCTGGTAGTGATTTAGAAAATAAACTGATATGAACTATTATTAGTTATGATTATCTTAATTACTTAGAATAGTGTTCTTCCCTTGTATTTTCAGGCAGTACCAACCCAGAAATGGGCTCTATTTGGAAGTGTGTTTATAAATTACTTGTTTGAAATATAAGTCACACTTTACCATAAAAATAGAGTTCTTGTCAGTGGGACAGTGTCCATATTTTCTAAACCAACATACTGTCTAGGAAAGGATTTGGGCACATAGTATTTATGTTTGTAGGACTTTTTGATGATTTATGGGGACAACAGATGAGAAAATTAGCATTTCCCTGGAAAATCCAGGCTCTGTGGTTGTTGGAACATGGTGGTTCAGTTCTTGGGCCTGGCCACAGTCTAATGTTCACGAAGCCACGTACCAGTTAAGCTGTGGAAACAAGCTACCCTGTATGGTACATCGTGTTTCTACTGGAAAATTGAAAATCCATTAAGGCATTTTTTTCTCAGATTTTTTTTTCCTCTAGGTCTATTCTCAGAAACGCATTCCTCTTCCCTCTGCCAAAATCTTAAAAATCAAACTTTCTTTTCTGCTTACTACTGAATTTTCTTTCCGATTAGGATCTTTCTCACACCTACTGTAAAATGGAATACAGCCTCACAGTTTCTGTCCTCTTCCTACCCCACCTCCTCCTCCATGAAAAAATGAGAGTAAAGTAATCCTAAAGAAAGATGAGACCCTGCTTCAGGTCTCCTAAAAAATTCACTGAGTAGAACCACAGAGAAAACGGAAGTAAAAATAAAAATGATCTCTGGAGTCTGTTAGACTCTAAGTAGAGGCAGAGGAAAACTGAGAATACTGGATAGAATAGGACAGGATTTCAAGTGGAAATTATATGAAGACACGACCTTTCTAGTTTTTTACCCCACTTCAACCACATCTTTATGTTTGTTCCCCAAGAACCTGCCTGCACTCTAATCCCATTCTTCACTTCCCTCAGCTGATGTTTCTGGGTCCTTTTCCTCTTCCCGAAGATGGTGCCTTAGGGAGTCTCCCTGTAACTCTGAACCTGCCCCTCTTTCCCCAGTAGGCCTTATAAGAAAAACAACTCTATTGGTGCCAAGTCTCTGTACAGAGGACTGAGGTCAGGTTTGTCCATGTTTCAGTCTTTATCTTCCATTATTAAAATTAAAAAAACCCCACACAATTCTGTAGAATAGGGCGGGATTTCAAGTGGAGGTTCTGTGAGCACATGGACTTAGACTTGGGCCTGCCAGCCTGCAGACAGTACACAGCACTTGAAGTAGTGGCTGATGTCCCCCTTTGTTGGATATTGGACTTAGAATTGCAAGAGTTCGGGTGCCTGGGTGACCCCGTCAGTTAAGCATCTGACTGTTGACTTTGGCTCAGGTCATGATCTCATGATTCATAAGATCGAGTCCCACATTGGGCTCTCCATTGACAGCATGGACCCTGCCTGGAATTCTCTCTTTCTCTCTCTCTCTCGCTCGCTCGCTCGCTCGCTCGCTCACTCGCTCTCTCACTCTGCCACTTCCCCACATGTGCGCACATGTGCACCCACACACATTCTTCAAAATAAACAAATAAATAAGCACTTAAAAAATAAATTTAAAAATTAAAAAGTTTAAAAAAAATCTCAAGAGTCTATGGTGTTGATGCAACAGACCAGGTAGAACAAGAATGGAGGGTATGATTAGGAGATGCTGTATAACACAGGGGTTTGGACATAGCAATTTTGCTTTGTGAAAAAGCTGTTAGGGGCATGGTTGGCTTGATGGTGTTGTTATCAGTGTGAAAGGACTGATTTATAAAAATTAACCTGACCTTAGGTGGCATTAGCAGGAGTACAGCATCTGGGAAGGGATTTGCAGTTCCTGTAACGTGCCCAACACTGTGGAAAGAAACAGATCAACTTCCGTGGAGCCTATGCGGTTTGGGCCAGATTGGTCAATGAATTTGAACCTGTATCACATTTGCATGGGTTAAACACGTGGGAATGTCCAACCCCCAGGGGGGAGGCTTCCTACCTGAGGAAGCTCAGGTAATAGTCTTTAAAGTTTGGAAGGGCTCTGGGGCCTGACACTTAGCAGTCTCTCTTGGTAAATATCTGTCGGATGTTTTGTTCGATGAGACTTATTCTGCTACCAAAAGTGCTGATGGCGAGAGTCAAAGCAACAGGGAAAAACCTCCAGCTCAATATAAGTTGAAATTTTTAGATATTGTCCAGAGCAGCAGTCCCATGACTTTACCCCCACCCAGGGCACAGCCCAGGGACAGCACCTTCCCATCAGCCACCTGGGGTGAAGATGGACCACTGTGGGACTTCAGCCACAACTCTGTCTTTCAGTCTTCCCCAGAAGGCGTATTTAGTGAGTGCCTGGTGGTGGTTGGGGTGACTTAGGATGTTCGGAGAAAGAGCGAAGTCTACAACGCCTTCCAGTTTCTGACTTGAGAAGCCGATTGGGTAATGACTCTTGTTTCTTGAACTAAGAGAAAACAGAGAGCTGGGGAACAAGTTTGAGGAAGAAGGGTTGAAGAGATCTGAGTTGGAGGTAGTGATTTGGGGAAAACTTGGACATAAATGGTAAAGTCTGAGCATGGGGGAATCTGTACTCAAATAACTTAAATGTTGGAAGAGTGTAGGCCCCACCTTCATGTTCAAAATTTTTAAAAAGACACAATGTGGAGTACTTGTGTGGCTCAGTCGGTTGCACATCCAACTTTGGCTTGGGTCATGATCTCACAGTTTGTGGGTTCAAGCCCCACGTCATACTCTGTGCTGACAACTCAGAGTCTGGAGCCTGCATCAGATTCTCTGTCTCCCTCTCTCTGCCCCTCCCCTGCTTATGCACTCGCTCGCTCGCTCTCGCTCTCGCTCTCTCTCTCTCTCTCTCTCTCTCTCTCAAAAATAAACATTAAAAATTTTTCTTAAAAAAGGACCACTCATAACCAAATTCAGATGCCATCTTACAACTCTAATTAGGAGATTGCCGGCTCTCACCCTCTGAGCAAATCTGACTCTCCTCCATTTTTGTATTGCCCATGAACTAGGAATGTTTTTTACATTTTTTAATGATTAGAAAAATTATAGAAGAATGATATTTTGTGGCAATGAAAGTGGTGTGAAATTTATATTTTAGGGAGATCGGTATTGTACGGAGCACAGCCGCACTGTCATTTACATGTAGTCTCTGGCTGCTTTGCCTATACGCACAGTTGAGTCCTTACAACCAAGACAGTATGGCCAGCAAAACCTAAAATATTTACTGTCTGGCCCGTTACAGAAAAAGTCTGCTGAGCCCTGACCAGAAGTGTGAGAGCCCACAGAGGAAGAGAGGAAGGAAGAGGTGAAGAGCTGCTGGCGTGGGTCTCAGCAGCTCTCCCAAAGCAGAGGGAGGATATGGCCAGTAGTGTCCGAAGTTTGCAGAAAAGTCAAGAGAAGGCCCACCGAGTGTCCGTTAGACTGGCAATGAAGATGACTAGTAGTTGAATGAGAAGAGTTCCCAGGGAGATGTTCAGGGCAAAAGCCAGTGTGCATGGAGTCCCAGGAGCGAGTCAAGGTAGAGAAATGGAGGCAGTGCTTAGAGGTCACGGAGGAATCTTCAGTGAATGGCAGCCGCTGTCTGCGCGTCATCAGTCAGTCTGAGATTCTTGTTGTATTGCATTGTAACCACTGATTACTTACCAAGAAATTTTAACTTGAAAATAATGTCTTTTCAAGGGCTTGTATGTGTTTTAACTACGACTTTTAATAAAATATTTCTAGGGGTGCCTGGATAACTCAGTTGCTTACGGGTTCCCCTTTTGATTTCAGCTCAGGTTATGATCCCAAGGCCGTGGGATCAAGCCCTGCATAGGGCTCCACGCTGCACTTGGAGCCTGCTTGGGATTCTCTCTCTCCCCTCTGCCCCCTCCCCTGCTTGAGTGTGTGTGCGCATGCTCATTCTCTCTCTCTCTCTCTCTCTCTCTCTCTCTCTCTCTCTCTCACAAAGTTCTCATCATAAGAAAAATATTTCTAGAAGGGTTTTTTTAATGTTTAAATATCAAGATAGTTAAAGATAGTAGTTCATATTGGTCCAGCCTGTTTCAGAATTTTCTTAATACTTTTATCTGAAAAAGTAGCATTTTACTGAAGTTTTTCAGAAATAAAAGCAATTTTGAAGTTCAGACTGTAAGATGAGAATAACGCCAACAGGAAAGGGAAAAGATGCAGTCGTTAGAGTAAATACATGGTTTTTGGAAGTCAGTGAGTGGAAATTAGAAAATAGGACGCCCAGCATTTTTCACAATGTCTTTGTTTCTCTTTGCTACAGAGATCATGTTTAAGCTGCTGACCTTTTTTCTGGGAGATGACCCTGTTTTCAGCAGCTTATCTTTAGAAAGATTTGCACTACCACCTACAAGTCAGAAAGGTTCTAAAGAGAGACAAGAGGATCTGAAAGCAGTTCCCACTCCATCATAATTGCCGTCTCCTCCACTAGTACCTGGCATCCTGGAGCATGCTGTAATGCTCGCCCTGATGCCAGGAGGTTCTGAGTGTGGACCTTGGGAAGCAGGTTGGACTGGGCCCCCTGCCTAACAGCTGACTGCTCTTCGGTTAGTGTCTAGAGTTCTGAATGGCCCCTAAATGCTTCAAATTCTTGAAATCACAGAAGGGTGTAAGAAAAAAATCGAACAAGAATTCATTCAAGTTCTGAGGCGCCTGGGTGGCTCAGTCAGTTGAGTACCCAACTTTGGCTCAGATCATGATCTCACGGTTCATGAGTTCGAGCCTCGCGTCAGGCCCTGTGCTGACAGCTCAGAGCCTGGAGCCTGTCTTCAGATTCTGTGTCTCCCTCTCTCTCTGACCTCCCCTGCTCATGCTGTCTCTCTCTCTCTCTCTCTTTCAAAAATAAATAAAACATTAAAAAAGAGGGGGGTATTATTTATGATCTCTTCTATCCCTGATGTGGTGGGGAAATGCTTGGAGGCACTTTTGCAAGGACTCTTGCACAACATGTGATGCCTACCAAGTTTCTTTGATTGTGCTTTGAATGTCGTAACGTTAATCGAACTGGTGTTCAGACCGCTGTGCTGTAGGCTGCCCTTACTATGTTTTACTCTGTTTCAGGCAGTGAGTCCAGGCGTGTGACAGACCTGGTTAACGTAGAGTGGAGATTCTAGTGCTTCTATGGAAGGGCGGGCTCATGGAAGCATAGCTCCTTCCATCCTAAAAACCAGTTGGGAAGAATTCTCCCAGCCTTTGCCAACATCTTGTTTCTTCTCATAATAAGAGGAAAGGGGACTGGGAATGCCATCTGCTATGGAATCTTGCAGGCACAGAGAGAAAATGAATCGTTGAATAATTCCTCTTCACTCATGTATCAGTTATTTTTACTCATCAGCTGCTATAAGGTCATACAGAGCCTAATGATAATGTCATGCAATGGCCAATTTATTTTCTTAAGAAATAGGTTTATTCTTTTGGTTATCAGGTTATGGATCCTCTGACCTCCCTTCCTTACAGAAAGGTCCAGTACTGCCTCATGATTGTCTGAAATTAGACCATGGGTTGCCTTGAAGTTACTTCCGGCTCTTGCTCCTTTTTCTTGTTACACCCAGTACTCCCGAATGTCCAGTGGAGGTAGATTGGGTCCCCTGATTTCTGATGATGTGTCTCTCTTCATAAAGGAGCCAGTTCAATGAGCAACGTGCTGGCCCAAATGTTACTCTGGATGTCAGGGAACTTGATCTTAGAATCATCCGAACTGTCAGGCTCAGTGATTGTTTCTGTAATATTGCCAACTTCTGTTTGCCAGGCAGATTTTCTTGGAAAGGGTGGCAGTCTTTTGGTAGGATGAGGCAAGGGATATAGAGATCTAGAAGAAGATTCTTTGGAGGACTGAGGGGGAAAGTCCTCAATTTCTGCAGTGTCCTGCACATTGTATCTTCACACGGTCATCCTACACATTCCCATACTTACTATTCACCCTTTTTAAAAGTAAGGTAAAACATTAAATTCTTTAAAATAAATAGGAAACATGCCTACATTTTTACATTTTTGTTTTAAATAGTTGGAATAGATTTCAACAAATTTTGTGGTACCCTTAATTTTTTTTTTGACCAAAGCAAAAAAAAAACAAAACTGCACAAAACTTACAACATTTCTAATGATTTACACAGAGTGCCAAGCAAGAGTGTTTTTTGTTCAGGTAGTTGTAGAAATTAAAACCGAGTTGATTTTGTGCTTCTCCAGGGCTGAGCTTCCCTGTGGGGTGTACTCTGTGCCAGGCCCTAAGGAAAAAGATGAAAGATGGGTCTCTACCCTTGAGGGACTCTTGGCCTGGTGAGAGCAAGGAGCTTGTAAATGAGAATTTTAATATAATATGATAAATTCGTGGTAAAGAAAGACGGACAGACCAGGTATTCCAGGAGCGCAAGTAAAGGTGCTTAGCCTACCTAGCCCAGGGGCTTCAGGAAAAGTTTCCCAGAGGTAGATCTTTAAGAATGTGGATAAAGGACTTTTGGGCTGAGAGATTCAAACCTTGACTGAGGACTCAGCCTGAGACCCATATGTACCCCTCCACCTGCTAGGGAGCCCTCCAGGGATTTAGGGGAGTAAATGGTGGTTGCTTCCCCTCCCCCTTAATTAATGGACTAGAGTTCTGTGGTGTTGCTGTCTTCAAGTCCTTGTCCCCCTCAGTCCCCACCTCTGCCCCATCTCCATAAACTGAAGATGTAGGGGATCTAGAAAGACCACGTCCACCCACAGGAGGATTGAAGGTCCATTACTGGAAGGGGTCTCGTGTAAGTTCTCTTAAAAACAATCTTTAGAAAAATGTATTGGATTTCAAAGACCGTTTTCCAATCTTTCTCTTTCAGTGCCCGAAGTGACGAAACCAAGTTTAAGCCAACCAACGGCCGCCAGCCCAATTGGCAGCTCTCCATCGCCACCAGTCAATGGTGGCAACAATGCCAAAAGGGTGGCAGTGCCGAACGGACAACCGCCAAGCGCCGCCCGCTACATGCCTCGGGAGGTGCCGCCGCGATTCCGTTGCCAGCAGGACCACAAAGTGTTACTAAAACGTGGGCAGCCCCCTCCACCATCCTGCATGCTCCTCGGGGGCGGGGCAGGGCCTCCTCCCCCCACGGCACCCGGAACAAACTCCAACAACGCACAAGTGACAGGAACGCTGCTGCAGAGTGACGGTGGGACTGCACCAGGTGAGGAACCGGGGCCGGAAGGGATTTCCTGGCACCTTTAAAGAGAGTGAGCACTTCTTTTGTGCTGCCTGGTAGAGAGTCCCCGGAAGACTGTCGGGGTCACTCCCAAGACAGGAGAGCATCCCTGCATGAGAGGTGTCCTAGCACTTCTCTTCTGAAACTAGCTTTTAGTGTCCAGGGTGTGCCGTTGGCATGAGAGGCTAGTGTGGCTGCCGTTCGTCATCACCATTTGGGGCTTTTTTCCTTTTCTGACAAGTGCATTATAAACGCGGGCCTCCATGGTTCCAGCTGTCCCCACAAGTGTGTGCCCAGGGTAAGACAGGAGGTGGGACCAGTACAGACGCTCGATGTGAGTCCTGGCTGCCTGAGTGTATGTTCCTAGAACGCTGGGGGTTCTCTTCGATTACAGTGAGAATCCTGTCTCTTCGATTACAGTGTAGAATCTTGAGGGGGGGAGGATGCCAGACAATATCATTCTATCATTTTTTATTAGATGTTTACTGTCTCATGTGCAGAGTAAAGATGGAGAAGAACCTCATGGTGACAGAGGCTTCTTGCAGACTTTCTATGGCGGGCCTCAGACCAGGCCCAGAGCAGGCAAGGGAAAGCTTCCTGGCCCTTCCTTCCTGGCATCAGCATTTACAAAAGAAAGTCTGTGAGGAGTGGTCACGTTGAGTGTTTCTGCAACCGAGTCTAGCCAGGCCTGGACACAGACAGGGGTCTGGGTCCAGTGTGGGTCAGATTCTGTTTGCATTCTTAAAACCAAGGAGGCCCCTAAATCTGAAGAGTTTGAGATTCTCTGCTTCCCTACTTTTATATGGCTCTCTGTAAGATTTTTTCAACTTTATATTGATTTAAAACTTCTCGGTTAAAGTAACTAAAACAAGTTTAGAAGAAATTACTGGGTTAAAAGCATGTCATTTTTCCCTTCCCCCCACCAAATATGATAAATTCCACCAAAATATGTGCTAAGCCAGACTAATTTACCAGATTAAGGTCCTTGGGCATACAAACCAATGCACGATTGCCTGCCCCATCATCTAGCTGGGTGGGCACTCATCATCCATCAGCTGCTTCCTGAGCAGTAATGCACTGGCCACTGTGTGGATTTCAAACATGAGCAAGATAGGGTCTTTGCCTCAGAGGGGGAGCTCTTGCGAAGTCTCTGTGCTAATGTGGGGGAAGGAAGATGTGAACACAGCACCACAGCACTGAGCAAAATGGCCCTAGACAGGGAACGGTTATTTTCAGATGATGAACTTAAAAACGAAACAGAAAAACCTCATAGAAGAAATGGCATTTGAACTAGGCCCAGAAAGATGGGTAAATTTCAGTATATGCATTCAGGAGGAAAAACCAGTAGGTACCAATGTGGAATGGTGCCAGGGTGAGAAGGCACAAGTTGTGGAATGTCAACATCTACATAGAAAACAGTGGAAGATAAGATTAGAAAGTCATTTCCCAGGTTGTGCAGCATCTTGATCAAACTCCAGGCCAAAAGAGTTTAGCTTTTTCTTGTGCACCAGGAAACTGTTGGAAACTTCCCATACAGCAGTGATCTAATCAAAGGTGTGATTTAGAACAATTACTCTAGCCAGGGGTGTTTAGAGTAGATTGTAGATACAAAGCAAGTTCAGGGTGATACTGCATTGTCTCAAGATATGAGGAGGCCCTTCTCTGTCAGTAGAAAAGACAAGGAGAGGGCACCTCGGTGGCTCAGTCAGTTAACTAACATCCAACTTCGGCTCAGGTCATGACCTCACGGTTTGTGAGTTTGAGACCCACATCGGGCTCTGTGCTGACAGCTCAGAGCCTGGAGCCTGCTTCTGATTCTGTGTCTCCCTCTCTCTCTGCCCCTCCCCTGCTCGTGCTCTGTCTCTAGCTCTCTGAAAAATAAACATTCAAAAAAAATGATAAGGGGATATTTACACCTAGCAAACACACCAACCAGGCAAGACGAAAGAGAAGAGATGACTAAGACAGGTGTGACCTGGTTTACCAGGACAGGCAACTGGGTAGAGAAGTGAGTTTGTGAGGAAATGTGGTGAGCTCTCTCAGGGGCGGTCTGAGCTTGAGGTGTTGATAGAGCGTGCGTGTGTCGCTGTGATTGATAAGACCATCTCTTCCCCAGAGTCAACCCTTGGAGGTGCTGCTGCTTCAAATTATGCAAATTCCACTTGGGGCCCGGGAGCCTCCTCCAACAACGGCGCCTCCCCCAACCCAATTCACATCTGGGACAAGGTGATTGTAGACGGGTCTGACATGGAAGAGTGGCCTTGTATTGCCAGCAAAGACACTGAGTCTTCTTCCGAAAACACCACCGATAACAACAGTGCCTCGAACCCTGGCTCTGAGAAGAGCACTCTGCCAGGAAGCACCACTAGTAACAAAGGAAAAGGGAGCCAGTGCCAGTCTGCAAGTTCTGGGAACGAATGTAATCTTGGGGTCTGGAAATCTGACCCTAAGACTAAATCTGTTCAATCTTCCAACTCTACTACAGAGAGCAACAATGGACTAGGAAATTGGAGGAATGTGAGTGGTCAGGATAGAATTGGACCTGGCTCTGGCTTCAGCAACTTTAACCCAAATAGCAACCCATCTGCCTGGCCAGCGCTGGTCCAAGAAGGAAATCCTAGGAAAGGGGCATTGGAAACGGATACTGGTAATTCCAGTGCACAGGTTAGCACAGTCGGTCAGGCATCCAGGGAACAGCAGTCAAAGATGGAAAATGCGGGTGTGAATTTTGTTGTCTCTGGCAGAGAACAGGCTCAAATTCATAACACTGATGGACCAAAAAATGGAAACACTAACTCCTTGAACTTAAGTTCACCAAACCCCTTGGAGAATAAGGGAATGCCCTTTGGAATGGGCTTGGGGAACGCCTCCAGGAGCACTGATGCCCCTTCACAAAGCACTGGAGATCGAAAGACTGGGAGTGTTGGATCTTGGGGTGCAGCTAGGGGGCCTTCTGGAACTGACACAGCCTCTGGACAAAGCAATTCTGGAAACAATGGGAACAATGGAAAGGATAGAGAGGACTCCTGGAAAGGAGCTTCTGTTCAGAAATCAACTGGGTCAAAAAATGACTCTTGGGACAACAATAACAGGTCTACGGGTGGGTCCTGGAACTTTGGCCCTCAGGACTCTAATGACAACAAATGGGGTGAAGGGAACAAAATGACATCTGGGGTCTCTCAGGGAGAATGGAAACAGCCGACTGGGTCTGAGGAGTTGAAAATTGGAGAATGGAGTGGTCCAAACCAACCAAATTCTAGCACTGGAGCATGGGACAATCAAAAGGGCCACCCCCTCCCTGAAAACCAAGGCAATGCCCAGGCTCCCTGTTGGGGAAGATCTTCCAGCTCCACAGGAAGTGAAGTTGGAGGTCAAAGCACTGGAAGCAACCACAAAGCAGGAAGTAGTGACAGTCATAATTCTGGCCGTCGGTCATACCGGCCCACACATCCTGATTGTCAGGCTGTCTTACAGACTCTTTTGAGCCGAACTGATTTGGACCCCAGGGTGCTCTCAAACACTGGCTGGGGCCAAACTCAAATTAAGCAGGACACAGTGTGGGACATTGAAGAGGTGCCAAGGCCCGAGGGGAAATCTGACAAAGGAACTGAGGGGTGGGAGAGCGCTGCCACACAGACCAAGAACTCAGGGGGCTGGGGAGACGCACCCAGCCAAAGCAATCAAATGAAGTCTGGATGGGGGGAGCTCTCAGCCTCTACAGAGTGGAAGGACCCCAAGAACACAGGAGGCTGGAATGACTACAAGAACAACAATTCTTCCAACTGGGGAGGCGGACGACCAGATGAAAAGACCTCTTCCTCTTGGAATGAGAACTCCAGCAAGGATCAGGGGTGGGGAGGGGGACGCCAGCCCAATCAAGGATGGACTTCTGGGAAGAATGGTTGGGGAGAGGAAGTCGATCAGGCAAAAAACAGCAGTTGGGAAAGTCCTGCAGGTAAACCTGTGTCTGGGTGGGGCGAAGGAGGGCAGAACGAAATCGGAACTTGGGGGAACAGTGGGAATACGAGCCTGGCTTCCAAAGGTGGGTGGGAGGATTGCAAAAGGTCTCCAGCGTGGACTGAGCCAGGCAGACAGCCCAGTTCCTGGAATAAGCAGCACCAACAGCAGCCGCCGCCGCAGCAGCCCCCGCCCCCGCAACCAGAGGCTTCTGGTTCATGGGGAGGCCCGCCCCCAGCACCTCCAGGCAACGGACGACCTTCCAATTCCAACTGGAGCAGCGGGCCACAGCCAGTAGCCCCTAAGGATGAGGAACCCAGTGGTTGGGAAGAACCATCCCCGCAGTCAATTAGTCGGAAAATGGACATCGATGATGGCACTTCGGCATGGGGAGACCCTAACAGCTATAACTACAAGAATGTGAATCTGTGGGATAAGAATTCCCAAGGGGGCCCAGCACCTCGAGAACCAAACCTGCCTACCCCGATGACCAGTAAATCAGCATCAGGTAGGCAGCGGCTTTTCCTTGTGGGTTTGATGAAGAGAAATCCTAAAGCAGGGCATTTTTATTAAGCTTCATTTACTCAGATAGCCTTGTTCTGGAAATCTTTCCTACACTAACCCTATTCTGCTGTTAACAGAATCTCTCTTTTTATAAGATGATAGCAGTAACAGATGCTGGTGGCACACTTAATGCTCTTTCTTGGCAGAAGGAAAAAGATAGCATCCCTGTGTTAGTCTCCCAAGGCTTAGGGGTTTTTTAAAAATGCTTTGTGTGGGTTGGGTTTTTTTGGTTTTTGGATTTTGTTTTTGTCGTTGTATTGGTCTGCAGAATCCAAAAAATATATCTCACTAAACAAACTATACTCCAGGTTTTAAAACGAAGAATTAAAATTGTAGCAGAAATAGACTTGGTTTCCATTCGAGTTCTGCCCGAGGACACATCTCGGTGTTTTCTCCGTCCCCAGCGAAGGGAAATCTCTCGTGTTGCTCTTGCGGGGGCCGTCGGAGTGCTCCGCAGCTGGGGTCTGGAAGGCTCTCAGTCACTCTCCAGGTTATTTTTAATGATCACTCTGGAAGTGAAGTCCTTTGTAAAAGAAATTGTTCTCTCCTGATAATCATTTGCCCAGAATTAAACTTTTCTTCTTCCTTCATTTGAGAAGAAACCTCATTCCTGATAAATTAAAAGTAGTGCTCGTAATCCCTTCTGGCACTGCCCACTTGGATGTCCCCATAAAGCATAGAGTTCAAAAAACTAAGGGAATGCACTGTTCAGGTGGGGTGTTTTTTCCTTTTGTTTTTGTTTTTTAATTAAAATTAATCATGTTTAGTTTTCCACTCCCCAAGTACATCTTGGGGAGAGTTCAGTGAATGCAGGTATGGCCACTTACAGAATGATTGTTTTTAACTCGTTCTGTCCCTTCCACCCCCCAGATATTGGAAAGATTGAGGGAGGAGATAAAGATTGTTCATTAATTTTCTATCTAGCATAAAATCTGCTAACATGTAAAAAAAGAAAACCCAATTATCCATATAGTAAAAACCTTCAAGCTGTACAGAAAAGCAAAATGAAATAAATAAAAGAATCTTAGCCCCTAGGGTCTCTTCCCACAGGTAATCTCTTAAGAGTTTTATGTCTCATTTAAAAATTTTGTTCCTTACCGATAGCAAAATGTGTCTCCCCTTTACAGATTGTAGACAGAAGGGATTGCTGTTCTCCACCTTGCCTTTTTCACACACTTTAAAACTTCCCATGTTAGCACGTACGCTTTGTCTTCTGTTTCGTGGACAGTGTTGAGTCCACGCGTGACACAGTTGGTCTGACTAGCCCCTTTTTGATGGGTATTTGGGTTGCTTCCAAAGGGTTCCCAACAGCGACAGAGCGTTGCCGTACACATCATTTCGTGTACTTTACAAGTATGTCTGTGGTATAATTTCCTGGCAGTGGAATTCCGGGCCCCAGAGTTAAAGCAACAATACCAGGTACGCCCCGTACGAGGAGGAGACCCATTTATTTGTATCTCTACGAGCAGAACATAGGAGTGCCTGTTCCTTCCCCCTTCTCCCTACCTCCCACCCGTGGATGTTGGGATCTTTCATTTAACAGATCATTCTTAGAGACACATTTTCTTTCTTTACAGTCTGGAGCAAAAGCACACCACCTGCTCCAGATAATGGTACTTCAGCTTGGGGTGAGCCGAATGAGAGCAGCCCTGGGTGGGGCGAAATGGACGACGCGGGAGCATCGACCACGGGCTGGGGGAGCACACCCTCCAACGCTCCAAATGCCATGAAACCTAGTAAGTCTAGAGCGTAATCTGCAAGGCATTTTCCAGTAATTTGGAGGTCAGACATTTTTGTGAGGGCTGTCGTAATGTTTAAATTGTCATTTCAGTGAGATTCAGGACTGTGAACCTTTAATGGATGATTAGTAACAAATGGCCATGACTTAGCTTTGGGTATCTTAACATGTTTACATTGAACTAAAAGTCATAAGTTAATTTTGTTGATTTTATTTTAAGTTAGGTTTAGTATCTGGCCAGAATTGAAATGTTGGTGTGGTACTGGGTTTTTTTTGTTGTTTTGTTTTGTTTTTTGGGGTTTTTTTTGGTTTTTTGCCAGTAACTTAAATAGTGCTCGCCATGTCTGTTTTGCATTTCTGCCCCTTGGTTAGTGTAATTTAAAAAGACTTTCCTGGCTTTTCATGTGGAACATCGTCTCTGCTGCTCAGTCACTTCCCCCTTCTGTTTCCTCCTTGTCCCTTTGTCTCTCCTCATACTTCCACCCACACAGGAACATTGAGGGTTTCTCGAACCCAACAAAGATTGCTTCGTTTGAATTTTTTACACAAAGCATGTCACACTTATTCATAATCATTGAAAGTCTAAGCTTTATTTGATCCAGCTGGCAACGTGTTGTCACAGTAATTTGCAAAACTTTGTAAACCGATGCTATGGAATGTCTCATTGGAAGTTCCTCGGTTGAAAAATTCAGTTTCAAGTGCCCATTTTCACTTGTTTGTAGTTTTCTTAAAAAGTATTCCAACATCTCTTTTTTTTTTTTTTTTTTTTTGCCGTATTGCAGACTTAATTATCTTCATTTTTTTAAAGTCATATTGAATGCTTAAAATTTGAATAAGAATAATAAATTCTGTGCCAGTTTTATTGTATGACAATTCTGACTCTTCTAGTGCCCAATAAGAAGTACAATCTTTGTTGTAATGTAGAAATTCATTCTTGTGCCTGTGTAATTTGACTGCATTTTAAAAATTATCAATCTCCTGCACTTCATAGCAACAGCTTTATAAAGACCTTGATTTCATCATGATTTTCACTGTAAAACTGGTTGTATTGTCATGGGAAATACCATACCATAGACTTGAAATAGATCCAAAATGCTGGTGGAAGATATTAACCAGACCGTTGGCACAAGGAGGCACTTCAGCAGTATTGTCAGGATTTTTATGTGTCTTTCCCAACCTCAGAATCACCCTTCCTGCACCACAAAATTTGCACTTCTCTCCAGATTTTAAGAAAGTCTTCTATTCTTCAGGTTCCTCTGTAATCAAAGCTATAGTTATCCTTTGTCTAGGTGATATGAATGTGGAAAGGGCTCGAATATTTGCCTTGCTGTATAGATGGATTAGGTAAGATGACAAGTACCCCAGAGCGCCACATTGGTACGGGCCGGTCGTGTGGTTACTGTTCTGTGTAGCTGTTGCATACAGTCCACCCATTGTTTTCTTAAAGATTCCAAATCTATGCAAGACGGCTGGGGGGAGAGTGATGGTCCAGTGCCGGGAACTCGCCATCCCAGCTGGGAAGAGGAGGAGGAGGGAGGAGTCTGGAACACCGCCGGCTCTCAGGGAAGTGCTTCCTCCCACAACTCAGCAAGCTGGGGACAAGGAGGAAAGAAGCAAATGAAGGTACCCCACTTTTGAAATGTTCGAGTTGTTTCTTCATTCTTAGAAGGCAGAACCGAGAATTTCCTCATGGAAGGAGCCCTGAGGTCCTAAGTAAGGGGGACATATTTTCTTAAGAGCAAATTAAGTACTTCCTCTTTACTCTTCACCTTCCTTCCCCATGACCTTGAAACCTCGAACCTCAGAGCTGTTGCCGTGAGTAAAGTGGAATTTTCAGAGACAGGAGATTTTTTTTTCACTTTTAGTTTTCATATATTTCTATGGAAGCTTTCAAGGCTTTATACTTTGTATTCTAAAACCAAGGAAGACCTTAGGGTAAGTCCTCATGATATATAGAAGAGAAACCAAAGTAAGGCAGCTTCTCCAATGGCATCAGCATGATTGGTTTTTATCCAATCTGGGAAATTCCAAAACCCAGAACCACTCTCCCCGCAAAGCAAAGTGCTGGTACACAGGCCTGAGGCAGCGACCAGGTGACCTGTCTGCATCCCGGGCCACGCTGTGTTCTAAAGCTGTTGCTTTCCGTATCTTGGAGCAAGTCCACTGCTCCTTTTATGTGATAATTCGATGCAGACTTTGTTTTCCATCTAGAACAGTTACCAGTTTCCCTTCGGAGACTTCTTTTTATTCACCCTAATCACAAAAGGAATTACTCAGTAAACTTCTCCCCTGGCTTGTTGTGGCCTTGTTTTTGTCATTTACAAATCCCCAGTGAGACTGAATGAAAAGGCAGTGGAGGGAGATGGATTACACCCGGAAGTGACCAAGGAGAAGGTGCCCACCCACGCAGGCCGCCGCAAGACATAATCGATTCAGTTCAGTGGGGGTTCAGTGTTTCTGCTCTGTGACTGACGATTCTGATCTTTTGTATCCAGGGGCCTTTTTTTTTTTTAAACTGATTGTGAAACAGATACAGATAATGTAAAAAGTACCATTTTAACCATCTTTAAGTGCACGCAGTTCAGTAGCACTGAGTACATTCATCTTGTGTGACCATCAACACCATCTAGACACAAAACTTTTCATCTTGCAAAACTGAAACTCCATTCACATTAAGCAAAAACTACCAATTCTCCCCTCCCTCCATTGATGGATTTTTGACCTTAAAACCTGTAACTGAACTTACGTGAACTTACTTACTTCCAAGAATAATAACATCGACATAACCTGTACCATTGAAACACAGTTCTTATTTGTGGAATGCACAAGTGCACAAAGTCCCATCACCCCCTCCCCCCACCAGGTCCGCATCATAGTCTAACCTGCCTTCTCTGTAGAAGTAAAAGTGGAGCTCATGTTGGGTGTCCTTGTCAGGGAGAAACTAGGTTGTCCCTTAGGAAACAAAAACTCACGTCTGCCTTGCTTTACGGTAAGATCAGGGATGGTGTCTTCTGCTCGGCGTCTTTCCCCCTGGGGACTCATGTCCTTTATACTATGAAACAGGCAGATGAAGTGCTACACAGATGAGTCCTCACGGTATCTGCACACAGACTGATGACCAGTTTAAATAGCCTATTTAAATAGGTTGGTGCCTATTTATTTTCCAGATAATAGGCACTAGCATCAAAGTCTTTCTTTTCTTCTACTACAAACTGGCTCGAGCTACAAGAAGATACTAAAAGGGAAAGTACTACCATGTGAACACTGTATTTTAGAAAATCTGATATTGACCTTCTGTAAGGTAAAAAATACCAGCTGACCGTATATTTTTCCAGTTACTTCTAATTCAGTGTGATGAATAAAATAAGAATGAAAACGTAGAACTAAAGCATATTATTCTTTCAGACTAACTGAAAATATCAAAATAACCACAAAGAGGGAAATTTGGGTTCAAGAAGGTAAACTGTTGGTTCCGCATTTTCAATCAGTACTTAAATGCAACTCAGCTATGAAGTGAGATCAAGTAAAACGTTTGGTTCTGAGGTTGCACATTTCATTCCTTAGTGCTCGCTGAAAGGAGGAAACAGTGATTCGTGGATGAATCCTCTTGCCAAACAGTTCTCAAATATGGGGTTGCTGGTGAGTTTCATTTTCTCCTATGTGTAATCTATCCCAGCCTTTACTTTCAGCACAAATGTTAAGACCACTGCCACATATAGTTCAAAATTATAGAGTTAGGGGCACGTGGGTGGCTCAGTCAGTTAAGTGTCTGACTCTTGACTTCGGCTCAGGTCATGATCTCACAGGTCATGGGTTCAGGCCCTGCATCAGGCTCTGCATTGACAGTGCAGAGCCTGCCTGGGATTCTCTCTCTTCCTCTCTCTCTCTGCCCCTCCCCACCCCTCAAAATAAATAAATAAACTTTAAATTTGTCTTAATTAAAAAAAAAATAAAATTACAAATTTGGAAACTGGCTAAACTATATTTCTCATTTGGATTAAACAGTATTTGTTCTTATTTTTAATGAAACACTCCAATATTTAAAGGTTATGACTTTTGAATTTGTACCCTTTTCCTTAGATGGTTAGGGGGAAAAAGAGCCAGGCCCTTAAAACTTACATAATTTTCCCTGACTACTACTGTACCAGTTTTCATACTATAATTTTGAAAATGACAACAACCGCAAAGTAACTAGAGAAACTATTTATAACTAATTATATAGGGAATTCTTGTAGGATTTCTCTCCCTCTTTTTTTTTTTTTTTTAATCTCCTGGGAGCATCGTGGGGACACCCCGTCCCTGGTTGCCAAAAGACAAATGACTTGACTTGGCTGCACATTTCCAGATTTGATGACTTGACAAGTCACGAGAAGAAGTTGTCATCATTTGGCTGACACTCCTGGAATTTGATCCTGAGCCGACTGGAACTTGGGGACAGGGTTTTATTTCTCTAAGCAGCTATTTAGCTGTTGCCCTGTCCATAGAATTACTGAAGCTAATTCTATGTGAAAATTGAATTTAGAAATGTAGACACCAATAGCAATCAAATTAGTCAAATAACGGATGATCTTGTCATCATTACCGTGTAAGGTCCGCGTCAGCGACCTCGTGTGGTGCCGGTGTAAGCCGTCACTCTCACATAAACGATGCCCTTTGCCCCCCACTGATTCAGATATTAAATTCAAACCTTTAATCCTCCTGCACCGTTGCTTATTTTTCAGAGTCAAACTGAAGATAACCCAAGCAGCAAAATGGATTTGTCTGTAGGTGTGTATCACTTCACTTATGTGAATGGACTATATTGTTGTTAATGGTGTCATGTTGGTTCGCGGCTCCATTTGACTGGGCTGGGTGCGAGTCAGCAGACATGAAGGACTGTCCTATACACTAGGTGGGGATGCAGGATCCAAGAAAGTAACATGAAGGAGTGGTGTGTGCTGGGGATGAGAAACTGGGGCTTGAAGGCCACCTGTTAGCTGTGGGGAGCAGGTGTACCACCTAAAAGAATCAGCCTTGACCACCCTTAGCAGTTGTTGCCATGAGGGGTAAAGGCCCACTTTGTTCAGCAATTCATACGTAAATTGACATCTTGGTTTTTAAATACTGGGAACTAATACAGATTTTAAAAACTCTGGTGTGTGGCCCTGCCAGACTCCGTTCTCAGATTTCTCGTCGTGTCTTCCCTGAGAGGTTTCATTACTGATGAGCTCTCCCCGTGCTCCCCGTGCTCCCCGTGCAAGCGGAGCAGATGCTGGACCAGCCCTTAGTCTGTGGACGCCTCGCTGTGATGCCGTTGCTCACTTCGAGGACCATAAAAAGAACCAAACCAAGAAGAAAGGAAAACAGTTCTGGGTCATAAGGGAAATAGTCTTTCATGTATGATATTTTAAAATCTAAGAATAACAGGGTACCTGGGTGACTCAGTCGGTTAAGCGTCTGACTCTTGATTTCAGCTCAGGTCATGATCTGATCATTTGTGAGGTCGAGCCCCAAGTCCGACTGTGTGCTCTCAGCGCGGAGGCTGCTTGGGATTCTCTCTCCTCCTTTCTCTGCCCCTCCCCCACTTGCCCACAAGTGTGTCTCTCTTTCTGTCTCTCTCAAAGTAAATAAACTTCAGAAAAGAGAAGAAAATCTAAGAATAATGAAAAAGTAAGGTTCTAGGGGCACTGATATGTCCATGTACTATCGCAAATTTCCAGAGCTTTGAAGAGGAATAATCATGGTACCTTGGAAATCACATTGTTCACTTAATGTGTTCAATTCTGAATTCAGCTGTGTCTCTTTATTCCCAACAGCCAACCCTACCCATTTATCTAGCAGATGCTAAGATAGTAGCAAGAGACACATTCTCTCACTGAGGACGTTTGATTTTATGAGCCAGTTATACTCCTCAAACACGTCAACAACCAGCCGGAATACTTTTTTAGTCAGATTTTTACCAGTCTGGCCCTAAGTCTCTCTTTCAGTCCTTCCATTGAAAATAAGCTGCAACAGAAAAAGAAACAGAAGGATCCACATGTGCTCCAGGGAGGGTCCCCAGCAGCCTCAACCAATGAGATCTCTTACGATCTTACCCCTGACACCCCCGGGAGGCAAGTGGGACTGGTCACTCCTGGTCACGAGGGAAACATTGGTTCTTAAAATTTTCACTTCTTCTGTGCTACTTTTCAGGGAGCCTTCCAGATAAAAAATTTGACGTGGACAAGAGAGCGATGAATCTCGGGGATTTTAATGATATCATGAGGAAGGATCGATCTGGGTTCCGTCCACCTAATTCCAAAGACATGGGAACCACAGATAGTGGGCCTTATTTTGAGAAGGTGAGTTGAATCCTTTGTCTGAGACAATAATTCATGCGAACCACTTTGGTTCCCATTTGTTCTTTAATAGCCGATTCCAGGAGGAAGCTTAGAATTACTGAATTAATGAGCAAAACGCAGACATCACCTGCATTTAAGTGGTGACATGAGAACAGTTGATGTCAGCGGGTGATTGGGCAGGAAGTAGTGCCATCTGTCCTTAGTGTGTGAGTATTGTGAAGGAGTCTAAGTTTCTGAAAATTTTATGAAACTTGGAGGAGGTATATGGTCTGACTCTTTACAACAGAAAAAAAATGCATACTCAAAACATGTAGAAGAAATTTTAGAGACAAATTTATTCTGAATTCTTTTTTCTGCTGCTGGGTAATGAGAAATTAAATTTGGGATCTTGTGCAAACAATCTGTATCTCCCAAGGCCTTGCCTTCTAGCTTTGTCAAGATGGCCCAGAACTTTCTCTTTTGATATTTCTAAGGGACTTCCTTTGTTCTCCTTCTCCATTTCCCTGGTGACCTATTTTTAGTTACAGTAGTTACTGTCCAGATTCTGAAGTGACTGATTTCAACGAGTCATTTATACCTATTTGTTTTGATTTTTACCAATTCTAATGGAGGAGATCATTCCTTGATTCAGAATATGGATTTGCCATGGCCCTGGTCTTCAGAAAGCAGTTAAAACTAAAAGTTTTAGATCTAACATATTTTTGACACCACTGATGCTGGTCCAGGCAGCAACAGATTCACAAGATTACTCTGGCTTCTGTTTTAGCAGCCACATAGTTAGAGTAATCGGTATTAGATGCATAAAAATAAGTATCTGGCAATTTTTTCTTCATGCAATGGGCAGAATGTGTTATTGACTTAGAGAATAAGAAAAAAGTCTGTGTCAGAGATGACAGATGGTGCCTTTGGGGCCAAGTGTGACGACTCTTATCAGATCCGAAGTCCATCCTCGTTTATTGCTAATACACTCTAACTCTGTTTGTTCCTAGTGTTTCTCTCTTGTCCCTTCTTGCATTCTGTTGCTTCACTAACCAACACTCATTGTGATTGGCTAACTCCTACTACTTTTCAGCTGACTTTGCCTTTCTCCAATCAAGATGGGTGCCTTGGGGATGAGGCTCCCTGCTCTCCCTTCTCCCCTTCTCCCAGCTACAAGCTGTCTCCCTCTGGTTCCACACTACCCAACGTCAGCCTTGGAGCAATCGGCACAGGGCTCAACCCCCAAAACTTCGCTGCTAGACAAGTAAGAGGCCTCTCAAATTTATAACTGCTCGGCTGTGGCCTCGCCTTGGCCCTGGTCTGCAGTTTATTGCATCTTTTGTCTGTCTTGGGAAATTTGTTGATTACTGAATGCACAGAATGATACTAAGTATTAGGCTTTAGATCTTTCAGCCCATAGAACCCATCTCTCTTCATGTTTTCTCAACATGGATTTTATTTTAAATCTGTTTCTTTAGTCCTCTCATTTTTGGTCATAAGTTCACATTTAATAAGTTAACCAATAACTGGCTTAGGAAAATAAAGAGGCGACAAAGGTATCTTATGACGTCTAACTTAGTGGCATATTCGCCATTTTTAACATTATAATGAATGGCAAGTGATATATTTGAAGTCTTCAATTTGATAAAACGTCTAATTAGAAAACAGCGGCAAAACTAGGACGAGTAAATATTTGAGCATTATAGTGTCTTAAAATCTAGTGTCCGTAAGTGTAAAATATAGTAATGACCCAGATAAAGATAATTGGATATGAGGGAATGAAGCTTTGAGAAGACTAGATACTGCTCACATGTGGCAAGCAGCCCGTTTCGTAGGGATGTGTCTCCGTGGCCCCAGGAAGGGCTGTGCGCTGGGTGAGACTGGCGGGGCTGGCCCCACTAAGACCCTCTCCGTCGCCTTTGCGGGCCTGGGGCAGCGCGAGGGACTGTCACTAGAGCTCCTGTGTAGTTCTCGTGGAGGAAGCCAGGAATTTGGAGACCGTTCCCTTGTGACGGTGACTCCAGTGATATTTTCCTAGCCACAGTTCTGTGACCACGTACCTGTCACTGTGGCTTTCACCTCAAGATATCACGGAAGGATATTTAATTATTAATTGTATCCATTCTGTTTCCGCGTGAGGGCTTTCCCATACAAGTTAAAGGGTGACGTAAACCTCTCACACCATAGCCCTCGAGCTACACGTAGGTCTTTCATACACTTCTAATTGTTGCCTTAGCACATTTTTTAAATGGATCATGTTATATCCGTGTATTCACTTGGTTATCTCTGGTTTGGGAGTTATGGGTAATTTCTTGTTTTCTTTTTTTTTTATATTTCACTGTCTTACTGTTTCCTTAGAGAACATAGATGTGTGATGCTTATATAAACATAGAAGAAATAATTACATCAGTGGTTTTGCATGGCTTTTTTGTTTAGGACAAAGTATAAAATAGCCCTGACACTCTTGAGTAATGATGATTATAAACATGCCTCCAGGATCACATGTTTATCAAATGCCATTAGTATATAATTTTTAGTATAACATAATAAACCAGCCAAAGTACCCATGCACTGGACACTAAGAAAAGGTCATTCCTCTTTGGTTTCTTTGGTTTGGTTTGGTTTGGGTTGGGTTTTTTGGTTTTTTGGTTTTGTTTTTTAATCTGTGAGTTTGCTACAGTGTCCATTGTGAATCAACTAAATATTTAGGTCGTGGTTTTTTCACACCATTTTCATGCAGACTTAATATACTTCCTAATTAAAAATTAAAACATGAGGTTTTTATTTTCCAATCACAGATTTCAGTCAGCTCGGTAATATTGTTTTTAATTTATATGCCTTTCTGAGTTAAACACTGTAGTCGAGGCAAATATCACCAATAAATATTAGACTCGGGTCATCATACAACAGTGAAGCTGTAGAAATAACCAGATTAACTTTTGTCAATATATAAACAAGCATTTGATGATCGTTTTTCCTAATTTCTAAATATGCTTTTAAAAAAACCTGAATCTATATGATCGCCACTAAACGTATGACAAAATAACTACTTCTAAGCCAAGAAAATAAGGAACAATGCCAGGTTCCATATTTAAAAAGAGAGAAGGTGTCCGATAGACTACTGCTGACTCATCTGTACTGTTATCCATACTGGATGTGTCACAGGGCCTGGTACAGCTTTAGAGATGCTGATAAAGAAAACCGGAAACCTCCGGTGTGGTTAGGAGGCATCTGTCCACTGGGAATGTGCAGGTAGGGCCTAATTTCATAAAAACTTAAAAAAGTTAAATTTCTTTTAATATTTGTTATCAGAAGAGCAGTTGGAATTTAAAATGATCCTCATAAAGCAGTTTGGGGCCAGTTAAAATGGATTCTGGCAAGGACTTCAGCTACCAGAATCCTCACCATTCAAGGACCAGTCCATGAATAATTAGCATCTAATAACAAGGTCATTACTTTGATAGTGAAGTATGGGAATGATCTGAGCAGAAAATTCTCAATGAAACCGATGTTTCTTGTGTTCTTGAGAGCGACCAGTAGGTAAGCCAGCAGCTACCATGACTCAGAGAAGTTAGAGCCACGCCACGTCCCCTTAGAGTGACCGTTTTGATTAGTATGACGGGTAGTGGAGACATTAGTGTTTGTAGAATTAAAGATCTTTTCATGTTTAAAGAGTCCTTTGGGAGATTTTAAATTCATGGTGGATCTCTGATTTTCTTTTATGACATAGACACAGGTTTTGATGGCCTTTTCTACTTTATGTTCATAGCCATTTTTATTTTCAGTACTTTTAAGTTCATTAATTTTCCAGTAGCAGTTCCTTAATCTATTTCGAATCATTAAGCCATTGAAATATCTTTAGTGTTCTAGAACTTAATGGTGCTGTTACAAAATTCTTCTTAAAATTACCTTCATCCCCACGAAGCCAGGGATAAGATGCTAACTTCCGTTCAGAATACACAGACTTGGAATAGGCAGTAGTACGGCTGAGCTCGCTAAGGATGTGCGGTGGCATGTTGCCACGTATGTGAAATTGGTGGGTCGTGGTGTTGGCGTCCTACAGACTAGGACTTTATTGAGTTCTGGGAATACAGAGAAGGAAGTATTTAGCTGGTGGTGGAAAGACAGAATGGACAATGACTATAACTAGATTTGCTGATGGATGCCGTCAAACAATGACTTGAAGTGTTTTGAGAACGTAGAGGTGGGTCAGTTAATTTGCATGTGAGCCAAGGAAGAAAGTTGGGGGAAGCCTTCCTTTATGAGGATGAGCTCTGAGCTGGGCCTTGAAGATGGTGTAGAAACCTTCCTGAGACGGAGCAGCGTCAAGTTGTCAAATACGGCCTTTTTGCTGAGGGGCTTTTCTCGGCCCAGAATGAGTCAGCGCAGAGGGCCCTCACGGAGCCAGGTTCTCTCCCTCTTGAGTTGTAACAGCCTAGACGTGGCCCAGTGAGTTAGTCTTCCGGAAACCAGGGAATTAAGCTTTTGTTAAACCAGACTGACATTCATACACTGGGATGAAAAGTTACAGGTGAGTAATGTGTTTTTTAGTGCCCCCTGAATGGTTTTTCACTTTTTCCTTTCAAAATAAAAAAGAGTAGTTGAAAGAAATAGTATATTGCCTATACCTTTCAATTCCAAAAAAAAAAAAAAAAGTAGTGCTTTTTTTGAAACATTTGACCAAATTTAAGCCTTTTGGTTATAGAGTGCCTCAGACTAACGGGGTGGTGGTGCTGTGTGCATGGTTTGATTTGGATAATGTTCCCAAGCATTCCAAGACCGGGAATTTTTGGTTATAAAACTCTGTGATTCCACGGAACACAGGATATGATTCTTCTGAGGGATAGAAAGCCAGGACTGTTTATTGTTTGCATTTTCTTACGTTAACAAAAAAGCCTGACTGCTGCTGTTCCGTTTGCAGGGTGGCAATCACGGTCTGTTCGGAAATAGCACAGCACAATCGAGAGGTATGCACACGCCGGTGCAGCCACTAAATTCTTCTCCTAATCTCCGGGCACAAGTGCCTCCCCAGTTTATCTCCCCCCAGGTAAGTGGCTTTATGTTTCCACGGTCCGGCAGGAAGCCCGCACAGGTGGTGACCAGTCCCCAACTGACCGGTTTTGTGGGCAGTAAAGGAATAGCAGTCACCCAGATGTCTCAAATGTAAGAAGTCTTGGGGCGCCTGGGTGGCTCAGTCGGCTGAGCATCCGGCTTCAGTTCAGGTCATGATCTCACGGTTTGTGGGTTCGAGCCCCGCATCAGGCTCTGTGCTGACAGCTCAGAGCCTGGAACCTGCTTCCGATTCTGTGTCTCCTGCTCTCTGCCCCTCTACGCCCCAAAAATAAACATTTAAAAAAAATTTTAATGGAAAAAATTCAGATCAAGATTTTTAGAACAAAATGTCAAAGTCCTTTTTTTATTGTATTGTAGACACAAAGATGCTTTTATATGAAAAGCATTATGATTATATTCCTTTTAGACCTCTCTGTATTTTTTCCAAAACTGCATGAATTGTTTTAATTGCATGTAATTGAAACTACTGTATAAATTCTGATGTGCCAGTGTTCTGAGGTCGGTTGCCCTTGAGGACTCCCTGCGGGTGACCGGGAGAATAGCCAGGCTCGGAGGTGTTCTGAGGAGTTTTGAGGAGCTGAAGTACTTGACTAGCTGCTCTAGGGGCGTGTGTTCAGCACAAATGACGCGGCAGAGACTTATTTACCAAACAGCTCTGTGTGGGGCATACAGTCCTTTCGGAAACCCTGTAGGTCCATTTCTTAGTAGGAGAAGTGCAGTGGGTTGTTGGCAGGCTGCAGGTGACAGACTGTGGCAGTCTACCGGAGTCCCTCATACGTCTGTGAGAAAACGGGTCTTGAAGGGCAGTATAAAAGCTGGTGAGCCCGTGTGAGGATTCAGCATGTGACCTTAGTCTTCTTAGAAGGGTCCTTCAATGAACTAAGATCAAGAGCATTGAGTCCATCCCATCCTACAAAAGCGTAGGGAGGTGGGCACTTACTAGGTCCAATCAACAGATTGTAAAGGGTCAGTTTTTGTTGCTATTTTGTTCTTTGAAATATCTTTTAAGACAAAGTCTTAAAACATTTTATTTGAGGGGTACCTGGGTGGTTCAGTCTGTTAAGCACCCGGCTCTTTCTTTCAGCTGAGGCCAGGATCCCAGGATCGTGAAATTGAGCCCCACGGCAGCCTCCGTGCTGAGCTTGGAGCCTGCTTAAGACATTCTCTATCTCTCTGTCTCTCTCTTTCCCTCTCTCCCTCTCTCCCCCTCTCTTCCTCTCCCTCTCTCTCCCTCTTTCTTTCAAAGATACGTGTGTATTTTTTTTTAAACCATAACCTATAGATTTCACATTCTGTTTTTGACATGGAGTCTGTAACTGTCTTAGTAGCGGAAGGGATATTCGCCGCCCCGCCCTCTTGTCCCCACAGTCCTGCCCTGGTGTCTGGGAGGCCTGTGTGTCTCCTTCCTCACCCCTCTACGTGCCTGTCATTCTGCAGGTCCCGGGGAGTGGTCTGCCCTCTAAGAGCCGTTCCTGACTTCCCCAGCACTCCACGGTGGCAGCGTCTTTGTACCTGCAGGAGTGCCCTCCAGCATGTCAGGCCACAGTCCTGTGGGGAGTGACTGTGTGCAGTGGGCCTCCCACAAGTGGAGAACCCACGGCCTCCTGGAGTTGCTGGGGGCGATGGCAGAATGGTCAGCAAACAGGCTGCACGATAAATGTGACACAGAAATGTTTGACACAGTTGGGGAGCTGGCCGAGGCCGCACACGAGGAGTGACATTTAAGCTGGGGCTTGAAGAATGTGTCCGAGTGTGCTGAGCACTGCTGGGCTTAAATGTGCGGCACGAACAGCGTGGAGGACAAGGGGCAGTAAGAGCTGAAAGAACACGGCCTGCTTGGGAAAATGCAGCTGGTTTGAATAATTAGATTACGCTTGTTGAAGCATATAGATGTTGTCTAGAGTGGAATAGGAAAAAACTTGTCGGGGAGTTTGGCACCAGATTTGGAAAAGCTTTGTTTGCCTTGCTAAGGAATTTGGACTCTGTCCCTAGTAACCGTTATCTGGGCTGCTTCTTAAAAACACAGTTTCCAGGTCTTCTGCAGTCTACGGAGACACAGTCTTGTTAGTTAGGGCCTAGTAACCCCCTGCTGAATTTTATCTGCACCCTAAGGTTTAGCTGCTGCTGCTATAGTCAAGGTAGTGTCGGGCAAGATCGTGCAGCTGAGCAGCAGTGTAGGAAGACTTAGGTTTTGGAAAAATACTGTTGACAATAATGTGGAGGACATGTTTGAATGGCAGACTTACTAGAGCAAAGGAGCTCAGTTACAAGGCGAGCCCCGGAGCGCAGGTAAGGCGGTAGCAGTGGGAATTAAGACATTGTGAAGGTCACAGATGACCTTTGTGTTGTGGGATACCGCGGTCTGTTCTCCAGTCTCTTCTTACTCTGCGCATCCGCGGCATCTGACTGGTTGGTTATGCTGGCCTTTTTGAAACTTTTCACTCACCTGGCTTTTGGACACCTTGTATGTTGGTTCTCCACCTGCCTTTCTCCATCTCCTTTACAAGCCCCTTCTCACCTCCCCAACATTTAAACATCGGTGTGCCTGGGTGGCTCAGTCAGTTGAACAGCCAACTTCAGCTCAGGTCATGATCTCACGGCTCTTGAGTTCAAGCCCCGCGTGGGATTCTCCAAGCTGACAGCTTGGAGCCTAGAGCCTGCTTCAGATTCTGTGTCTCCCTCTCTCTCTGCTCCTCCCCTGCTTATGTGCTCGCTTTTGCTCTCACTCTCCCTCTCTCTCTCAAAAATAAATAAACATTAAAAAAAAAAATCAGAGTGACCCAGTCACGGTCCTTGAACTTCTCACCATCGGCAGCCACTGCTGGGTGTTTCACCCAGCAAATGACTTTAGGTACCGACAGTGCCAAAACTGTCTTCACCCAGAGCTCTGCTCTCAGTCCACAGGCTTCTGGGCGTCTCTGCTAGGATGCCTTGCCGGCACTCCATGTCCACATGCCCAAACCAGAGCCCGTGGCTTCATCCCGTCCTCCCTCCAAAACATCCTCTTCCTCCAAGTGAGCAGCGCTTCCGCTCTGCAGGTGCTCAGGCCACCCGCCACAGAGCTAGTGGTGAGGCCTCTCACAGTCCACATTCAGTCTGTCTGTAGTGAGTCCCCCTTTAGAACTTTGTCCGGAATCTGACCCTTTCCTACCACCTCCTCTAACGTGAACCATGGCGAGCGACCACCGTTTCTCTCCTGGAAATGGTCCCCTGACTGGTCCTGCCCTGCTTTATCCGACCCTGCCTGCCTCCAGTGTGTTCCCCACCCAGCCTTCTGACTGGTCCTCTGAAACCGCGCTGTCCAGGGTAGGCCTTAGCCACCTGATCACTTGAAATGTGACCAGTGGAGTGGAAGAACTGAAATTTCAATTTTAATTGATTTAAATTGAAATAGACACACCTGGTTGGGGCTAGTGGCTGCGGAATGAGTACTGCAGAGGTGGGGCTGTTCTAGCATCACAGAAAGTTAAGGGTGAATCCTGTCCCTGCTTTGACCTCTCACAAAGAGTACAAAGCCAGCTCGCTGCTGTGGTCTTTGGTGCTCTTGGTGACCTCCCGCCACCTCCACCCGCCACTCTGCAGTCAGCTGGCCCCAGCGCACCAAGCATGCTTCTAGAACACTCTTCTCCCAGATTGCCATGCGGGTCCATCCGTATTTGCCTCAGATCTCTGCTGCAGAGAGGCTTTCCCAGGCGGGGCTGTGGACAGCAGGGCACCCTGCCGTTGCGGGCCCCACCCCCGGGCCTGTGCAGATGTTCACGGTGGCCGGTCTGTGTCTGCTTTGTTCACTGCTGGATCCCGAACATCCACAGCTGTGCAGGGGCATGCATTTTGAGTAAATACGCGTCAAGTCATGGGAAGATGCATTTCAGAATGATTTAGAAAGTGGAATCTTGTGAGGAAAAAACTTAGTCTAAGAGACTTAGAAGCCGCCAATCTCTTTATGACCAAAGTATCTGCTGTGCTTGGAAAATAAAAGTATTTGTGTTCTATACTTTTGAGATTTGTTTAGCAAAATGTGGTTAACATTTATTTGATGCATAATGGGGGCAGAATATTAAACAGTGGAAACTTCAGTTTTTTCAGATGTTTTTCCTAACATTTCCATATTTTAAAAAACAAAATTGGTGGGTAGTTTTTTTTTTCTTTTCTTTTCTTTTCTTTTTTTAAGTAGAGGCAATATAATAACCACACTGAAAGTTTGGATAATGGAGAAAAAATTCTTTCAGAAACCCCCAAGCCAGACGCAATGACAGGGATTATTTTTACAAAATCCCCTATTCAGACTGTTCATATACACGCATGCTTTTCCCATAATGACATTCATGGTCACTCTATCCTACTGTTTCATGCGTAATATTTCCCCGTTACTACGTAGTCTTGTTGATTGTCCTTAATGAAGACGGCATAATGTTCCATCACGTAGACTTACTTTGATTTCCTGGGACATTCTCTTCTCCCATTATTGGATGTTAAACTATTTCTAATTTTTCACTGTTCTAAATAATGCAGTAGAGAAACCCACATACTTAGATCTTATCTGCAATCCTTATACATACATCTTTTGCCCACATTATTTTCCAAATTTAGTTGTTCAGAATGAAATTTATGGGTCAAAGTACATGAACACTTAAGTTTTTTGATAATATCAAATTTTACATCCATTTTAACTGCCTTTGGGGGCAGTCAGTATTCAACGTGAACATAGAAAGAAGACAATGAAACTCATCTTTAAGATTTGTTATAGATATTCCAGGCCTTGGGTTTCTGCCTTGCCTTTTTCCTCCTGTTACTCAACTATTCAGAAAGTAACTTATTCTGCCAGGCTTTTGTCTTGCTTTAAATTGCTGTCATTTTGCACCTGCAGTGCTTCGTTAAATGCCGCATTGACTCCAACTAGATCGTCCCTTTCTCCAGCCCAGCTGGAGATTGAAGGGCTTTTAAGCCAGAATAATTAACTCCCTGCTACAGGAATGTGCAAACCTGCACTTTAATTACTCTGCATCCCAGGGACGAATAGCCATTTGCCAGGAGCCTAGTGGTGCTTCTCTCTGGTCCTTTTGTATTCACTGGAGAAGGACAGTGCGTGTGCAGTCTGGGGAAGAGAAATCTTGGGCAGAGCTAGACGGAAGTCCTCAAAGTGCAACTTTTATCGTTGTTCTGTCAATTCATGGCACATATGAAATGCTGCATTCAAATTAAATTTAAGGTATAAAAATACCTTGTGTTAGCATTTCTTTCTTTTTTAAAAGATTTTATTTTTAAGTAATCTCTACACACAACTTGGAACTCGAACCCAAAACCCCAAGATCAAGAGCCAGCACACTCCACCCACTGAACCAGCCAGAGGCATTTCTTTATAGTCTTTCTGTATCTGTCTTTAAACAATATAGTTTCATTTTGCTTTTTTTGCACTTTTTCACAAAAACTTGCAGATTATAGCCTTCTCTCTCTCTCTCTCTCTCTCTCTCTCTCTCTCTCTCTCTCTCTCTCCTTTTTCACTTGATACACTTTCTGAGATCTCCCCGTGTTGATTTGGGCGGTTATGGTTCATATAGTACTTTACATGAATATGCCATCGTTTATCTTTTCCACTACCAGCAGACATTTGGGTAGTTTCCAGGTTTCTGCTATTAGGAGCAGCGCCGCTATGAAGACTCCTATATTTGTCTCCTAAGATGGATTTGTTTCCGAGGGTACTGGACACACGCAGGTTTTACTCCGAATGGTAGTTTCTGTAGCTAATTTCAAGTGATAGGAGGTGGGTGGAGAGAATGGGCTCTTGGCAAAGGATGTCCTACAGTCTCAAGACTGAAGAGAAATGGGTGGATCAAGAGGTCAGCTGATTTGTTCAGTAGAGCTTTTAGAACTGAACGGAGAAGTGGGAAGAAAGGAGAGCTCAGATAATGGCTATTTATTTTGGAGGCCAGCAGATTGGAAAACAAAATAAGCAGAGTAGATTTCCCATGAATCATAGAATCCTTTCCCTTTGGAAGGGAAATTAGAAACAATGCCGATGGCCTAGGAGCACCACTGTCCCATAAAAATATAATACAACCGCCATAATGTAATTTCAAGGTTTTGGTACCCACATTAAGAAAGATGAAGCAATGGGGCACCGGGGTGGCTCAGTCTGTTAAGCGGCTGACTTCAGCTCAGGTCATGATCTCAGTTTGTGGGTTCAAGCCCTGGGTCGGGCTCTGTGCTGACAGCTCAGAGCCTGGAGCCTGTTTCTGATTCTGTGTCTCCCTCTCTCTCTGTCCCCTCAGCCCCCTGCTCAACCTCTGTGTCTCTCTCTCAAAAATAAATTAAAAAAATAAAAAAAAACGATGCAATGGGTAAAATTAATTTTAACAATATGTATTCTTTAAGCCAGTATATCTAATTTATCATTTCAACCCATAATCAATGCTTAAATATTATTGAATTTTTTACTTTTTTTTTTTTTTTAAATACCAAGTCCTTCATTCAGGCCATAAAACTGGTGCAGAGATGGGGCACCTGGGTGGCCCAGTGGGTTAAGCATCTGACTTCAGCTCAGGTCATGTGAATTCGAGGTCTGTGAATTCGAGTCCCACGTTGGGCTTTGTGCTGACAGCTCAGACCCTGGAGCCCGCTTCAGATTCTGTCTCCCCTTCTCTGTGCCCCTCCTGTGCTCGTGCTCTGTCTCTCAATAATAAGTAAATGTTTAAAAAAAAAAAAGTAAAAATCTGGTGCAGGGGCACAGTACACTGTGGTGTGCTCACCCTGAGCTCACATTTGTTAGGGGTCCCGCTGTTAAAATAGAAAATCAAACAAATATTCTCATTGGTTGGCAACACTCAGCATCTCTTAGAGAATAGGGAAGAAAGAGCTGGGAGAACCATTCCTTTAACCCCAAATACTTCCGCAAATGATATCATTGATGGCTTAAGTGAAAAGTGGCTGCGATCTTGGAAGAAGATGAGTTGGTGAGATCCAGACAAGAGTCTAAAAACTAGAAAGCCTCAAAAGGAAAGGTCGGCAGATATTCTTGAGAATGTGGCAGAGACTGTGAACCAGAAGCGTTCATAGAACGCTTCTGCTAAAAAAAAAGATACACTGGGAAGACCTAGTGGGTCTTCTGATGAAAGCTTTCTGATGACTCACATTTTAAAGGGGTATTTTCAGAAGATGGAACGTGAGGGTAGCAAGCAGGGATGGGTATGTGTGCAAGTTGGCCTGGGGGGATTACAACATAAAACAAGCAGAGGCTTGCAAAGCAATAGGCAGGTTGAAAGAGTCTTCAGAATTTGGTTTGGTGCAACCCGGTGACTGGGAGAAGAATCACTACTTTGGATGACTTGTATGTGTATTAAATGATTAAATGAAAATCAAGTGAGAATAAACTTTGCACTGCTTTTGTGATCTTCGTTAAGAATAAAGTTGTTCAACCAAAAAGGTTGAGACGGATTAAATCCTACACAGAGAAACAAGTTGCGACAATCACAGAGCCTTTCTGTGATCTTTGAGGACTGCTAGGGACCTTTAAGGGGAGTGTATTAATGACTACTCCGCTCTCTTGCACAAATCCTGAGTCTTTAAGACAGGAGGATGGCATGTGGGCCCAAAATATCCCCTTTACTACTGAGAAAGCTGATTCTAGAGAATGTAAGCTTCCTAATACTGAATTACAAACTTAGCCAGTAGTCATTGGAATGGGACGACCCTGCGTATAGGTTTGCTGCCAAGAACAAAGGGCAGGAGGCCCAGGGAGCAAGGCAGATGCTGCTCTGTGCGGAGCCTCAGAGCAGGAGGAGGAAAGAGGCACCCTCCCCTACAAGGAAGTGAGGAGAGTGGGGACGTGTTTTTAAACAACTTTTGAAACAGTAAGGGATATGCTTTTTAAATACTGATGAACTGGGGCCAATTCTAGGCACTAATAATCTAGACTAGACTTTGGTAATCTACACTAGATTATCAAAAAGATGGCTTTTTGAGCACGTGTGATAGCAAATCAAGAATCATAAATTTGCTAACAAGTCTTAATTCATTTTATTGATCAGTTTAAAAATAGTGGATTATAAGAATGATATAGAAATCTCTGTTTTGACAAACCGTTTTATAAGCTGTCTCTTTGTTTTAGACAAGATGAATAAATATAAACTAAATGCTAAATTAGTTGTATTGATTAGTAAATGATTGACTATTCCCAGCTGGATCACTTTCAGTTTGGAAAGAAGGTTTTTTTTAATATACTTAAAAAAACTTTTTTTAATGTTTTATTTATTTTTTGATACAGAGAGAGACAGAGCATGAGAGGGGGAGGGGTAGAGAGAGAAGGAGACACAGAACCGGAAGCAGGCTCCAGGCTCTGAGCTAGCTGTCAGCACAGAGCCCGACGCGGGGCTGGAACCCACGAACGTGAGATCTGACCTGAGCCGAAGCCGGACGCTTAACCGACTGAGCCATCCAGGCGCCCCCTTAATATATTTTTAAATGTTTTTTTTTTTTATTTTTGAGAGATAGAGAGAGATAATGGGAGCAGTGGAGGGTCAGAGAGAGAGGGAGACACAAAATCTGAAGCAGGCTCCAAGCTCTGAGCTGTCAGCACAGAGCCCGATGCGGGGCTCAAACCCACAAACTGTGAGATCATGACCTGAGCCGAAGCCGGACGCTTAATACTGAGACACCCAGGCGCCCCTGGAAAGAAGTTTTTAGGGACATGCTACTTACTAGGTTATTCTCTGCTCTATCAAGTTCAACATCCCCATCAGTGACTAGATAGGGAAACACAAACTGAGAATAAGTGGAATAATAGGGTAGGAAAGAATTTGGTGGTGTGACGGTTGATAAAATGTACTATTCATGGGGCGCCTCGCTGGCTCAGTCAGTGGAGCCTGGGCTGTGAGTTTGAGACCCACATTGGGTGTAAAGATTACTTTAAAAAAAAGTTAAATCTTTAAAAAATTAATTGTGTGGTACCTGGCTGACTTAGTCAGTTAAGCATCAGACTTGATTTCAGGTCAAGTCATGATCTCATGGTCTGTGGGATCCAGTCTCATTGCAAGCTCTGCACTGACAGCATGAGGCCTGCTTGGGGTCTTTTTTAAGGTTTTATTTTTAAGTAACCCCTATACCCCATGCAGGGCTCGAACTTCCAAAGTCAAGAATCACATGCTCTACTGACTGAGCCAGCAAGGTGCCCCCAAAAGCTCTTATAATCTCACTGCTCAGTCGTAACCATCATTAACACTTTGGTGTATTTCTCCTGATCATTTAATATTTTTCACAGATATTTTTCAAGAAAAGCAATCAATGCTTGCTTTAGACCTATTAAGATTCTTTTTACAGTATTAAAAAAAAGACTTTAGTAAGTTCTGAAAGAGTCCTCTTTTTTCTCGTTAGGTTTCTGCCTCAATGCTCAAGCAGTTTCCCAACAGTGGCCTGAATCCAGGTCTTTTCAATGTGGGGCCCCAGTTATCTCCTCAACAAATTGCCATGCTGAGCCAGCTTCCACAAATTCCCCAGTTTCAGTTGGTGAGTAGCAGATTTTTTTCCTATAGCTAAAAAAATATTAATTTTTTTTTCCCTTTTAACTTTGGCTTGCTTCATTTTATGAGTGCTTAAGGGTTAATGTATCTGCTCAGTTGGAGGTAAATGGGACCAGTAGACCAGGAATTTGGTCGTACTTCCCTCCTGGACACTGGATTCAGCGACCTGCCCTCAGATGCACCACCCCCTCCAGTGTCTCAGTCTGTCCGGCTTAGGAAGCTTGGCTCCTCTCTCTCCTTCCTTGTTTTGTAGGCATGTCAGCTTCTCCTGCAGCAGCAGCAGCAGCAGCAGCAGTTGCTACAGAACCAGAGGAAGCTTTCTCAAGCTGTACGCCAGCAGCAAGAGCAGCAGGTGCGTGGGGTTGGAAGGGTCCCTCTAGTGCTCTGCACGGGGGCCGCCTCTGTGCTTACCCTCCGGCCGCAGAACGCGAGCCCTGCGCAGTCTTTTCCTGGGAGGCTCAGGGTGTTGGCTTATCATGTGTCCGTTTTCCCTCGGCTTGCCCCTCGCTCCGGACCCCTGGCCTCCAGCTGGCTCGGATGGTGAGCGCTCTCCAGCAGCAGCAGCAACAGCAGCAGCCACAGAGGCAGCCTGGCATGAAGCACTCGCCCTCTCATCCCGTTGGGCCCAAGCCACATCTGGACAACATGGTACCCAACGCTCTGAATGTGGGGCTCCCAGACCTTCAAACCAAAGGGCCAATACCTGGATATGGTTCTGGTAAGTTGTTCAGTAATGAAAACCACCTTAAAAGGAAAAATCTGCTTGTCCTGTTCTGAGCCTCTGGTAGGGTTTGGTCCTATGTCACCCTCTGTTTTCACAGTAGCCACACAAGATAGATAAATATTCGTATCCCTGCCTGACAGATATGATGCCCTAGAGCTTCCGTAGTGTAGATCGAAGAGCCAGGCTCCACCTTTTCTGGGTCCAAAGTGGTCTTTTACTGTTTATGAATGGCAGCCCATTTTTCTACCACCAAGAAGTTTGAAAAGCAAGTTAAATCGTGTGTACGTGCTGTGTGTGATACGCCTGTCTGATGTTACAACCCGTTAAAATATGTCCGCGCTGAGGTGTTTAGTTCTACTGATAAAATTTCCTTCTCGTGAGAAAATGGGGAGCTGACATTAAACTTATAAGGCAAACTGATAAAATTCTTCTGATATTAGTATTTCATCCGATTTAAATAGAATTAGCACAAGTAAGGTTATACCCTTGACATTCATCAAGAATTTGTTGGCAGGCAGATCATAGCTCCTTCAGAACTTGGGAACATGTTGTAAACAGAATCCAATCAGTGAGGCAACAGTGACTTAAAAATAAAATTTAAAAATTAAAAAGGTACCACACACCACAGCAGGTTTCTTCTCAGAATGGCACAATTTAGATTTCATTCTGATAAAGAAGATACTGTTCTGTGCAAACTCAGAAATAAAATCAGTGCTCCCAGGAAGCCAAGGGATCCTGGACACATGGCCCTGCTCTCTGCTCTCTCTCTGACGTGCCCGCTGCAGCGGGAGTCCACTTCCTGCTGGGTGTCCTCACACAGAGGACAAAGGCACACGTGAGCAGGGGAGGGAGAGAGAGAATCCCCAGCTGGCTCCAGGCTGTCAGCTCTGAGCCTGACGTGGGAGTCGAACCCACGAACCACGAGATCATGACCTGAGCCCAAATCAAGAGTTGGATGCTCAACCAACTGAGCTACCCGGCGCCCCTTAATCTTGAATAGTTTTAAGGGAATTAATTTCCAGATCATCAGCTTCCACCAACTGCACTGTTTCTTTAGAATGGTGTGCCTGAGGGGCACCTGGGCGGCTCAGTTGGCTCAACATCCACCTCTTGATTTCTGCTCAGGTCATGATCTCTCAGTCCATGTGATCAAGCTCCATGGTGGGCTCTGTGCTGACAGCGTGGAGCCTGCTTGGGATGGTCTCTCTTTCTCCTTCTCTCTGTCTTTAACCCCCCCTATAAAGTATATAAACATTTTTTTTAAACAATAATAATAAAATGATCTGCTGAGAACTGACTTAAATTCAAATTAACCTTTATTGGGGCATCTGGGTGACTCATTCAGTTAAGCTTTTGACTTCAGCTCAGGTCGTAATCTCACTGCTTATGAGTTTGAACCCCACTTTGGGCTCTGTGCTGACAGCTCAGAGCCTGAAGCCTGCTTCAGATTTTGTGTCTCCCTCTCTGTCTCTGCCCCTCCTCCACTCACACTCACTCTCTAGCTCTCTCTCTCTTTCAAAAATAAGCCTGTTTAAAACTAAATAGATAGATAGATAGATAGATAGATAGATAGATAGATAGATAAAATCCTTGAACCACTTGACATGAGGGAAGACTGAATTCTCCACGTCTCCTGGCTTACAAGGCACGCCCATCTGGGATGTAGAAGTCCAGGGTGCCAAGCAAGGGGGAAGCCTCCCGTAATGACTAATGAAGGTGTCAGTACCTCTGTGTTTCCAGTCTTCACCTTCTTAATCTTGTTATCTGTTAAGGTTGAAGCCTAAGAACCTGGGTATTTTGGTTTGTGTCGAGTTGTGAATTTAAACACCATATATGATCATAAAGCAGGGCAACTTTGCTTCTTCCATCACTTCTTGTCAGAGTGCATGGGTTTTTTTTATTGTTGTTGTTGTTTTTGAGAGACGGAGCAGGAGCCTGAGCAGGGGAGGGGCAGAGAGAGAGGAAGACACAGAATCAGAAGCAGGCTCCATACTCTGAGCTGTCAGCACAGAGCCCAGTGCGGGGCTCAAACTCACGCCTCGTGAGATCGTGACCTGAGCCGAAGTTGACGCTTAACTGACTGAGCCACCCGGGTGCCCCTGAATGGTTCTCAAAGTAGAGCCCGGTGGTGCAGAGCAAAGTGAGCATCTGGAATCCCCGGGCAGCTTTTCCACGTGCTTAAGTGCACATGGCCCTTCTTGGCACTTGTCCCCTAGAGCATGTCTTAAGTGGAAAGGAAAGTACCTTTGAACAGCTTGAGCAATGTGGGTTAATCACACAGACTCTTAAATACATGGTTTTCACAATTTATCAGGTAAAGCCTATGAATAAACCTTTTATATGCTTTCCTTTAGGCTGGGTATTCATTAATCAGTTAGTTATTAAAAACCTAACACCATGATGTATTTGTTTAGGGACAGTTCTTACAACATCTTTGATATTTTCTGCCTTTTATTAAAAAGTAAAATTGGGGGGGGTGAAATTATATGTTGGCTGAGAATCTTTTAGTTTTTAACAGCATACCTTCTCACTTATTTAAATATATAGAAAATTAATCCCATGATGTCGTATTAGCTTGGTGTTATTTGTGATTATTGTACTGGAGGCATAACTTCCTCACGTTTGTAGGATCAGAATTCACTATACACACATACATACATTTCCTTAAGAAATGTCATGTTTTTTATCATACTGCTCTTTCAAAGTAACTTATAAATTTAACTATGTATTAGAATCTAAGGAGAAAAAAGCATTGACTTACTAATTTATTTACATTTGATAACTTACTAAACAATGGATACATTTTATTAGGTCTTTATCGTGTTAATTGTGATCTGGCCAGTTACAATCTGCCTTATGAGATGCATTTTGCAGGTTTTTTTACAGTTAAAAATTTCCTTAATTCAAGGCCGCCTCAGTGGTAGGTTCAGGCAGTGGGGTATCCAGATCTTGTTTTTGGCTCAGGTCATGATCTCATAGTTTGTGGGATTGAGCCCCAAGTGCTTGGGATTCATTCTCTCTCTCTGTCTCTCCCCCCCTCAGACATGTATTCTCACTCTCTCAAAATCTATAAATAAACTTTTAAAAAATTTCATTAATTCATATTATGGCATTTATTTGAATTGAAAAATACATTTTGGGACTGAAAGTAAATTTACTTTGGCTGCCTGATTTGAATAAACTAAATCTCTAGCTATAAGATTTTGATGAAAATATATTTAAAGCATACAGAGGGATTAGATTTTTTCAAAAATTAGATAGCAAAGATGTAATGAAATGAGTAATATTTCAATTTGCCTACTGCTGAGTATTAAACTAAAAAAGACACGTGTAGGCTAAAGAGGAACAAGCATAATTAAAAGCAGGGTGCCTCAGTGGCTCAGTCAGTGAAACATCGGACGTCGGCTCAGGTCATGATCTCACCGTTCATGAGTTTGAGCCTCACATCAGACTCTACAATGACAGTGCCCTCTCTCTCTGCCCCTTCGGGGATTCTCTCTCTCCCTGTCTCCCTCCCTCTCTCTCTCTCTCTCTGCTCCTGTTCACTTGCACCCTCTCTTTCTCTCAAAAATAAACACATTTAAAAAAAAAAGAATAAAAGTCTCTTAAGGCCTAATAAAACCACTTTGTATATTTTCTCAAAATTAAAAAGTTTAATGACTTTAATAATTGCTTCACTGACCCTTAACTAATTGGGCTTTTTTCCCAAATAGATGGTTTCTAATTCTCTGCTTTTAGCAGAACTGAGTTGTCTGGGGATAATGATTTATCTACAGTTGTTGTAGTATCCGTGTCATTGAGCTGGGGGGGGGGGGGGAATGTTTTAACCAGACTCCTTCTTTCCCATCTAATTACTTATATAAGATTTCTTGGTGCTTTTTGGAGGAATTTTTTAAATAGGAATAGCATGAACTCAGTCTCATACCTACTCATTCATAGGTATCTGAACCAATTGAGAACTAAAGTCCCTTGTCTTATTAGAAAATGTACTTCCAAATAAAATTTTACTTTTCATGTTTAAAATTTATCCAAATTTGGGGGGGTGCCTGGCTGACTCAGTCAGTAGAGCATCATCTCAGGATTATAAGTTCGAGTCCTGTGTTGGGTGTAGAGGTCACTTACAAATAAAAAAATCTCAGGGCACCTGGGTGGCTCAGTTGGTTAAGCGTCCGACTTTGACTCAGATCATGTTCACACAGTTCATGAGTTCAAGCCCTGCCTCAGGCTCCTCACTAACAGCAAGGAGTCTCCTTCGGGTCCTTTATCTCCCTCTCTGCCCTTCCCCTGCTTGTGTGTGCTCGCGCTCTCTCTTTCTCAAAAATAAACGCTAAAGAGAGAGAGAATGTGTTACGTGAGCAACTGTGGGTACGTTCTTTTATAGTATATTTTTATTTTAATTATTACAAAAGCACTAGTTTGTTTTTCTAACCTTTAATAAAAGGAGTAACAGAAAAGAGAACTAATTTAGTTTTATTTTTTTAATATTTATTTATTTTTGAGAAAGAGACAGAGAGGGACAGAGTAGGAGTCAGGAAGGGGCAGAAAGAGAGAGCGGAGACATAGAATTCAAAGCAGGCTCCAGGCTCTGCCCTGTCAGCACAGAACCTGACGCGGGGCTTGAACTCACGAACCGTGAGATCATGACCTGAGCTAAAGTCAGACGCTTACCCAACGAGCCACCCAGGCGCCCCAAAAAGAGAGCGAATTTAGACAGAGAGCATGAGGGAGGGAGTGGTGAGGACAAGTTACCTTCAGAGAGTGTCCTCAAGCAGGCGACCCCAAGCCATGTAGTAATGATGAACATAGACCATGACTGAGTGTGTGGCAAATAAAGTAATCCTGGCAAAGACAGATAAGGTGGGCCAAGGGTTGGATTGGTAGGAATGATAAGGGATGATGTACTGGGGAGATAAATCCCTGGGAAGAGCAAGGGGTGTCTTATTTCTGTTAGTCCCTTTGCTCCTCCCAAAGCCTGGCACAAATGAGGCTTTCCATAAGTGTGCCTGGAACTGAATTAAACAGCTGTTTGCGGGGCGCCTGGGTGGCTCAGCCGGTTAAGCTTCCAACTTCGGCTCAGGTCATGATCTCACGGTTTGTGAGTTCAAGCCCTACATCGGGCTCTGTGCTGACAGCTCAGAGCCTGGAGCCTGCTTTGGATTCTGTGTCTCCCTGTCTCTCTGCCCCTCCCCTGCTCATGCTGTCTGTCTGTCTGTCTTTCTCTCTCTCAAAAATAAACAAACATTTTTAAAAGGAGGATTGTTTGATTTGGGTTCAGGCTCTGTTGGTGAACTGGAGAATTACAGGGAGGCCACTTGGTGGACTGAGGAAGTTTGGTTTTGATGAAATAGCAAATACAAGACAGTCTGGGCTTACGAATAACCTTGGAGTTTACAAGTCATGCCAGTTACTTCAGGACGTGGAAGGAGGCCCCTGAATCACGTACAGCCTTGCATAGATTCTTCCTCTCGTGGTTTTGGGGTTGGAGAATGAACCTTTCAAGGCACTTTTATCTCCTCTTCTCTTCACACTCCTCTAGTATTTCCTTACCAAACTCTGTGATTCAGTTATGATGCTACCATGTTTTGGGGTGTTTGACTCCTAGGTTCTAATGAAGAAGATGCCCACTTTACTTGAGGTTCAGATGGAATTGCTCAAACTGTCCCTCTCCTACCAGGTAGAACTCTTACTCATTTTCTTCGCTTTTTGTGTCACAAAAGGACTCTAAGCATCTGAAGTTAGGGTTAATTCATTGTGTGTTCTAAAGAAATTTCAGAGCAACTTTATTTTTATGTTTTATTTTTTGAGGGAGCACGAGCAGGGGAGGGACAGAGAGAGAGAGAGACAGAATCTGAAGACAGGCTCCAGGCTCTGAACTGGAGCCCGATGTGGGGCTTGAACGTACGAACTGTGACATCATGACCTAAGCCGAAGTCAGACGCTCAACCCACTGAGCCAGCCAGGTGCCCCAGAGCAACTTTAAAGAAAAGGAATACAAGGAATGATTCCTTACCTTCTTATTAATCCTCATGTTCTTCGTTCTGATCTTCACCAGAATCCTGGGTTACTTTCAAAAGCTCTTCTTCCATGAATAGAACCAAGCTCTCGCATAGCCTGGGACCCCAAGCACCCTGGGCTGGTTTTCTCTGTCAAGGTAGAGGTGTTAATTCCCCAAGGAGCTACCTGCTTGGGCCATTAAAGCTTCTGTCAGAGAAAACCCTGAACCTCCAGTCTTGTTTCATTCCAGCTACATAGAGGAAAAAATCTTAATCTCTTCTTTTAAAAAATCATTTAGTTTGAAATTATCTCTAGCATGTTCCAGGAATTTCTGCTCCCTGCCTGCACCCTCCGTGTAATCACATGGACTAGTAAAGTCGCTTACAAGCAATGTGAAGAACAGTTTTCTTTATATTAATAGCAATATTTTAAACAGGTCAAGGTGTTAGGAATGATTTGAACTTGTTTATTATGCTTTTTATTGGGTTTTTTTTTTCCAGTTTTTTTTTTAATATTTATTTATTTTTGAGAGACAGAGAGAGACAGAGCACAAGTGCGGGAGCGCCAGAGAGAGAGGGAGACAAAGAATCCAAATCAGGCTCCAGGCTCTGAGCTGTCAGCCCAAAGCCCAATGCAGGGCTCGAACTCAAAAACTGTGAGATCATGACCTGAGCTGAAGTCGGAAGCTTAACCAGCTGAGCCACACAGGCGCCCCTATTATGCCTTTTTAAAACTGTCTCTGACAACTCAGAGAAACACAGGGAGAAAACGTGACCTGGACCCTCATGGGATTTGGATGAGTGGAACTTCAGAGCCACTGAGGCACTACCAGGTGGTCGCAGAGTCAAGTGGGTATAGCGAGGAGTCTGACCTGGCCAGAGTGACACATCTTCTTGACTAAGAGTAGATGAGCTTTTGACTCCTGAGCTTTTTACACGGGATGGCTCTTCTCCACTTCCCGTAGTCCATCCTCATTTTTACTGTGGTTATCCATTTTCTTCCCCTCCTCTGTTTCATTTATTTCAGTGCTTTATTTTATTTTTATGTTAAGTATGTTCTGACCCACACAGTGGATGGTGGGGCTCGTGAGACCCCATCAGCAAGCCTTTCAGGCTGGACCTCCCCTGTCCAGCCCTGTGCAGCGGGAAGACGTTACCCACCCACACTCCTACCAGCAGCCTGGCACCCGGGGCTTTCGTGGGGCTCCTGGCAAAGTAGACTCGGAACCTCTCCATCATTGCCTGTTTGAGCTATGGACTCTTCATCACTGCATAAAGATTTCTTCCAAACTGATCTCTTAGATTCTGCCTAGACCTCCATGTACCCCATTCCTACATGGCCAGTTCTTTTTCTAAGCTACAAACTTAGTTATCTCTTTCTCTCACTTGTTAAAAAACTTTATCTCCTGTCTTAGACAAAAAGGCACAGAATCCTCAGCCTGATACGTAAACACCCCACATGACACAACTCATTTCTCCCCCACCTCCTGCCACTCTGCTCCACTTTCTCCACTGAGCACCCAAGTGCTTTGTCATCGATCAAAGTTTTGTATTTGGTATCCTTAGCTTATATACCTTCCATAGGCCCTAAATCAAATGTTCCTTCTGCAAAAGCCTTTCCTCCCCCAGACACCCTCCCCACGCCTCATGACTGTTGTTATACGATGTTAGTTTGATGTGTCGAGATTGCCATCTGAGTTGACGAATCTGTCTGGCACAAGTGTTAGCTGAATGAGTCAGTAAAGACACAGGTGCACTGAGATGGCCATAATTGGATGGCACTCCTACACATTTTCATACCTTAACAAAGAGTTATTGCTTTTTTCTTCTTTCTTTTCTTTCTTTCTTTCTTTTTTTTTTACTAAGCAAGAGCAATGGTGAGCATTTTAAATTGAAACCTGATTTTTTTTTTAATATTTATTTTAGGGGGGGGAGGGGCAGAAAGAGATGGGGACACAGGGAATCCAAAGCAGGCTCCGTGCTATCAGCGCAAAGCCCGATGTGGGGCTTGAACCTATAAACTGTGAAATCATGACCTGACATAAGTCTGATGCTCAGCTGACTGAGCCACCCACATTCCCCCAAAATCTGTTTCTCAGTGAAGAAACTTCTTGTGGATTTGTCTTTAAATGACAAAGGAAGCTATTTGTGGGTTCTACCTCAGATCTCTTGATTACTGATACTAGAAATTCATCGATGTAAAACGTGATTCTGTGTTTTAGGCTTCAGCTCTGGCGGCATGGACTATGGCATGGTTGGTGGGAAGGAGGCTGGAACAGAGTCTCGCTTTAAACAGTGGACCTCCATGATGGAGGGACTGCCCTCCGTGGCCACACAGGAAGCCAATATGCACAAAAATGGTAAGAGTGGCAAAGCATTGTGAGTTAGAGGCTTTCAGCCCTCAGCGGCCTTGTGACGTATCCTGTGAAATTATTTTAAAGCACAAATACTTAGCTTTTTCTTAATGTCTTGATTTCCCCCCACAAGTCCTGTGATCACCTATGACAGGAAGATTGGGGTTGTATGTATTTCAAATTATAAAAAACCTAAAATGCCATTTAATTAAGGGGAGCAAAATTTCCCACCTGTAATGGGATTAAGAGTAGTAGCAATGAACTTAAGTACCCATGGATAAGTACCCATTGGCTGAGAGAACAGAACCCATTTTTTTGAGGTGTAAGAAATCACAACAAATATATATCATGTTGGTTATTTGAACCCTTTAATCTCCAAAAGATGACTAATAGAAGAGTACATGAAATTTGAACTTTCCACAAAGCTTTCTTGTTCTCTATGAATTATAGTGTCTGCAAGATAGCAGGTAAGGGCAGCGAGGGCCTTGGTTTTGGATTGTGGGCCTTTTCATCTCCGTCCTTCCCTGTAAATGCTTCTCCATTTCCCTGTAAAACAGATAAAAAGTCTTAGAATCTTCCTTCGGCCTTTGTTTTGTTCAGTGTTTATTTCATTTGACAGTAATTCACCTGGACTCACCTGTGCCCTTGAGAGCCGAGAATAAACAGTTGTTGCGCTGCTCTGGCCGCCGCTCCCCGGCAGGCCTCGGCCCCACCATTCGGAAGACTTTCAGGGTTCCTTCGTAAGCCACTCTTGAATGTGCCTGCCCGAGAGGTGGTAAAGTGGCCCCGTGGAGCTCTTCCCTGCGATCTCTAAGCATTATCATTTGATTTCAGGCCATGAAATCAAGAATGATTTACGGAAACTATAAGCTCTGTCTCTGGACTGAAAAATTCAGGCCCAGCATCTTTAGCCTTGGGGACACGCCCTGCTCCCTCGGCTGATGATTCATCAGGTCCCTTTGTCTCCAAAGACACGATAGGTGCATGATAATAAAAACAAGTGCCCCGTGAAAGGATATCTTAAAGCTAAAATATCCACTTGCCTTTTCAGAGCTTCTAGATACTGTTTCCCCCATTTCCTTAGCAATCCCCATGGTAGTCACGCGCTTCATTTTCTACGATTCACTATAACGTGCCCTTGAGTCAGATTTCTGCCAGTGGCTCCAGGAAAGCAAAGGACTTCTTTGCCAAGCTTGGAAGGTGGTTTTGATAATATTCCTGGTGGGCCAAACCAAGCAGATTATTTTAATCAATATTTACACAAGTATGTTAATACATCATCCTGGAAATAATTTTATCTGTTTATAAACATCATCCTAAGGGTAGATCAGGTGACACAATGCAGCATGCGAAATTCATTTGAGAAATAAATAGGGTGGCCACGAATTTAAAGTGAAGCTCATTTTTGGTTAGGTTAAGGAAATTTGAAGCTTTGAAGGCTTTTTCCTGCCTTGTAGCATATAAAATGCCTAAGAAGGGCACAGACAGCACTGCTGAAACGCTGTCAAGAAGCAGTTACAAAGGATCCGCTGTCCTTCGTGCGTGGGGCCGCGGGGCTCCCCGCTGATCCCGTGCTGGCAGAGACCGCGGGCGCGAATTCCATCTCACTGCTTTGGAATTCAGAGCGATCGCAGATGCTTCTCTCTGCAGTGGACACCCGCTATTTCCAGAGTTTCTTCTGGCTAACCGAGGTCTGATCAGCACGGAAGAACTCAGGGTGGACGGTGGCAGGACGAGTGTAGTGAAAACACTTCTCAGGCACTGCAGATTGTGTGGTATTTTTCCTGTTTCTTATTCTTGAGTCATCAGATAGCAACTGAGGATAATGGTGTGATTTGCAGTCGGTCAGAGTTTCGTTAATTTCTTAAGACCATGACATTTTAAAACGGAAAGGAAGATTGGAGAATGAGTGTGCCTCAGTGAGAACCGGAGAAGCTCAGAAAGTGAAATGAATCGTTCCCAGCCATCCTGCTTATGAGTTATAGACCGGCTCTCCAGGGCGACCTCTTGTTCCAGAGCTTTTTTTTTTTTTTTAACTGCATAGACAGAAGACTGTTTTTGCTGGGTGTGAATCAGTTTCCTCTCTCTCCTCAGGCGCTATAGTGGCCCCTGGCAAGACTCGAGGAGGGTCACCGTACAACCAGTTTGATATCATCCCGAGTGACACGCTGGGCGGCCATGCGGGTCCCGCTGGTGATAGCTGGTTGCCTGCCAAGTCTCCACCCACAAACAAGACCGGAAGTAAACCCGGCAACGCCAGCTGGCCTCCAGGTGCGGCGGGCTTTGTCTGTGCGCCGTTTGCCTCTTAATTCCGCATCTCAGGCTCTGAGCAGGTTGCTCCTGCCGGCCAGGTCCTCGGGCACTTTACTTTCTCATTCGGTAATTATTGCCGGGTAAAAGCAAGGTGTGCGCTCTGCCGTGGGAAGACGGGGTCCCTGCTCCTTAGAGTTCAGTCAGGAAGGTGAGGTGTGGACACGGATTACTTACAAGGCAAGGAGCCGTGAAGAACACTGTATGGACACAGATAAGCTGAAAGAGGTCAGGGGAGTGGAATCTGGGTCGAGAAGCTTGACGCCGGAGCCAGACTTGGGATTCATCCCCGCACAGGACGCCTTGTAACATGGGTTCTTCTCAAGTGTCCATTCAGTGGACTCGTTCATTCATGAAGCAAGTATTTACCATCAGTCAGGCTCAGATCTGCAGTGGTGATAGGGTGAGACGATTTTGTTAACTTTTCCCCTCTATTTATATTTTAATTTAAGTAATCTAGTTTCATTATAGAAAAAATTGTCATTTAGTAACTCAAAAATTAAAAATTGGTATAGGTCTTCCTGAACCTCTTTCTGTACTGGAATATTTGTGGTATGAATATGTACAGTTTCGTTCCACCACAGAAGACTCATGTAATGCATATTGTTTATTATACTATATTGCTCTCCCTCATGATTGGAAAAACAAAAGTTTGTTAATCCCATCACAACTTTAAATATGATTTAAATTAACAATAAAAAAAATTATAGGGGGCGCCTAGGTGGTTCACTTGGTTAAGCATCCAACTTTGGCTCAGGTCAGGATCTCAGGGTTTGTGAATTCGAGCCCCACATCGGGCTCTGTGCTGACGGCTCAGAGCCTGGAGCCTGCTTCAGGTTCTGTGTCTCCCTCTCTTTCCCGTCCCCAACTCCTACTTGGCCTACCTGCCTGCCCGCCACACAGACCCCCCACATACACACAATAAGTGAACATTAAAAAATTAATAAAAAAAATTATAAGCACTTATACATATTTAGAGCCTTATCACAGTAAGCCATATTCTTCCTGGTCTTTCTCCCTGGATGTTCCACGAAGTCATGGTCATTTGTACTGTATTTTCTTTTGTTCATCGGAGCCCATTTCCAGTGAGATAATGGGAAAAGTCACTTATTTCCAGTGCCGATTTTCTCCCAGTTTGTGTCCTGGATGCCTGGACAGTTGTCATGAGCACCAGATTACTTCCTCCTGGCCTCACTGCTCTCGGGCCAGAAGCTGACGGGCTCTGGCTCACAGACGCAGAGACAGCGGGAAGATCGGCAAGCTTGATAGCACACAGGTGCTGCTGGCACGGTGTATGTTCAGGCTGAGATTGTGATTTTTAATTTTATGATAAATGTTTGCGATAAAATAGCTTCAGTATTCTACCTTCCACAGATCTATTTCTTGTATCAAAAACTAACTTGAGGAGCCCCTGGGTGGCTCAGTCTGTTAAGCATCCAACTTCAGCTCAGGTCATGATCTCATTTGTGGGTTCGAGCCCCACGTCAGTCTCTGCTGTCAGTACAGAGCCTGGAGCCTCCTTCAGAGTCTGTGTCTCCTCTCTCTGCCTCTCCTCTGCTCACACACTGTTTCTCTCTCTCTGAAAATAAATAATGTTTTAAATTTTTTTAAAAAACTAACTTGATTGTATCATTTTTAAAAAATAACCTACCTCTAATATTGCTTCTCCTTGTTTCAGAATTCCAACCAGGAGTGCCATGGAAAGGTATCCAAAACATTGACCCTGAATCTGACCCCTATGTCACCCCAGGAAGTGTGCTGGGGGGCACAGCCACATCTCCCATTGTAGATACTGACCACCAACTTCTGCGGGATAACACCACAGGTAAGTGAGTGAGGTGTCCTCAGTGTTCGTTCAAAACCCAGCCTTTCAAAAAAAAAAAAAAAAAAAAAGAAAACCCTTGCATTTCATATTTGTCAATCTGTGCCTTCGTTTGCACCTGCTAATCTAATAACCAGAAAGCATGAAAATGCATAGCTTTTCAGTTTGGTTTTTTAAGATATACTTTAATCTTCCATGGAAGGTTAAATCAAATACCTAATGTTGCACTAGTTATACTGACATCTGTCTGCAGTATTTTCATCTTGTTCCTCCCGTGTCACCCAAAGGGTCTAATTCTTCCCTCAACACCTCGCTGCCTTCACCTGGTGCCTGGCCCTACAGTGCCTCTGACAACTCCTTTACCACCGTTCATAGCACTTCAGGTACAAGTATGACCTGTTTGTTTCCCTTCGGCTAACACTTTTCCATCAGGTTCCCTTTTGCAAAGGAAACGAACATTTATTTTTTACAGAATACTCCAAAGTTGAAGCGCGAGGGCAGCATAAATGGAAGCACCCCTCTTGTGCTGGCCGTGTTCTCAAGAAGCTAGTCACACAGAGATAGGATGGGGCGTGTGGCTTTAGCACAAGGCTGATGGTGACATAATTGCAGGGAGCTTGTGAGGATTGAGAGGACGGAGGTCAGATCTTTGGGCCATAAGTGCTTTTCTTTAACCAGCCTGCCAAAGAGAAGAGACGGGGAGGTCCAGCCTGTTATTCCTAAGCAACCAATTCTAGCTTGCTTTTCTTTTTTTAAAAAAAAAAAAAAAAAAAAAAAAGAGGCCCTTAATTCTACTAACAACATTTGTTGAGTTCCTTGTATTGTTTTTCTTTTCCTAAGACAATAAGGAATGAAAACTTAATGGATATAATAAAACCTTTGAAGTCATTGACTTAACACAGACCTTATAGATGGGTAGAGAGAGTATTTGTAATCGGCACCTTGCTCTTGCGAAAGTTCGACCCCATGCCATCAGAGTCATTAAGGCTTCTGTTCTGGGTCCAGGCACAACCCGTGAAACAGATCCTCAGCTACCTTCTGAGACACAGTGGTTGAATGGCCTTAAAAATTGTCTTGTCTTCTTTTTTTCCCCCCACTTCTGTGTCATATCAACAGGGTCACGATAACCTGTCATTATTGAGTGCTCCTGCAGACTAGGCCACATGCTGAGCCTTCAGCATGAATCCTTCCCTCACCGTCACCAACGTCTGTGAGGAGGTCCTGGTCCTGTAGGACATCGGGGTGGCTGAGTCAGTTAAGCGTTCGACTCTTGGTTTCGGCTCGGGTCATGATCGCACAGTCTGGCTGTGCTGACAGCCTGTAGCCTGCGTGGGATCCTCTCTCTGCCCGTCCACCCTGCCCACGCATGTGATCGCGCACACGTGCTCGCTCTCCCTCTCTCTCTCTCTCTCTCTCTCTCTCTCTCTCTCTCTCTCTCTCTCTCAAAATAACGACGATGACAAGGAAGGGCTGATGTAATTTGCCTCAGCTCTGAGTGCATGTGTAAAGGAGCCAACTCAGAAATCCATGTTTCGGGGCACATGGGTGCTCAGTCGTTTAGGCAGCTGACTTCGGCTCAGATCATGATCTCACATTCGTGGGTTCGAGCCCCGTGTTGGGCTCTGTGCTGACAGCTCAGAGCCTGGAGCCTGCTTCAGATTCTGTGTCTCCCTCTCTCAGACCCTCCCCTGCTCACGTTCTGTGTGTCTCTCTCCCTCAAAAAAGTTAAAAAAAAAAAAAAAAAGAAAGAAATTCGTGTTTCTAACCACTACCCCACATTATTCTTTTTGGGGCTTTTTTCTTTATATGTCAACACTGGTTTTTCACTCACCTCTTTTATTCCAATAACTGCCCGTATCTCCAGTTGAGCCATTTTATCTTTTGTCTACAGTTGAACATTCACCTGAGAGCTGAGTCACCCCAGACTTGTCTACCTGAGTGTATACTTCTCTGCCCCTCCCCTACGGTGTCCTTCCTCCCTAAGTTTTTTGGGTTTTTTAGTGATGCTTCCAGCCTCAGTGGGTTACAGAGTCTCCAGATTTTCTGACTTGCTGCCCGAGTCAAAGCAGTGAGGGTGTCTCCCAGGGGGTGTATTCCGCAGCCACATCTCCTGTCCATTTCTTCCCCATCCTACTTGCTGTCACCCAAGCTGAGACCCAGGTGTAAATACTACATACACATGACAATCTACTGCAGGAACCCCGGGGAGCATCCTCGTCAGCCTCCGTCCTGCCTTCCTGGCCGTCTGTACCTCTTAAATGGGATATTGGTCTATATTCTCCCGTCTCTCTGAGCCCATCCATTTTTTTGTTTTTTGTCTCTGAATGAGAGTGTGAGCAGGGAAGGGGCAGAGAGAGAATCCCAAGCAGGCTCCACACTGTCAGCACAGAGTCTGGTGCGGCGCACAATCCCACGAACCATGAGATCATAACCTGAGCGGAAATCAAGAGCTGGACACATAACCAGCTAAGCCACCCGGGCACCCCCAAGCCCATCCATTTGTGTAAATCCTTCCAGACCTGTCTTTGCAAAGGCTCCGACGATGGCCTACAGTGTCTTCTCGGTGTGTTGAACATGTGTGGCGATGCGTGCAGCTCCCAGTTCTGTTATTCACCTGTTCTGTCTTCTCATGTGAACGTGAAGTTCTCGAGAATACCTGTATTGCCCACAGCACTGATTTGAAGTATAATAAGCCCCTAGCAGGTGTTTGCTGATTTTTTTCCCCAAGATCTGTTTGAATGTTGGGGCACCTGGCTGGCTCAGACAGTAGAACATGTGACTCTTGATCTCAGGGTTCTAAGTTCGAGCCCCACGTTGGGTATAGACATTACTTAAAAATTTTTTTTAAATGTTTGACTTTTGATAGCTTAATCACAGTCAAGAAAATTAGAAGTTTCTAATGTACTTTCAGCCAGTGAGCATTTATAGAATAGTTTTGCTAAGGTTCACATTCTACTATACCTGTAAGACTAATGGTTTTAGGAAAACTTCCCTTGAACAAATCTTCCCTTTCAGGTTGTGTTTGACTAAGAAAGTAGCAGAGAATTAGTTACCATTAAATCTTCAGTTCATGCATTGGAGATTCAAAGTAATAGTCATTGAAAATTTTATATTTAGTGTTTTTGTATTGTTACTCTCAAAATGTATACTATGTTTAGAATATTATATGTATACACAAAATTCATGTAGATTGACAAAAGTGACCTATCTAACCTTATTCCTTCCCTAATTTTGTCTTCTTTGTAGCAAAGTTCCCTGATTACAAATCAACATGGTCCCCAGATCCCATAGGACACAACCCCACTCATCTCTCCAACAAGATGTGGAAAAACCATATCTCCTCAAGGAACACTACACCGCTGCCCCGCCCGCCTCCTGGTCTGAGCAACCCCAAACCGTCATCTCCCTGGAGCAGCACAGCACCCCGATCGGTCAGGGGGTGGGGGACACAACAGGACTCACGGCTTGCCTCGGGTGAGACGGACCCGCCGAAAGGAGCCTCGTGGTTCAAACGCAGGGGACTTACGTTAAGACAAAAAAAAAGACACATGACAAAATCCTCACGAGAGAGAAATCCTGGTTGTCTGGTAGAGGAAAGGGTGTCTCTTGAGTAGAAAATTGCAGTTCAGTCTAGGGCAGAGGTAGCCAAGTGCTCGCAAGGGACGGATGAAGGAAAAATGACAGCCGGCAGCCGGAGAACATTAGGAGGTGTGAGAGCGCACGGGCTTATAAGGTCCGGGGGAAGAGAAGCTGGCCATGGAGGGGCGGGCTGCAGGAGGTTGGAGGGAGCTGTGAAAGAGACGACTGTTTACCAAGGGAGATGTACGGGGCCTGTGTGAGAATGTTTTCCACGGCTTTCTGAGTTTCTTTATTGCTCTTCCTAATGTTTTTCTTCCGGTTGCGCACAGCCTCTACCTGGAGTGATGGTGGTTCAGTTCGTCCCAGTTACTGGCTGGTTCTTCACAATCTCACTCCACAGGTAACCTGCTTCCTTGTGATTTTTGAGACAGGATTTGACTGTGTTAAGAAAGGGACAATCAGGTGTTAAGTGTCAAAGCTCATTAATTTCCTGCTTGCTGCTAAGAGGTCCAGCATGCAGGGTGAAGCCTACTCCTGAATGGGGATTGTTGGCCCAACAAGGCTTGGGGCTCCGTGTCAAACATTTTTATGCTTCATAAATAATTAACCATCCATCTCTGCGGTAGAGGAAATCTGTCAGTTTCATAGCTTAAAATGCCACATGGGTGCTTTCAATTTTCCATCTGTTACTCTCTTCTTTGTAGATGGCATTGCTAATTTGCTCTCTTCAGAACATGCCCTCTGGGTTGTTTTTACAGTGATGGGTTTCATTTGCCCCAAGCCAGTCTGTCTGTCACCTTGTTTGCTTGATAGCTGACATACTTGGGGCGGTGTTATGTTGAACACCCACAGGAGATCAAATGAGCCCACTGAAACCGGGCCCTTGACCTTCATTTGGACTTGACAGCACAACCTTTACAACACCTTGTTAAAAGGAGTCAATTATGCCTCCCTTCCTTTGACATATAGAATGAATTTTCTAGCATTTAATTCATAACTGGATTCATGCACACTTTAGTAAGCCAGCGTTTTTTAGAGTGTTCCCATGGGATGTTAATAGGTCTCCGGCCTAATATGTTTGGAACATGTACTTGATTAAACAAAATTAAGCAGCTTTCTTCACTGTGAGACTTCTTAGATTCTTTAACATGCTGATGTGTATTATGATCCTCTGTGGAGAAATATAGCTTCTCCTAAACTTAGTGCCCAGTGAACCTGTTTGTGGGCAGTGAGTCCAGGGTTTCTATTTAGGGTACAGGTTGAGAAAGGCAGTTTCATAAACACAGTTAACATGAGGAGGAGTTTGGGTTGGCTCTTAATCTCCACATCAACTCAGCTAAAAGCCCCAAGTGGCTTTTTTAAGCTATGGATCGGGTGAAGGTATGAAGATTTTGTATGACCATATTCAAGTCTGTATATGCCTCATTAGACCATGACAACGTTCTAAAGTTGTCCCACCGTGTGGTGGGTATGTGGTGAGGACGAGAGAGGCCATAAAGGCCATGCTGTGTTGAAAGGAACTTGGACAAGCTAGCTGGCTGTTCACTCCTGTTTTATCCTGTGAAAAATAGTAAGTACATGTGTGTATGTGCATAATAGGAATCTAGGAGTTAACTGTGTATTAGAAAGATCTGATGAGTTTTAAAACTCAAAACTACCTTATAGACTAATCTCGATCCCCAGCTTAGAAGATGGTTAATAGGGCAAATCTTTGGAACCTGGATAAACGTACTTTTTATCACCTAAGATTTGTTTAGAGGGCGTCTGTCCTGAAAGGTCCCTTGTGGCCCACACAGACATGCTCATAGAGTTGATTCCATTTTCTGTAAAGAACCATGGTGACACTTCCGGTTTCCATCATGCAGGGTTTCCATGGTGAACACACACAACGTTGTCGCTGCCACCGCCGGTAGCACAGGTTTTGAAGGCTGTTCCGATAGTAATCTGTTTCCTTTTCAAAGAAATGAACCGAATGTTGGTCTGAGCAGCCTAAATAATCCTAGTTAAGATCTCAATACAAGTAAGTTAATCAGGGTGAATAAGTGCATCCGTTCATCCAAGTCCTGAATGAGAGAGACTGTCTCAAGTCAGTGAACCTCTTGGGAGTCTGGCTGACGTGAAGCTGAGGGCGGCGGAGTTCACAGAGAAGCAGGCAGGACGGCTTCCCCGGAGGCGGCCGGCACGGGGTCGCAAGGACCCCGGTGCACTCTGAGCTCGGTCAGCCAGCAGCCTTCTCTTCGGGGCGTGGGGGCGCCTGGGAGGATCCGTCGGTTAAGCGTCCGACTTCAGCTCAGGTCATGATCTCATGGTGTGTAGGTTCGAGCCCCACATTGGGCTGTGCACTGGCAGTGTGGAGCCTGCTTGGGATTCTCTCTCTTCCTCTCTGCCCCTCTCCCACTCTCACTTTCTCTCTCTCAAAATAAATAAGGTTTTTAAAAAATTTTAAAACCACTAAGCCATCACGGAGGTCAGCAGTGCTTTTCTGTGTGTATCCTCCTTTAGCTCCCTGTGAGATTATTAACTCTGGGCGTGGAGAATAGTTCAAATACGACATTAGTAGTGATGTTGAGAACTTGGTGTGATGGCGTAAGTTCCTATTCGGGTGCCATCCTATTTCTTTCTAAAGGCTCTGACAAGTCAATACACATTCGTGCGTTTATCTCTTAAAAACAGACCACAGGTTGAATCGTATGATTTGTTTTGAGCAGTGTCCTTGCAAACTTTTATTTGCAGTATGGGCACATTAGATCTCAGCCCAGTGCTTTGAATTAACTTACAATTTGCCTTTAAGACCTCTATTCAGTGCACTCTTCCCTGCTTTGGGTTCTTCCTTCCTTTCTCCAAGACTTAGTGCAGATGTTCTTATTTACAAACCAGAAGCTCTTCTCCTCATATGCAAGAAAGGCCACTTGACTTCTCTTCACCCCCTGCCTCCAGTTCTTAGTCTCATGAATGTCATTACTCCTTAGATTGATGGGTCAACGTTGAGAACCATCTGCATGCAGCATGGCCCACTGCTGACATTCCATCTGAACCTGACCCAGGGCACCGCCCTGATCCGATACAGCACCAAACAGGAGGCGGCCAAGGCCCAAACTGCACTGCACATGTGAGTACCCGCCCTGCGCTCCCCGAGACAAACGCACAATGGAGGTGCACACGTGAGTATTCTGGCCCCTACTTCCTTAAACAAGGATGCACGAGACCGCGCACAAAAACAGCATCGTGACAGAAGCACCCGCCCCCCAAGCGTCGGTTGCCCTGTGTGTCTGTGTAGGCCAAGAATCAGAATTCCAAAAGTAGAGAATTTATGAAGTCATGAAGCAGTGAGTAAATTTTAATGCCGTAAAACAAAGCCAATGTTGAGAATGTGAAACAGTACAGGTGCTGTCATTTTTTGTCGTAGAATCTAGTTGCTTACTTTGTCTTCTTTGTTGGTGGAGATGAAACACTGGGGCTTGGTGGGAAGCAGGGGTTTTGTCCTGAGTGGGTGGGACTGGATGGCACTGTTGAGTGTCCCTGGGAGCCAGGAGGGAGCTGACTCTGGCTGTGGGGGCCTCGCAGGCAGGGAGCCCGGCCCCGCGACGGAGCAGTGGCACTTCCAGATGCCTGAGCCTGGGTCACCTTGATGTTTGCAGATGTTTTACCTCCCGTGGGGGAAAGATAGGTGACATTTTTCTCAACATACCAATTCCGTATCCCAAAGGATATCGATACGTGGTCCCCCTGGTAGTCTTTGGAGGCCCTGAGATCTAGTACCCCTTACTGCGTTAGGACAGTGTTTCTCAATCAGCCGGTCTGGTTACAGGGCAGGTTTGGATCCCGTAGGCCCGGGGTGGGGCCTGTGGTTCTGCATTTTAGAAAGCTTCCAGGCGATGGGGAAGCTGCTGGCCAAAAGAGCACATGTTGAACATTGAGGACTCGGGGGCTCGAAATCCTCAGTCCCTCTGAGTGCTGTAGAGTTTCCCTCAAATCCACAGCTCTCTCCCTCCCCTTTTTTCTAGGTGTGTGTTGGGAAACACTACCATCCTGGCTGAGTTTGCCACCGATGATGAAGTTAGCCGCTTTCTGGCACAAGCTCAGCCCCCTACACCTGCAGCAACCCCAAGTGCGCCCGCCGCAGGCTGGCAGTCGCTGGAGACCGGCCAGACCCAGTCAGATCCCGTCGGACCTGCTCTGAATCTTTTCGGTGGGTCCACAGGGCTCGGGCAGTGGAGCAGCAGTGCTGGCAGCAGCAGTGGGGCCGACCTTGCTGGCGCTTCGTTGTGGGGGCCCCCAAACTATTCTTCTAGCTTGTGGGGAGTCCCCACTGTGGAAGATCCCCATAGGATGGGCAGCCCTGCTCCCTTACTACCTGGTGACCTTCTGGGAGGAGGGTCGGATTCAATCTGAACTTAGAACTTTCAACTCTGACCTCGTGACCTTTTTTGGAACAGCAGCAGCACTAACTTGACCTTTTCGTTTTTTTTTTCAACTTGCAATAAATACATTTTTAAAAGGAAAAAAGAAAACGGAGAGAGAAAAAAAAAAGGTGGGTCATTGACAGACTGTCTGAGCACATAGTTGCCTCCCTTATGACTTCAGTTTTTTCGTTTGGAATATGAATCCAAAAAGAGAACATATCACTCTTGAAATACTTGAATCATGAACGCCAACCTAGAAAGACAATGTGAAGCAAGTACACATACCATTTAAATTTAAACACAAAAAAATTAAAAAAATTAGTTTCTAGTTTTTCACTTTTTTCATGTTATATGGAAGTTGTTGCTAAGAAACATATATACTGAAAAAAAAATAGCTTTTTAACTTTGTTTGCACTGGGTGTGTTTCCGTCCTTAGGTCTACCACGTTTGGGAGGGAGGGGAATTCAAAAGAATTGTTGGGGTGGGGGGGGGAAGACTTGACGGAGCCTCACTTTAAAAACAAAAACACAAAAAACCTAAAAAAAAAAAAAAAAAAAAGGAAAAAATTTGTGATTGGCTGGTTGATAAATACCAGTGTGTTCTGGCACATGTAACTGCCCAGGCATGCTTGTTCTGGTATGTGTGTGCACGTGTGTTCATGTGCATTTGCGTGCATCCTTCTCTCTGTCTCCGTGTGCGTGTGCCCGCCTCCTCCGCCCCCTCCCCCACCCGATCTCTCCGGACGCTGCGTTGCTAACAGTCCGCAGGCTGGCTGGCCGGCCATCTGCTTTTTATTTTTTATTTTATTTTTTAACTATGAGAACACACAAGCACGGGGAGCCACTGCTTACTTAAAGCAACTCCGTTGGGCTACATTGAGGTGAACAGAGTGCTTTTTAATGATTAAAGCAGGGAGCTCCTTTACATTTGCAAATCAGCCTGAGCGAGTTTTCTCTTGCTTTTCTTTTTGACCTAGCAGTAGAGCGGAGCACTGCCAAGTCCCAAAAAATGTAGGAGAGCAGGAGGTACCTCATGGAGCAACCGTGTGTTTTAATTTATTTCTGTTTTTTAAAGTAAATGGCCACCAGGCACATCGGAATATCTGTTAAATTTCACACAGCCTTTTCTTTTTCATTAGTTTGAACGGGAACAGACAATGAGAGAGTTTTACTTCCGTGGTGTCTCAAAAGCAGAAAAACCACGTTCCCCCTTTCTTGTTGTAATCAGGTGTGAGGACTTCATCAGAAAGTCAGGTAATGCTGAATCGGTTCTCTTTCTCATTTTATGAAAACAAACAAATTGTGAGCAGCTGCAGCTTCCCCTCTGCTCCTCTCTCGCCGAGCGTTACCTGTGCCAGGCCGCGGCGCGTCACAGCCCAGGCCGCCACTGACAGAAACGTTTACTTAACGAATGTTCTTAAACCAGTGTGTACTTCAAGCGTTTCCTTTCGTTCCTCTGTGTTGTGTATTTCCTGTGTATGTGGTTTTGCTTAGGCAGGTATAACTTAGCAAAGACTTTTAAGTATTGCACCTTTTTTTGGTTTTGACCTCTTTATTTTTTTTTTCCTTGTAATGTTGCTTTTTTTATTTTGGTATTTAAAGACTTTTTTTTTTTTTAAGCATCAATGTAGTAGTACTCTGGGCCGAATAGGGGGCAACTTTTAATCCACAGTTATCACCAACATGTATGTACTTATGTTGGAATCAACATGTATGAGACTGCTTTTTGTGAAGAGTTCTGGCAGACCCGAAGGGGTACCCCTTTATACAAAGCAGACGGCTGGTGGGCGGGAGGGGGGCGTATGCCGGTAATGAGCTAGCCCTTGTGTGGCCATCCCAGTCTGCATTACACTGTTTAACATAAAGTGCCGACGTTCTGTACCAGCAAATACCTGCCCATTCCAACCCTTGGTGGGAGCAGACCTCTGCTGTCCTCCGTAACTTGCTGCTAGTGAGGACAAGGGAGTTTTTCTTTCCTTAGCATCTTCAGTGAAGGATACAACAATGCCTAATGTATTTGACTTTTAGCTTGTGTCTGTGTGTGGGAGGGTGGGTGGGTGTGTATAGGAAAAGGCAAAAACGAATTATTTGCATTCAAGTGGTTTTATGAGACAAAGAGTGGGAATTCTGTCATTTTCGGGCTTACCCTGTTGATGATAAACCTAGCCTCCAAAGAGACTGACACGCGTAATTCAAGTGAGCGCTCGGTCTCGGAAGGCTATGCGCCCCTTGTGGGTAGGTGGTCAGACTGGAGCCTCCAGCGTTGGTTCAGTCCCATTGGATGCCTTGTAGAAAACTAACTGTGCCCTCTTCCTGCTCTCCGGTTTTCATCACCACCACTGTGGCCCCTTCCACCTCTGCCCATGTACAAAAATGTCTCCTTCCGGTCCCCTCTGCCTGCTCTCTGTGTGTGGAGCAAAAACCCTGTGGTGTGTGGTGACATCCAGGTGGAGAGCAGCTGTGTTCAGCCATCTACAGAAGGCGAAATCTTAGTGGCCCTGGGCCAGGAGCACGTCCCGAGGCTCCCAGGAGCCCGTGGCGCCCTGCCGTGTCCTGCCCCCACCCCTCCTCCTGCCTCTGGTTCCTTGGCCTGCACTATGGGTTAGTTGAGTTCCTTACGATACTACGGTGAAAGCCGGGTGCTAGAGCCCCTCTTGTTTACAAGACATAATGAGGGATTTGAAATATGTAAAAATAAACATGAGAAGCTCAAATGTTCTTCCATCTTAAGCTTAAAGGGAAAAAAATTAAAAACTTAAAAAAAAAAAGACCAAAAAGTGCGTATATATATACATATAAATATATATTTTAGATGAAGACTAACTCTGGGAGCATTTAACAGTGTTTTGTTTTTGTTTTAACATTTATTTTCCTGCTTTAAAATTTGCAAGCATTCTCAGGAATTCTAGGGCAGGAAGCCAGTTTTTTGAAGATGGTTTATTTAACCATATCTTATCCTAGATAGACGGCTGTTTCTTTCCTGTTCATAACTTTTACAAGTTCCGGAAACTTCAAAAAGTTAAAAAAATTTTTACTTAAAAAAAAAAAAGTAAACTCTCCAAACATTGTTGTCATACTGGGGGTCACACATTTTAAAACACACAGAAAGAAATATTTTTTAAAAATGATCAATTTAGCAGCAACAGGTCAATTCGTTATCTTTAAGAACACGGGAGAAGGATTCGATTTCTAAGAGCTTGATCATGGATTCGTTTGAAATTGTGTGTCATTCAGTGGGAATGTCTGTTTCTTATAAATGGGAAGTCATGGCTCTGTCCCTTTCCATTTAAGATTGAACTGACATCTCCCCACGTGATTGTTGTGTTTTTTTTTTAAGGGAACCCTTCTCCCTGTCCCTCAAACCCCAGCAACAAAAGAAAGAAAGAAAGAAAGAAAGAAAGAAACAACAACTTAGGAAGAAAAAAAAGTAAACTCTAATCTGTAAAATAGTACGGTTGGATTGCTGAGAATCTATGTAAAGAGCTAGGAAATAGAGGTTAATAATTTTTGGAACAAATTTTAAATATAGGCATTACTAGAGGAAAATATCTATGGACTGTTCTATTAACAAAGAATGTCTGTCTTACCTCCGTTCATTATGGGAGGAGGAGAAAAGAAGAATCTAATAAGGAACAAGTGATTTTACTTTTTTAGCTCCCAGCTACTGTTGTGCTCATTTTAATTGCTGTTTTGAAGATCTGCTGCTTAATTATCCCCATCCCTCAGCTGGAGATGTGGAGTGTTTTCCTTTCGATTTTTCATGATGTTGAATTCTCCTTTTGTATTCCCTCCTGGGGCCGGGGGTCAGAATTCCCAAGCATGACCACAGCTGCTTTTAAACATCTAAGCTTCCCAGTGGGAAAGAAACTCCAGCTCGACAGGTAAAGGGAGTGGGTGGGGTTGCTGCCTGCAATTTCTCTAAAACCGCTTTAGTGCCTTCGTACATACACCCAGACATCCTAAGCAGGGGGAGCGCGTGTGTATGTGCATGTGGTCCGGTCACTCCGCGGACATTAAGATGCTTGCCCGTTTCGGAGATCGGAGTGGTTCTGGACAGGCCCCACAGGCAGTGGGCTAAACTGAAAATAAACAGAAATCAAGGAAGTTAAGTATGCTTTCATGTCTCAGTAATGTGGGACGCCAAGGTCCTTCCTTGTGTGATCGCCCTGGTCACTGTGCACTGACTTCTCCACGTGTGTTGTGTGACAGCTGCGTACAGTGATGTAGAAAGTCTGTGTGTGTTGGGCAGTGGAAAGAGGTTCCTGTTGTTCTGCTCTTGTCCTCCGCTGTCTCCTCTCCTTCCCTGGACTCTCCCCTTGCCGCCACCTTTTTTTTTTTTTTTTTGGTCAACTTGCTGGAAGCTTTGCTTTATTGGTTGGCAGTGACCTAAGAAAAGGATATAGTGAGGATAAAATGGAAGAGAAAAACTCTTTTCTTTCCGTAATATTCTTTGGCAAGAGCCGTGTCTGCTGAGAGGTTGGGTGGCTTCCATACACTTAGGAAATCCGGTGGGAGTGGCTTCTCTTCCACCACCTTCTGGCATGTGTACTGAGGTTTGCTGGTCACCTCTCATCATGTAGATTCATTTCGTAAACATTTCGGTCATGTAAATTTGAGCTTTTCCATTTTTACTAGTTTCCTTTATTTTTTTAAACACTTGATTACTAGAGGCTGGAGATGCCCATCTTTCAAACATCACAAACTTGGTTTCTGTCTACCACATGAGTCACCAAGAGAAAAAAAGCATTCGTGGAGAAGAGAGGTCTTCCATCAGGCTAGAGACCTCTACTGGCAATTGAAACCCAGTGCCATGACCTAATTTTAGGTGTTTAAAAAAAATACAGAAGAAAAAAATACAAAAAAACCACCCACAAAATTCAGAGCTCCGAGACACTGTGAAGAAACGATGGCCCACGTGGCGTCTCTGACTCCTCCATGCCTAGCCCTGGACTTCTTGCATTTACAACATGCACGGAAGTTAACTTAGCAGTGATGGCATGTCAAGGCTCCAAACCAGATTCTTTCATCAGTATCCCCCAGTAAATAATTATCCATTGATTGCCATTCAATCAGTTTTATTTATAGCAGCTTAATTTTCTAATCAGATGGCTCCTGTTCTAAGAACTTTGCCACCTCTTCTGATATGAATGTAGCACTAAAATTAGCAGTTGGTTCTTCCAAGTTCCTGTGGGTTGAATGTGGTTTCCACGATACGCAAAAAATAATAATAAATAAATAAATAAATAAAAGAAGAAAAAAGAGAGGAAAAGAAATTCCTGCCTAAGAATTTGGAAGAATTTTTATTAATATATCTAGCAGAAACTAACATTTCATGGGCTATTGACTTGTTGCAAAGATTCACTCGAGTTTTTGCCACTTGTCAGGGAGTGGGAGGGGCAGTTTTTGTAGGGTTAACAGCCAGATTCCATATCGACCTCAGATGCTGTGTACTTTTTAATTTTACTTTTTTATATTTTGCCATCTTGACTCTTAAAATGAAAATGTCTCTGTGTTGAGAAAATCGCTTAAGCCAAGTCTGTTTTCCTCTGCAATGTAAATAAGATGTTTTCAGCAGACTTGGCTCTAATGGCCTTCTCTAAGATTAGGGAACAGTTGAGTCTTTATGTAGAAAAGGTCCCCTTCTTCCCCATCCTCAGAGTTCAAATTCAATATATAACACTTTGTAAGTTCTTGTTTGGGATTTGGGGTTTTTTCTTTTGTTTAACTATCTAGAGGATCTTACAAAGCGTAGAGACACGTGTTTAGCTGGTTAAAAAACAAAATCAAGCTTTTCCTTCAGTGTTTTTGCCAAGTTTTGTCACACTTCTTTCATGTCTGTGCATTAACTATGCTTCTTAGTGTTACTGCAAAAAGAATTGTTATTCTTGAATTGTTTTCCTTCCTGTGAGCATACAGCTAAGCTAAGGCTGTGTGTGGTGGTGCAGATGCTCCAGCCTCGCGGTCGGTCTGAGGACCTCGGCACTCTTTAAGAAAATAAGGTGCCCTCACCCTCTGCACACAGCACCACACCTTCTTAGCTTTCTTATCTACAATATAGGGTGTCCACACAGCCTAGAAACAGGCAAATATACATAATGTTGTCAAGAACATCAACAGTCTATTAAAAAAGCGTAGAATGTTCTCTGTATTTCCAGAGTTCATGCAGACTCTGTCATAAGCTCTGTAGGTTTATGGCCAGTGCCAAAGGTGTGTGTATTTTCAGAGATGGTCCCCACTTGTTAATGATGGTGTTGTTTTCTTGACCTTGAATTTGATAAAGGAGGTACTGGCATCACGTATTTAGATTTAAAATAAGTTCTCAACTTCAAGAATCTATGAGCACAGTAGTAATGGAATAAAAATAGATCACTGACCCTCCCTAACCTGCCCACAACGCCTCCCCGCTGCCTGCACCACCAAAGAAACAGGATGGTGAAGGGACCACTGGTCAGGACCCAGGGCTCCTCCCCACCGGCTGGGCATTCCTGCCATCCTGAGTGTGTGGTCACTCAGACTAGATCTGACGGGATTACCAAGTATTCGAACATTTGAGTGGTTTTTGAACCGCCGATCTCTTGTATCCTGCCACCACTTAAAAAAAATGACAGAAGCTGCCAGTGTTTGCCTCACAGAATTTAAATACTCTTTTCACTTAGCTATTCACCTGAATTTCGTGTTTTTAACGAGAAACTATGCACACCAGGAAAAATGGTACCACCCTGACTGAAGGGTTTCTGCAAGATTAAGTCCTGCGGTCTCTGTTGTGACAAACACTTGTTTTGTCCCCAGGAAAGGAAAGGTCAGATGAAGGCAAGAAGTGTTCTGTTTTAAATTTAAAAAAAAAGAAAATCGTGTTTCCATAAAGCACTTTGTGCCTCAGTTTATTTTTCACTCTGTCAGTCACCACTTTGGAAGCCCATTCCCAATCGCCATTGACCCATCTCAAGCCAAGATTAATACGTTTGAGACTGTCCCCCGCTCCCCAAAGTGTAATTTCTCTTTACTGCTAGTGGGGAGCAGCAAAACAAAATCGTAAAGGTAGTTTACAGTGTTGTTGCAGCTGAGCTGTGAAACGAAGTGCTTTTCTTCCCCTTCTCCCCTGCTTTCCTGGGCCCCGCGCGCGGCCTCTGCGATCCTTCTCCCTCGGCTCCGAAAGGTGTGCAGTTCTCAGGGGCCGGGTTGTGAGAGTCACGCTCCGGTGAGCTGGGGCGGCCTTCCGGCAGGACTGGCTTCCAGCAGAGCTTTATGGACAAGAAGGTCCAATGTATATCCGAAGTGTGTTCGCCAAAACTGAAAAGTGGGGTGGGGGCGGGGGGGGGGTCATCTGTATTCTAAACAAATCAAAAACCTTTGGAACCCTTTGAAGAAGTTACATACCTTTTAAAGGTAGTATAGTTTCTCACCAAGTGATGCATCTAGCATGACACTTCTTGCCAGAAATTTCAGGATATTAGAATATATGTGTTTAAAACACCACCCCTACCTCCCTTTTACTTTTGTCCAAGGAATTTGTTTCTGAATGTGCCTTTGTGAGTACAGAGACCGGCTGTTCTAGGAAGAAGCTCTCCGTGGGGATAAAAGAGAGAGGCGGTCAGCTTAGTCTTTAGGGAAGTCGGAGATCTCCTGGCAGTCCCGGGGGGGGGGGGGGGGGGGCGTGGAGTTTTCTTAGTGCCCGTATTGCACAGGGTAGAGGAGTGTGGAAACGATCCTGGGGCTCGGGCGGGGAACGAGGCGATGGTGCACAAGGACAGAGACCCGGGTCAGTCCAAGAGCGCGGCTGAATTTATCAGTTCAACCCGCGTGTGCGCGTGCGTGGCCGCGTTAGTTTTTGTTTTTCTGTAAGCCTGGAGAACTGAAACGGGGGACGTCTGTGGCACGTCCGTGCTCGTCAAGAAGGCGTTTTCCAGCCTCCGCCGTGCGCGGGGCTGCGCGTGCGTCCACCCTCGAGTCTGTGCCCTGAGAAGGCCATTATTTTCCCAAATGGAAGTCCCATAATGTTGCTGTTTGTGCGAACAGGGTATTACACATGAGGAAAAGGCTTTCAAAAGAATAAGATGAAAGTGTTTGAGACAGAAAAGAGAAAGATCTGAAATAATGTTTTATTTCTTCAGAGCTATTCTAGTTAAACGTAAAAATCTGCGGTGTCTCTTCATTTTTTATGTTCGTTTTCAACGATTCACCTCTTCTCCCCATGCCCGGTCTTCTAACAAAACCACAAGTGAGTGCTAAGGGCCATTTTCCGTAGTTCCTCAGAACTCCCCAAAGAGGAAAACAGTCCCTCCCGCAAGATTCCTTCAGCTTCATTCAGGAGACAAAGGGAGGAGAGATGTGGCTTTCTGGGCTTCTCTCTCATTCCTCTCTAATGGCCTTGAAATGTATTATTATGCAAATGTGAATTTTGATACTGAATTTAAGAAGAGGTTGTTGGATTTTTTTCTTTTTTTCAAAAAAAAAAGGTCCCATGTGTGGTCATCATTGCTTCTTTATTTTGTAACGTGAATTGTAACTATGCATTCTGCAAAGGGGGGTGGGGGGGGGCAGAAAGGGGAAGGAGGCGGCTTTGCATCCTTGCTCTACGGTTTCTGTGTCCATGGTATCCCCACGTCCTGGCCGGGAAGGGGAGTGAGAGCCAGCAGCGGCGAAGTCGGCACAGTGAGGCAGAGAGAGACTCGGAGGCCTGCTGCGGTCCTGGGGGCCTGCGGTTGCTGGCAGCCACATCCTCCACCCCAACCGAGCAGTGTTAGCCCAGGGCCACGGCGGAGGCCCCAGAGGCCCTAGTGTTCTCTGGGGAAAAGTACTCATCCTTTCCTGAATTCAGAACCCTTTCAAGCTCAGGAAACCGTACCTCGTTCGTGCTGACCTTAAGGTTCATCTTCCGTCGGTCCCCAAAACTCTTCCTCCTGCTCCTTCTTGTTCCTTTTAATTTTTCTTCGTTTTTCTTTCATCATTTTTAAGTGAACTTATTTATAAGGAAACTGTCTTGCTCAGTAGGGAAGAGGGCCTGTTGCTTGGCAGGCAGAAAAAGGACTCTCTTCCTCACCCACTGCCCCTCAGCCGAACGTCCCCTCTCTGCTTCCTTGCCATTTGTTCTGCTAGAGAGCTAGTGAGCCGTGAGGTGCTGCCCACAGGAAAGCCTGGAGCCTCCTCCTGGCCCCGACGGAGCTCCCGTGATGAGTGCTGGCACCTGCAGCTCTGGGCTAGGCGTCTGCAACACGCAGTGTCACCAGCCGGAGGCGGTTCTGCCCACGCTCAGTGTTTCCAGGCAGAAGTTGTGGTTGTTGACGTTCACAGTACTGTAACGAGGAACAGACTTGATCACAGTCTCCTCGTGCCGTGCAGCACGGGCACGATCTTATCAGGGTTCCAATCTGTTAGATTGCCTTTAGACAAAAAAACAAAAAACAAAAAAAAAAAAAGAAAACAAAAAAATAAAATCCTGACGTTTCAACTGTCTAACACAAAACAATACCTCGAGGTACATTTCCCCTGCAGTGTAGACCCTTAACTCTCCTCTTGGTTTCTGAGACACACCAGTGGGTTATCCTTTTCAAAATATGAATGTGTAAATAGGATAACTTTTACAATTTTTTCCTTTGCTGTGAAAGTAGCCCTAAAATATGATATTTTCCCATTTTTTTGTTGTTGTTAAGCCACCTGAATTTCAGATCTTCTCTCGTGCTGAAGAGAAAGGAGGACAGGTCAGGGGAGCAGACTTGCTTTTGCAGGGTGGTGGTCTCTCCGTTGCCCCCCATACACAGTGACAGCCGACCAGCGTCTGAACCCTGTTTCGAGTAGATGCCATCTCTTCCAGACCTACTCCCAGGGTGGGGAGTGTCTGAATTCTCTTCCAGAAGACCCGTCCCCTCCAGGCACTCCAGAATGGTTTCTACCTGAGACCTTGAGCTCGCAGCCTTTCTCCCGTCTCACACGGGCTCGCGTTGTTGAGCCCCAGAGTAGCATTCTGTAGCTCGCAGAGGGAATTAGTCGCTGGCATTTCAGTTTGGCGCTACCGAACTCACGGCCTTGTCACTTTGCGACACTCTGGAAATAGATTGATTCCTTAAAGGAAGGAAATTCACCTGAGACGTGCCACCGACCTCCCTGAAAGGTGTGGGCACCCCCGGACGTCCCTCTCGCTCCCTCCCCGTGAGGCCTGACGCCGACGGAGAGGGAGGAAATGCTGCTGCTTGTAGGCTTCTGTCCGCTACTGCTCTCCTCGGTGTGGCCACCCGCGAGGCAGGGTCAGAATGGATCATTTCAAATCACTTCTTCACAAACACCCCTTCGCCCCCATCTTAAAGATAAACCCTGTATCTGTCTAGAAGCCCCTTTTAGTTTGAGCTCACTGGTCTTGTTTAGTGACGACTTCCTTTGAGGGGAAGAAGCTTGATGATAAATGCGCACACGTTCACCACCCACCTTCTGATTTGGGGCGCTATCCACCTTTGGGTTTTATTTCTATTGTTTGTTTGGAAGCCCCTTTTCTATCTGTCTCCTTCCTCTGGTTCCCCCATAAGGCCTTACTGCCTTTATATCCACCACAATGCTCCCAAAGGGCTTTGCTGATCTCTGCACATCTTTCCCGGGACACTCCCCCACCACCACCCTTTGCACACACCAGTGACCAAAGTGTGTCCAGTGATCTCACAGAAGACATCAAAAATGGTGCATGCACCGTGAATGTGCTCACAGAGACACGTGCACAAGATTCTGCACCCTTGGCCTTAACCTCTGTATGACTTAAGGTGCAGGAACATTTTTAACAGGTTATTAAAAAAAAAAAAAAAGAAAAAAAACCCCTTCTGGGAGGGAGGGAAAAAAGCAGACACAACAGCTCAATCGTGCCCACTCCTAACTCTCTCTGCTGTTTGCCTACAACTTAATTCTGTGCCCACCCCACCCCACCCCTGTTGTGAGTAACCAAAAACAGACAACACAAGCAACCTGGGGAGAGGTTTCTGGACTATTTTATCTTTCTCCATTTCGATGGAGATATAAATGCTGCTTTGGGTTCCATAATCCTAGGGGCTATGTTTACATAGTAAAATATATCCTACCAAATCAGGAAATAAGAAGGGGAGTCTCTGCGGAGAGCGCTAATTAGGTTGCTGATGGAGACGTGCGGGGATTCGGGGGTGGGGGCCATGGGGAGGTGGGAGGCGTGTCCTTCTAATGACTGGCGCCTCCCCTCCTTCCTCTGCCCTTCACTTCTCCTCTTGCCCCCTTTCAACAGAAGGTGCAGAGAAGGGCATCAGAAAGAGGCTGGAGTTTTCAAAGGCAGCTTTCCAACTTTGCACACAAACAGGTAACAGGAAGGTACAGCAAAAATCCTCTGATCCGAAACACTCAGAAACAAAACCTACCGACATGACTACACAGCTGCACATAGCGATGCTCTCTGCAAGTTACCTAGAAGTGTTTTGTTTTTCTTATACTTGAAGTAGCTTTTACAATGTGACTTTGGTGGCTTTCTTTTCTCTCTTCTGGTGGCCAACAGAGAAAGTGGACGACAGGAGTTAAGGAAGTGAGGGGAGAAAAGGGAGGATATGGCATTGTCTTTTTTTTTTCCTTAAACATAGAGGTTTAATCAAACTCCCATTTGTTGAAATCGCTCCTCATATTACTGGTTTTACATGGACACAGAAACTAGGCACTTTAGAGGTGCACTTGCATGGCAGGCTGGGCCCCCCTTTTCTCTATTTTATTTTACTTTTTTAGTATAGTGGTACTTAAAATCACTGGTTCACTTAAAAAAAAATAAAATGTTAAACTCTACTAATGTACAAATAAGCTGAAAAGTTGCATTTTATGTGTATTTTTTGCCATAGCAGGTACTGTATTTCTCATGCTGGATTTAAAAAAAAATCAAAAACAAAAAAAACTCAAGGGTGGTGTTTCGTTGGATTGTGACAGGTTGAGTACTAAGGAATTAAGTCGCCGTCATTTCATTAAAACTGAGAGATGATGTAATGCATATATAAGAGTTTTCTGAAGGGTTTTTTTGGGCTTTTAAACAGCTTATTTTTGTTTTGTTTAGTTTTTTATTTTATTTTATTTTGGAAAGATATGATTGTATTATGTGCAACTCAGTTGCTTACATTATAACTACAAAATATTTTTGGGTTCCTGGAAAAAAAAAAAAGAGAAAAAAGACTAATAAATGTGTTTGGCTGCTAAGCATCTATTGTGGTTTCCTGTTTCATTCTGCCGGCTTAATTTGCTAGTTTGTCGATTGTTTATGTTTTGTCTCCTCTTGTCCCTCTCTCTGCTCCACACCAGCTCTCCCGAAAGGCAGCATCCCAGCTGGGCCACCGTCTTGTCTCCCTCGTCCTGTATGTTTTAGCTGTTGGGGGCGTGAGGGTGGCCAGTCGGGGGGCAGGTCTGTGCTCCTCGCTGCCTGCCCACAGCCCGGGCTCCACATTCTCTAAAAGAACCTGACTTTCTCCTTCTAGCTTTCACCGTCTTGTTGAACACTTGCCTTTGGCGTGGGAGCTGGGAGAGCAGACAGGAGCGCCTGCGGAGGGCCGCGCTGCACCCGGGCCCAGAAGCACCAGAACCCTCGGCTCGCCCTGAGCACTGTCACATGGCTCAGGAGGTTTGCCCCATTTCAGCAGTTTCTTATTTATGGTTATTTTAGCTGCTAAAACACAGACCTGTTAGCTCTGTGGCCGTGAAGCACCTCTTAGAATGGCAAAGGGGAGGAATGGGAGGAAACGGGCGCCAATTCCAGGTACTGTTGTCTGAGTTAATTCTCAGAATGCTGTGCCAAACAGATGGCGGCGACAGTACACGAGGAGCCCAGCTCGCGATCGTTAGCTAATAATAGCGATCCCGGACTGATGGCTGGCTGTCAGCTGGCCACCGCTCTGAGTGGGCCACATACATGCACTCACTTGATTGAAACCCGTCTGAGTCACATAATAGGCCCCGGTGGGACTCCGAAGTTAGCATGTTGGAATGCCCTCTGCCGAGAAGCGCGTGGATTTCTGAGCAAGTGACCCCAGCGAGTCTGTTGTACAAAGTGCTAGGCCCTGTGCCATCCAATTCTTGTTTCATAAAGTAAGTAAACACTGGCAAGTGTGGGAAGAGGTGCTGGCGAGCACCTCGAGGGCCTGCCTCTTCCAAGCAAGTGTGATTTCTGAGGAAGAGAGGACTGCAAAAACTATGAGGGCCTGTACCACCAAAGACTTCACTTTAAGTTTTGGGTGTTTAACAAATGCATAGATGGCGGGGGCAGGGGCGGTGGTTGGCACGTTGCACAATGGTGGTGGCTAAGACTTCAGCATCTGGCCCGGCCCTCCCCACGCCTGCGTACCCTGCCATCACCTGGGGTGACTCAGTGTCCACATGGAAAATCCACCTCAACAGCCAGCCTTCTCCCTGCCTTGCTCTAGCCCCACCCCCACCCCAGCCACACACCCCCATACTCCCCCAAAATTGCTCCCCTCCAAAACCTGTAATTTCAGCATCCTTGACCTTAACCTCATGTCCTCCCAACTGGTTCCCGCTCCTCTCTGGCTGTGTTTTAAAAACTCAGGACCCCAACCTGTTTACTTTCTTGCAGCCCACCAGCCCTCTCTTTTCTCCCTTCCTAATCCAGTCTAGGTGTTGAAGCCCACAATTTCGCGAACATGGTTGCTAACATCTCTAAATTTTCTCTTGCCCCTCCTGTTCTGACACCCACATGACAAAATCCCCACTTTGGAAACCCGACTCTATTTTCTGCCAGTGGCCAAGAGCAGTGTTGTTGAGGAAAAAAGGCATTATGGGTCAAATAAGGACTCCTGTAAACCCACTGTAACCTGTAAATCCACTGTGACCAATCAGCAGTGAGACCTTGACACCACCCAGCGAGCATCCTAATACGTGGAGAAGGAAATTTAGAGGTGTCAGAAGAATCCCCCAAATCCCCACTTCCAAAGTATAATCAGAGAGGTGCTTCCTTCCCCTGCAAGTGCTGCTGCCTCCAGTGTCTGGGACCCTTCCCCTTCCTGCCCTCTTGGGTACGTTTAACCCCCCACTGTCCACTCTCTCTTCACCTCTTGAGCTGGACTCTGGCCGGTCAGCGTGCTCAAGGCCATGCCATTGCACACATCCTCCCATGGGCCACGTTCCGGCCCCTGCCCTGCTTTTCTTCCCGAGACATCTTCTCTCCTCCCCCTCCTGGGTCTCTGCCTCTCGTCCTGTAAGAGCTGGCTCTAAGGTCGCTAACACCCTTCTAGTCCAGAGGACAACCATTTACCTCTTGATAACTCAGCTCCTGGACTTGCTTCCTTGCTCTAACGTGGCCCTTTACCTCCTCCACCTCCCGCAGCCTCTTTCGCCTGGCCAGGAAATGCTGGTTTCTTCTGAGCTCAACCCTGGGCCCTGCCTTGTTCTCTATGGCAACATCCAGGTGTTGTCCTCCTCCCTGGCCTTCTTTTCCCTCGGAGCTCTACGTTTTACAGCGCCCCTGGACACACGTCCGCTCCTAAATTTTGCTGTCTAGTCACATCGCTCCTCCTAGGTGAGATCAACTAGCCCTATGTTTTTCAATACAACACATGCCCCCATCCTGCCCAAATTATATCACCAACCCTGGCCCTTCTAATGCCCTATCTGACGGGCGTCCTGCCTGTCTACTCCCCAGTCTAATGGACAAACCCCTCCACCTTCCTACTCACATCTACTTCCCTGGTCTTAACCATCTCAGTAAATGGCACTGCCACTCAAATCCCCAGTTTCTTCCCACCACTTACTTAGCTGTCAGGAAGCCCTTCCACTTGGTGCTCAACATACATCCACACAAGGTGCACATCATCCCACCCCAACTAGGGTCCGGCCGCTGCTGCAGCAACCCACGGTTGCCATCTTCCGCTTAGCCCCACACCAGTCTTCTGTCTGTTCATGGCACTACCTTCCTGGGGTTTCTCCTTAAAATTAAACTCTACACCACAGTACACAAACCCTACACTCAGTCTCATCCCTGTGATTCTTCCCAGTCTCAATCTCAGACTACCCCCACATTCGTCACACCAAACTCACGTCCACCTCAAGGCCAGCATACTGACTTTTCCACTGCCGGGAATGTTCTTGTCCCTGCGTCATTGTGTAGTCTCTGGGCAAATATGAGGCCTTAACCTGATGATCCTTTCAAAAATAGCTGTCATGGGGGGGGCGGGGTGCGCCTGGCTGGTTCAGTCAGAGGAGCATGTAACTCTTGATCTCCAGGTGGTGAGTTTGAGCCCTGTGCTGAATGTAGAGATTACCTAAGTAAATTGATTTTTTAAAAAATAGCTGTCACCACCCCCCATCCCCACCGTAAGCTACGCTATGCTCTTGTCCTGCTAGGTTTTCTTCCAAGAACTTACCACTCTCTAAAACTGCCTTGTTTATTCTTTATTCTCCATCTCTCTCACTGGAATGTAAGCACCACTCAAAAGATAGAATTCTTTTTTTTTTTTTTTTTATTACATAGGCTCCAGACCCAACATAGGGCTTGAACTCATAACCCTGAGATCAAGCTTTGTACCCTCTACCAAGTGTGCCAGCCAGGTGCCCCAAGGCCAGACTCTTTTATGTGTTGTTCCTCAGCTCCAGGGCCTAAAACGCCTATGGCTTTAAGTGACATCTAATATGTTAATGACTTAAATTTATATTCCCAACACATACCACTGGGCTCCAGACCTGTATGTATTATCATCTTCTCAGCATTTCAAAACACCTGGATATCTTTTTTTCTATGTTTTTTATTTATTTTTGAGAGAGACAGACAGACACAGACAACGTGAGCAGGGAAAGGTCAGAGAGGAAGACACAGAATCTGAAGACAGGCTCCAGGGTCTGAGCTGTCAGCACAGAGCCCGAAGTCTGACCTGAGCCAAAGTCGGACGCTCAACCGACTGAGCCATCCAGGTGCCCCAAAACACCTGGATATCTTAACAGCAATGCAAGCTCCGTGTATCCGTAACAGAAGACCATCCTGCCTGCTTGCCCCTCCTCCGCACCACGATGTATACCATTACCGTCCATTCAGTGATAAAAGCCAGAGACCTAGGAGTCTCCTTGACTCCGCCCCATCCCTTACTCCCCATAACTAATGCATCACTAAGATAGACTGAGTGCACCTCTTAATCTCTTCCCTTTCTTCATTTCCTCTGCACTTACCTCTCTTGTCCAAGCTAGATCCCCTATAACCCTACTTCTTATCTGGTCCACAGCATTAGCCCAACTGGCTTCTTACTTGTCATTCATCCCACTTTCCTTGCCCCCAATCCATTCCATACATAACAGATGGCATATTTTCAAAACACAAATTTGCTTAAGTCACTCTCCATCCAGTCTAAAGCCTTTTAGTGATTTTCCACTGCTTAAAATAAAGCCCCCAAATATCCTTACTTCCAAGAAGGGTCACATGGTCTGGCTTCCATCTGCTTCTCCAAATTTAGCTCCCTCCCTCCTCACCTTTGTCCTTCTCTCCAGCCTCATCAGCTGACCACTGTATCCCAAAGCCTCGTACCTGGTGTGCACCATTGTGGAATGAATGGTCCTAGTGGGTAACAGGACATTACGTCAAGAATTTGTTTGGGCCACAGTCAATTGAGCGCCCAAGTTCAGCTCAGATCATGATCTCACTGTTCAAGAGTTCAAGCCTGGCATCGGGCTTGCTGCTATCAGTGCAGAACCTGCTTTGAAAAAAAAAAAAAAAAAAAAAAAGAACCTGCTTTGAATCCTCCCTCTCTCTCTGCCCCTCCCCTCTCCAAAATAAATGAATAAACAAACAAAAAAAGATCCTTTAAAAAAGAAAGTCTTTTAAAAAAATCTTTTTAAAAAAATAAGGACAGATATAAAAGAGATAATAAAACCATTAGAAGATCTTTCCCTAGAGTTAGGGCACACGAGAGATAAAAGTATGACTCCTGATCTAAAGATGTTGTTTTGGGAATAGTGACAACCAGCTGGAAGTGTCTAGGTGGGTTTTGAAGATCAAGATCAGCTCAAGTCACGATCTCACTGTTCGTGAGTTCCAGCCCCACATTGGGCTCTGTGCTGGCAGCTCAGAGCCTGGATCCTGCTTCAGATTCTGTGTCTCCCTCTCTCTCTGCCCCTCTTCCACTCTTGCTCTGCCTCTCAAAAATAAACATTAAAAAAAATTTTTTTAAAGAGGCAGCCAGAAAGAGAGGTTATGGAGGTAACAGAGCAAGTGGAGATGTTTCTAGAGCAGAAGAGACCTGTGCATTTTTTTTAAAAAATCAGAAGGGAGGCAGTACTGGAGAGATTAAAGGTTCGACATAATGGGGCCCCTGGGTGGCTCAGTCAGTTACATGTCCGACTCTTGGCTCAGGTCATGATCCCGAGGTTCGTGGGATCAAGCCCCACACAGGGCTTTGCACTGACAGCGAGGAGCCTGTTTGGGAGTCTCTCTCTCTCTCAAAAATACATAAACTTAAAAAAAAAAACGATTCACCATAAAACAATTGAAAGAGCAAGATCTTTCCTGAATGAGGATCTAGAAGACCGGAGGCAGCCATGCTATGTGCAGGAGGAAAAGTGACAGCGGAGTGAAGCAGAAGCAGCAGTGAGGGCCGGACGACTGAGCAGACGGCTGCATCTCAAGTCACAGTGGAGGCGAGGATGCGAAGCTCGTCACTGCACATCAATGCCGTGGCCACACTGACACACTCTGCAAAGAGCGGGAAGTTCCAGGAAATAAACCCTTCTTCCTCCCAGAGCCGTCTGCCCTCTCCCCCCAGCACCAAGCCTCTACAGCTCAAGAGGGACACAGAAGAAGACGTGAGTGATGAGCCCGGGATCCCAACTGATGGGCTTCACTGACGGTCAAGGTATTCTGGAACTGGTGCAGCCGTCAATTCTGGCTGCTAATTCTGAGTCCAGGTGGAGGCCTGAAGATCTGTGGACTGAGGCCACAAGAAATGTGAGAGGTGGCAAAAGAGGAAGTGCAGTGCCAGGATCTAACTTGTACCTTGGCTACTGTGGGCCCATTTCTCTCTCTGTGCTAGACTCCTTTGGACAGCATTCATTCATCCAGGAAACATTTACTGAGCACCTATACTGTGCGAGATCCTGGGCTAGGTGCCAGGGACACGGTGACCAAGACAGAAGTGATCTCCGCCCCCACCAGGTTTGCCATTAGTTGGGAAAGCAAAAAAACACTGAGCCTTGGTGAGCGTTGTGGGACACCTGTACAAAGCCAGGGCGTTCGTCACCTGTGAGACCCCAGAAGTGTGTTCTGTAGGGCTGCGAGTGAGTCTGTGAAAAAAACGAAAGCAGAAATGGACAGGTGACAGGAAAATAAATTATTGTCCAAAGCACGATGCTGAAGCCTTGGGATCTAATCAGCAACTTGGTTGTTTGTTTGTTTGTTTAAGTAAGCTCTATACCTAAAGTGGGGCTTTGACCCTGAAATCAAGAGTTGCATACTGGCTGGCCCAGCCAGGCACCCCTAAGCAGCAACTTTTAATATCCCTGGAGTATCATGGTTACTGGTAAAGGGGAGTTCACCTCAGCAAACAAGCTGCAAGTTCTAAATGGAATTCTCCTGGGAGGTCTCCTTCTGCTGAGAACTCAGAAGTCTTGTTTCAGAGCAGCATAAGGCCTGCTGTGGTGGCCTCAAGGAAGGGGAACATGGGGCCTGCCTGCCTGCGTATGACTCCTGGCTTCCCCCCTTCCACATCAACAAGCTCAAGACAATCAACCTGCCCCTGTTTTGCTACCTGCAAAATGGGAATCATAATAATAGCTACTGTTTATTGAGATTTACTCTGTGCCTTGCACCAAGAGCTTTACTTGTATTTTTTTTTTACGATTTTCTTTTTAAGTAATACCCAATGTGGGGCTCAAACGTACAAATCCGGAGCCAACCAGGCGCCCTTTTACTTGTATTATTTCATCTAATAACACTTGTATTATTTCATCTAAGAATACTTGAGCAACTAAGGATCCTCAGGATTAAATGAGATCACGTGTAAAAAAAAACGAGTGCCTGACACCTAATAAGACCTCCATAGCTGTTAGAGGTTATTATTATTGGTCAACCAGAGAAAAGAGTGGGATCGTTAGGGAGCATTTTCTGGACTGAACCTTAAGTAGGAAGTACTGAGAAAACACAGAGGTGTTCCAGGATGGGGGTTCGGGGGAAATGCCTTTCCCAAATCGTGGTGTTACCGGGCATGGCGTGTGCTGGGCACTACATAGCGTAGTGACTAAGAGTGCAGAATCTGAAGTCGGGTGGCTCCACGTGCTAGCTGGGTGACCCTCAGTAAGACACACTGCTTCTGGGAGTCTCAGATCCGGGATTGGCTGAAATCCATTCTTCCGCAGTTCCGTGCGAGGGACTCACTTAGAACCCAACAAATGCGCATTTCTCCTCAGAACTGCGCGCGGTGCCAGATAAGCAGTGGCAGTGACTCTGGGGTGGGCGACAACCATAATTAATAATAGCAAACACACCCAGGGTTTTCTGAATGTCCTAGGCATCGATCTAACACTCAAACCTCACGGCAATCTTAAAGGCAGGTCTTAATGTACCTTTTTTCAGATGGGGACACTGAGGCACAGAGCGGCTCAGTAAGTTATGCGGCGCTAATGACGTTTCTTGTACACGAAGATGAACTTGGCAAACCTCAACAGCAAGCAGCGGAAACCCGACATCTCTGAAGGCTCAGGTCCCCCGGAAGCCCGGGGGCGGGATCAATTGGAGGAAGTCCCGCCCCGCTTGAAGGAAGTCCCGTCCCCGGGCTTCCGCTCCCCTCCTTGCGGGCCCTGCCAGCCCTGCCGGCCCCGCTAGTGAGGCGTGTTCGGAATGGCGGAGGGTGGCAACCGTGGCGAGCAGCAGGCGGCCTGCGGGCACGACAGCTACCGCTCGCCGCTTGCCTCCCGCTACGCCAGCCCTGAGATGTGCTTCGTGTTTAGCGACAGATACAAATTCCGGACCTGGCGGCAGCTCTGGCTGTGGCTGGCGGAGGCCGAGCAGGTAACGGGCCACCGGGATGGGGGGCCGGGCGGGGAGAAGCGGGCCCGGCCCAGCACGTGCGGGGCTCGGCGCAGCGCCTGGACTCGGTCCCCGGGAGCAGCTGCCCCGCTATTTTCGGCCGGTGTCCCTTTTCTGAGGCGCTGTGACCCCAGGAAGGGCAGGGCAGGAAGCCCGGGAGTCGACACCTGTTGCCTCCTTGTTTGGAGTTACGGAGGGTTAGAGACGCGGTGGAGGCGGCGGCGAGAAAGGCACGCTGTCGTTTTAGGGATTTATCTTAGCAATTCCTGCAGGGATACTCTGCTGAACACGGACACTGAGCGCTGGTTACGTGATGTCGGGCTAATTTCTTTACATATACATCTTTGCCCGTTTAACCCATAAAGACTGCATAGGTGGTGCTTTTCCCATATTACACGGGAGAGATCAAGCCTCAGTGAAAGCGCGTTGTTTGCTCCGAATCATTGATAGCGGACCCGGGGTGGGAACCTGGGTTCAATGCAGAGCGTGAGAGCTTAGCCACCTTGTCTTCCACAGTGTAGTTAATGGCAGGATTGTCTCTGCAAAATTCATGTTTCCTAGGCCACTGTTTCCGCTCCACTCGGCTGCATTTTGCCTCTATGGAGGGAGAATCGGGGTAGGGGATTATTAGACGGGTTTTCTGGTGTCTCTTATAAGAGCTATTCGGCCCAACACTTTCAGAAATAGCTCCAGAGGGGCCTTCCCAAAGGAGTTGAAGAAAAGTGAAGGTGATCCAGAGAGCTATAAAGTTTCAGAGGAAAATGCCACAAGCCAGATGGCAGTGCCCTCTCAAAGGGTATCAGTGATCAGGGAAACAAACTTGAGTACATGCCTGGGACCCAAGTACAGCAGAACTCCCCAAACTGGGACCGCTTCCTAGATTTTCCCCTTTGCCATCACTGTGCTCAAGAAAATTACGTGACAATAATAGACACTTTTATCACTTGTGCTAAGACACTATCTTAAAACTTGGCATATTAATAGCTCATTAATCCTCAAAACACTGTACTGTATTTTACAGATGTTTTACAGATGATGGACTGGAAACAGAGAGACTTCATAAACTATTGGCTTATACAATAATAAAGGGTAGAAAGGGCCATTAATAGTGTGCGGTGATTTATCATGTACTGTACTCTTCCATTTCATATGATATTCTGTTAAATAGATGAGGGTAGTGGCATTCAATGACTTTGCAGGATGGGGCGCCTGGGTGGTTCCATCGGTTAAGTGTCTGACTTTGGCTCAGGTCATGATCTCACTGTTTATGAGTTCGAGCCCCATGTTGGGCTCTGTGCTGGCCTGAAGCCTGCTTCAGATTCTGTCTCCCTCTCTCGCTGCCCCTCCCCTGCTCACACTGTCTCTCAAGAATAAATATTTTAAAAAATTAAAAGCAAAAAACCAGAGACTTTGCAGGATCACCACAGCTGGTAAATGAAGCTGGAATTGAAATGTAGTGTCTGAATATGTGTTCTTTTCCTCTGCCCAGTATGCACATTGCCTGAAATGCATACAGTTTTAGTATAATCTTTTGTGTTTGGATTATCTTTTAGGGTGTCAAAATTAGCATAAGATCCATAATAATTTAGTAGTTAAGACAAAAATTTTGAGGAATAAGAGATTAGGAGGAGTGCAGACTAGCTAGAGTCAGGGATGAATTTTGACAAGATGCATTGCTGGAGGGTAGGAAGGGATTTGGCCACACTGCCCCCTGCTGCTTTGGCCTGAAGTGTGCTACCTACTGGCTAACAGGTGCTCCAAGGCAGCTTTGCCCCATGTGGCTGCTGAGCTTTTGAAATGTGGTTAGTGTGAATGATAAATTGAATTTTTACTTTTTACTTTTAATCATTTTAGATGTAAGTAGCCACATTTGACAGGTAGTTACCATCTTGGACAAGACAGGTCTGAGACGCAACATCTTTCCCAGGGCCAGGGCTTGGGGATTTCAAGTGAGGTTTGAATACATTTCACCAGTCTGTATATTCAGCACTTGGATCCAAGGCTCTGAGCTGCCTGTGGGCTGCAAGCTGTTTTTTGCCGCCCTGATTTTTCCAGGTATGTGGATGAATGTAGTAAGCTCTTGATATGTTTAGTTTCCCAATAATATCCTGCAAAGGCTTTCAGTTTTACTGAATTTGCTGTACATTTTATTGGCAAAAACCACTTACAACATTCTTAATTTTCATTTCTCTAAGTAAATCCATCTGGGTCAAATGTATATCTGTGGCCTGGATCCCACACCTGGGGCACTTACGTGTCAAGTGCTAAGGGGTAAACGATAAATACAGCAGGGCTCTTCTATTATGGAATATACATTCTGGAGGGGCGGGGAGGGGGGCAGGCTAATGCATTTGTAAAAAATGTCATGTGGTGATTAAGTGCTCTAAATAAAGTTAGGCTAAAGGGATAGATGAGTGACATATAAGAAGAATATTTCACATTGGAATCAGGAAAGACCTCTCTGAGCCCAGAGACCGGAATGTGTGAGCCAGGAGGAGAGACAAGGGCAGGGGGAACAGAGGTCAGAATCACATGGTTGTAACATACAAAATATACGTTGTTTACTTAGAACATAGTTTACCATGATTCATTAAGAAAGCTGTGCCCTCCAGCACCCATGTACTTTTAGCTGCCCCCAAATTTTAAGAATTGGGAGGTGGGACAAAAATGCTAACACGAACCAGCACATTTCTTGGTTTCACTTCAAGTCATTGTGACCCTTGAGGTATTTTATTTTGTTTTGCCTGCTCTGCAGATGTTGGGTTTGCCTATCACCAATGAACAGATCGAGGAGATGAAATCAAACCTGGACAACATTGACTTCAAGATGGCAGCTGAGGAAGAGAAACAGTTACGACACGATGTGATGGCTCACGTGCACACGTTTGGCCACTGCTGCCCAAAAGCCGCCCCCATAATTCACCTTGGTGCCACCTCTTGCTACGTTGGCGACAATACAGTAGGAGCCTGTGTTGTTTTGTCTACACTTAGGACTCGGTCTTCATAATGGATTTATAAATTTTATTTGATTCTGTCTAGTTTTAGGAAGTGACTCCATAAATCTGAAGTTTTAGGGATGCCTTAATGCTCAAGAATTTTCTGCTTTTGTTATCCTCCCAATTCAAACTATAAGCCCCTCATGACTCCATAAAATAAGACCCGCAGAGACTGTTTCTGCATCGGTTGGTTGGACATAAGCCAAGGCCTTAGTGTTTTAGTGGTAAGGTAGTTTTCCAGAGTGATTTTTTTCCCCAAAGTCCTTTATAACTCTTTGTTGTAACTTATGAAAAGAAAGGATTGCATGACGATTCTTACATGAAACTTTTAATTAGCGGAAGCAGCGTATTCTCAAACATGAAAAAGTAATATCCTTCATGAAAAGTAACAGTTTTCCTAAGAGTTTACCAAGTGCTTGGCACTATTCTGAACACTTTGTATGTATTCCTTCACGTGTTGTTCATAAGAACCATACAAGAGGTCCTTTTATCTCCGTTTTTAAACAGCTTCTTGAGGTGCAGTTTACATGGCATGAATTTACCTGTCTTAAATGCGCAGTTCAGTGAGTGTTAGTAGATTTACGCAGTTCAGGTCACCACGCTCCAGCGTCACAACACATCCCTCCCTCTGAAAAGTTGCCCTGCCCTGTGTGCAGCCAGTTCTCACTCCTGCTTTTTAACCCAAAGAACAGTTGATCTGCTTTCTTTGTAGTTTTGCCCTTTCTGGTAATGTCGCAGAAATGGAATCGGAGCATGTCGTCTTTGGGATCTGGCTTTATGATCCCTGTCTCTACAGATGAGGGTACTTGAGGAGAGGTTGAAGAACTTGCCTTATGTCACGCAGCTAGATAGGAATCAAGCCCAGGGAGAACGGCTCCGAAGCTGTGTCCGCAATCACACTGTGCCCATAGGACCAGATGTTCGAGTCCAGATACACTTCCAATTCAGAAAGAAGCCACTATTTTTAAGTTGCCCCACATGCTTTTAGTCTCAAGTGGTGCAGAATAAGAGGCGTCTGTATTGGTAACTCGAATAATAGAAGAACAATCCTTTCACGTGGAATATATGTTTGAAGAACCCAGTGTGTAAGTTGAGCTCAGCAATTAACTGTCTCCTAAGCACATATTATAGTTGCCTGAAATACATCTCTTATTTCCCTCAAGAGCAACTTTAAATTTCCTAAACCTTGATGTTCTGGTTCATGTCTTTGTTGTTGTTGTTAGCAACGGTAGATGTGGGGAAAGGAGGGAAGGCTGTGGAATATGCCCCGTGGAACCTTCTCAGACACACATTCCTCTTTGGAAAGATAGAAAGCTTGTTGATCTGGACATCTTCCCAGTGTTCAGGATGAAGGTTTGCCCCATAACAGTTTTCCAGTCATTTTAGATACCACGTAAATTGGCCTTCAGGAGTGTAAAGATTTTGCTCCCTAAAGATCCCAGAAGTACTGCTCTCTAGGTTGATGTGCATTTAAAACAGTTGTTCTGAAAAGAACCACTTCTCTCGGCATCTTCTGAGTTGCACAGAGGGTTGCTGATAGTGAGGCAGGTGGCGAGCTGAGAAGCCCAGTTGGGGTGGCCAGAGTGTTGGGTCATAATATTGTTTGAGCAAAGCTGATTAATGTGAGACGACTACGTTCTCCTTTGCAGGACCTGATTATTCTTAGAGGTGCGTTTGACCTGCTTTTGCCAAAGGTAAGGAGCTGGCCGAAGTTTCCTTCCAGCCCTGGATTCCCCATGGTAGGAGATGGGCACCGCTTATGAATAAATCTGTATAATGTGAATATAAACAGATTATTCTTCAGTCAGGCAAATGGTCCTATATCATCTATGGTTCTGTCTGTCTCTTTTTGGGCTCAAATGCTCTAAGCAAATCCTTTTTAAAATATAGCCTTTTGGGGTGCCTGGGTGGCTCAGTTGTTAAGCATCTGGCTCTTGGTTTCAACTCAGATCATCATTTCAGTGTTTATGAGATCGAGCCTCACGTTGGGCTCTGCCCTGACAATGTGGAGCCTGTTTGGGATTCTCTCTCTCTCTCTTTCTCTGCCCCTCCCCCGCTCACACACTCTATAGATAAATAAATACCTTTAAAAAACAAAACATAGCCTTTTAAATAAAGGAAGTTAACCAGCAGCATGTTGTTGACATTGGGTCAGAGTTGAGTCAGATTCGTGATTTTGTCCTGTTTTTCTTGCATGAGCTTGTTAGTCTAAAATCGTGCAGAAAAAGTTCATGACTTTTTAGGTAGGCAACTCACTTGTCAAACGTTGGTTGCTTTGAACTCTTCAAGGCATTTTGGGATACAAAGATAAAAAGATAATGCCTCTGCCTTCCACTGGCTGGAGATCTAATTTTATATTAAATCGTCTGAAAGTTTAGTTCCTGATTATGTAACGAGCTCAGCCTGAACTCACCCTCTTTCTATCACATGGTCTTTCTTACAGCTTGCCAGAGTGATCTCTCGGCTTGCTGACTTTGCTAAGGAACGAGCCGGCCTTCCTACCTTAGGTTTCACACATTTCCAGTAAGTGATGTGATTACTTCTCGGGACTTGGGCTTGTTTGTGTGCATTTGGCTTTCATTTCTTCCTTCAGTTTCCCTTCTCCAGGGAAGCTGGAGGTGAGGAATCTCAAAACATAGTTTAAGGGGTGCCTGGGTGGCTCAGTGCGTTAAGCGTTTGACTTCGGCTCAGGTCATGATCTCGCAGATTGTGAGTTCGAGCCCCATGTTGGGCTCTGTGCTAACAACTTGGAACCTGGAGCCTGCTTCGGATTCTGTGTCTCCCTCTCTCTCTGCCCCCTACTCCACTCATGCTCTGTTTCTGTCTGTCTCTCAAAAATGGACAAACGCTAGAAAACAAACAAACATAGTTTAAGCAAATAACTTAGGGTGCTTATGAGGCACGAACCTGGCCCCTACCTTAAAAGCTATACTGGTGAGAGTTCATTTGGAGAACATTGGGAAATCTGGATCAAGAGCCTTAGAGTATTCATGCTCATTGATTTAGTAGTTCCATTTTTGAGAGTCCTACTGAAGTAAGTAATCTAAATTATGCAAAAAGTCTTATGTGCAAAGATCTTTGTTAAAATATTTGTTACGATTGTAATCACTGGAAACAACTTCGCTGTCCACAGGAGAGAAAAGTTAAATAAGATATAGTGTATAGTATATTCACAGGCTGGAATAAAATGCACCATTAAAATGCGGCTTATAAGACTAATATTGTGGAAACGTGCTTACCTTAATGTTCTGGGATAAAGACAGCATCTGAATTGTACAAAGATGAGAAGGAATTACACCAAGATGTAAATATTAATTACTGTGGTTTGTGAGGTAATTAGATGATTAAGTTTTTCCCTAAATTGTAAGTTTGATATGTAAAATGTGCAACTATTTTATATAATTACCAAATAAAGTCCTTTTCAAAGCAGATCATGTCGTTTTTGGAATGCTAGTAGCGAGTTCCAGGTGATGGTGTTGGAGCAGTTGTGTGTTAGCATCTGCCTTATGTCTCGATGGGGTGTTGCTATGGCGACAAAGATACTATCTCCTGAAATTCAGGGAGGTCCGGTGAGTCTAACCTTCCCCAGAGGTAAGGCCTGCACTTAGTGGTCGCAGAAACCTGAAGAAATCGCCTGTGAGGAGTCAGCGCACAGTGTGTAGTTGGCCATGGCACACGTCGCCTCGTGCCGGCTCCCTAGCAGTGCGTGAGTTCCAGCTCCTCTTCCTCTCCTGGGAGTTCTGGAGCGCGCTCAGAGCGCGGGCCCCCAGCCCCCTCTGGGGGTGGTGTGCTGCCGGCGCGTCTGCCACCACAGTCCGCAGGCGCTAGGCGCTCACAAAGTGGTTTTGGTGCCTAGGATCGCTTCCGTATGGGTTCGTTCCTGCAGTTAAAGAGAAGCAGCTTTGGGGCACCTGCCGGCTCAGTCGGTAGGGCACGCACCTCTTGGTCTCGGGTTGTGAGTTCAAGCCCTACATTGGGTGTGGAACCTACTTTAAAAAAAGCAGCTTTAGGGGCGCCTGGGTGGCTCAGTCGGTTAAGCCTCTGGCTTCGGCTCAGGTCAGATCTCACATTTGTGGGTTCGAGCCCCGTGTCAGGCTCTGTGCTGACGGCTAGCTCAGAGCCTGGAGCCTGCTTCTGGTTCTGTCTCCTTCTCTCTCTGCCCCTCCCCCTCTCATGCTCTGTCTCTGTCTGTCTCAAAAATAAATAAAAAACATTAAAAAAAAAAAAAGCAGCTTTATTGAGATATAACTCAATACCATAAAACTTACCCCTTTTAAGTGTATGCTTACTGGTTTTTAGCATATTTACAGTCATCACTATATAATTTCAGAATATTTCTGTCGGCCTTCAGATAACCCACACCCTCTAGTAGTCCCTCCCATTCCCCGCTTCCTAGCCCCTTGCAATCACTGATCTGTCTTCTGTCTATGGATTTGCCTCTTCTGGGTATTTTATTTAAAAGACTTCTTTAATGTTTATTTTTGAGAGAGAGAGGGCACATGTGAGCGAGCAGGGGAGAGGCAGAGGGAGACAGGGAGATAGAGATCTGAAGCAGGCAGAGAACCCAATGCAGTGTTCAGATTCTTCAATCAGGACATGAGATCATGACCTGAGCTGAAGTCGGAAGCTTAACTGACTGAGTCGGCCAGGCTCCCCTCTGGACATTTTACTTAAATGGAATCATAAAATATTTATCTTGTTGTGACTGGCTTCATTCACTTATGTTTTTCAGTGTTCATCCATATTGTAGCATGTAGCATGTTCATTTCTTTTTATAGGCAAAATAGTGGATATGCCAAGTTTTGTTTGTTCTTCAGTTTGCTAGACACTTGGGTTATCTCCACTTTGTGGCTATTAAGTACAGTGCTGCTGTGAACAAATCCTGTAGATCCATCCATTCGTTTCTTTGCTTGTACCAGTAACCTGTTCGCAAGAGTTAGCCAGAAAACTACCATGAGATGAATATGGAAATAGGTCGTGGCTTGTGGTGTGCCTTCATGTTGCCCACTGTTCATACTGTCAGCCTGTTAGGAGAGAAAGGCCGTGTGAGATGAGCCAGGTCATGTACTAGAACTCCAACACTGAGCGCCTGGGGGGCTCAGTGAGTTAAGCATCCGACTTTGGCTCAGGTCATGATCTCACAATTCGTGAGTTTGAGCCCCGTGTCGGGCTCTGTGCCAACAGCTCAAAGCCTGGAGCCTGCTTCAGATTCTGTGTCTCCCTCTCTTTCTGCCCCTCTCCCACTTGTGCTCTCTCTTTCTCAAAAGTAAACATTTAAAATATTTTTTAAAAAAACATTGCAATTTGTTCATTATTATGCTTTTGGACGGGGAGCAGAGCCATTAGCTGTTCCGTTAGAGCCTTGGGCTGTGTGTGTTCTGGGATTGTTCCCCATGGCATGGCTGGCTTCTCATCAAACTGTCTCCTCACAAAGGCCTTCCTTTACTGCAGTCTAGGGTGGCATTCTCCAGTGTCCTCATCATTTTATTTCTCATATTTCTGATAAAATAACAGTCACTTTGTTCACTTGTTTCCACTACAACTTGAGCTCCATTGGACAGGAACCTTATCTGTTGTGTTTGTTGTTTTTCTTAAGTTTGTTTATTTTGAGAGAGTATGAATGGGAGAGAGACTGAGAGGGAGAGTCCCAAGCAGGCTCCATGCTTAGCACAGAGCCCAACATGGGGCGTGATCCCACGACCATGAAATCTGGAGCTGAGATCAAGAGTCGGCTCCCCAACCGACTGAGCCACCCAGGCGCCCCTTGTTCATAGGATTTTCAAAGCCAAGAACATATTATCTATTTGGCAGATGTTTGTTACATGAACGTATTTGACTTGCCAAAGCCTGGGGACAAATGAAACAGATGTCCCTGGCTTTATATCGCCTCTTGATGATAAAGAACTGTATTAGCAGCTCTTAGTTTTATAATCATTGGATATTTGTAAATGACATTGAATCTCATTGCCCAGACTTCTTAGCTCTGGTTTTGTCTACACTGATCTGTCTCTTACCTAAATGCAGTGACTGTTTGAAGAACGGTGAAGCCTCTATGAAGTAAGTCCTTGGTTTGAGACTTCAGTGTGTCCTTTCTGCGCCGTTCTCAGGCCTGCTCAGCTGACCACAGTTGGGAAGCGCTGCTGTCTCTGGATTCAGGATCTATGCATGGACCTCCAGAACTTGAAGCGTGTCCGAGATGACCTGCGTTTCCGGGGAGTGAAGGGCACCACCGGCACGCAGGCCAGCTTCCTGCAGCTCTTCGAGGGAGACCATCAGAAGGTATTCTAGAGCAGCAGGAGGACGTGGACGCTCGGGTGAGGGCGCCAAAGACGAGCTGACCTCCAGGACGGGCAGAGAGATGGATCCTGGGAGGAGCCGAGTCTTTGGACTGAAAGGGGCACCAAGGATCGAACCAGCGCAGGACGTTGAGATGTTCTCATGCTGGTCACACCTGGATTTCTAGAAGGATGTCTTTTTCTTCCCAGGTAGAGCAGCTTGACAAGATGGTGACAGAAAAGGCAGGATTTAAAAGGTAGGTAAATGGGGAAAGCATTGGCTTCCCTGTTGAGTGGTGGAAGTGCTGTGGTCAGTGCTCCTCTAAATATGACCCTGTTACTTCCTTTGTTCTTCTACCTATTTCCTTTAAAAAATTAAAAAAAAAATTTTTTTAATGTTTTGATTTATCTTTGAGAGAGAGAGAGACAGCGTGAGGAGGGGAGGGTCAGACAGAGAGGGAGACACAGAATCCGAAGACAGGCTCTAGGCTCTGAGCTAGCTGCCAGCACAGAGCCTGGTGCAGGCCTCAAACCCACAAACCATGAGATCATGACCTGAGCTGAAGCAGGACGCTTAACCGACTGAGCCACCCACGCACCCTTTTGAGAAACAGAGCTCGAGCTGGGGAGGGGCACAGAGAGGAGGAGACACAGAATCTGAAGCAGGCCCCAGGCTCTGAGCTGTCAGCACAGAGCCTGATACAGGGTTCAAGCTCATGAACTGTGAAATTATGACCTGAGCCAAAATCAGACACTTAACCGACTGAGCCACCCAGGCGCCCCTACCCATTTCCTTTTATCTCTGGCCTAGGTTTTATTTTTGTGTAGCCTAGATTCTGTTTTTTGATAATCTGTAAGGAAAAAGGAAAGTGTTTACTTCTGAGTTTTTTAGGATAGGCTTACCCACGTCGAGGGCTCCGATGGAGTCATCTAAAACTGACCATTTCCCTTGAGGGCCGCCCTCCCGTCTCGGGGATGGGTGTTAGTAAAATGGGTGGAAGAGCAGTTCGTTCCAGGAGCAGATCATCAGTGAGGTCTGGGCCCCGTGTGACTCAGCATGCCAGCATGACCAAGCTTTTGCTCAATTGTTTGACACAGCCACATTTTGAAATACTTTCACATGCGTCTCTTTTCAATTTATTCCTAGGGCTTTCATCATCACGGGGCAGACCTATACACGAAAAGTGGACATTGAGGTGCTGTCTGTGCTGGCCGGCTTGGGGGCCTCCGTGCACAAGGTGAGTGGCAGAAGCCGTTTGCGGGATGAGAGCGTGGCACAGACAGAAGGAATTGGCCTCGGACTTTTGTTCAGTCGCGTCTCTCAAGAGATGTCAGACTTCATTTTCCACCGTCTGGGGCCTGGGGGTGAAGCCTCTTAAAGCGTGTTGAAGGACAGGACTGGTTCACCTGGCGGCGTCCCTCCATGCTGTCTTTGGCCATGTGTCACGGAAGTGTCTCCACGCGCCTTTACTTGTTCTCCCCGCTCTTCAGGAGCCTGGAGAAGCCTGAGTGAGGTGCTCTCCAGGACCTCTTGGAGAGAGGGGCTCACCTCCAGCAGCCTAGCCCTTGCTCCCAGACTCCCGCACCCCACCCGTGGCCCTTTCCCCCCAGATTTGTACCGACATACGACTCCTGGCAAACCTCAAGGAGGTGGAGGAACCCTTTGAAAAACAGCAGATTGGTGAGTGTTGTGTGAAGACCAGGGAGCCCCACAGCGATGCCGGGGCCGGGTGGGGGGCGCCGTGGGCACGTGTCGACAGCGCGCCCAGCCCCGTGCTCAGGCACTCCTTGTCCTCTGAAGTTCTCTGCCTTTGCTTCTCGTCCTTGTACGTGGCAGGCTCAAGTGCAATGCCATACAAGCGGAACCCCATGCGCTCAGAGCGCTGCTGCAGCCTCGCCCGTCACCTCATGACCCTGGTTGTGGACCCACTGCAGACGGCCTCTGTGCAGTGGCTCGAGCGCACGCTGGACGATAGTGCCAATCGGTCAGTAGGAGGGGGCGCCGTGTACCGTGGGTTGTGGGGGGGACCCGAGGAGGAGCTGGCAGCCGGAGGATGTTTTGAGCATCCCTGCACTTCCTCCTTGTCCCCACAGAGCGCGGAGTCTAGCAGGGAGGCCAGAACATGCAAAGAGCCGTGTGATGAGCGTTAGGAACAAAGCGTATAACGCGATCTTCTCTGTGGAGCTGAGGAGGGAGTCGTGGTGCAGGAGTCAGGGGAGGCTTCACAGAGGAGGTGGTGCTTTCAGACTCAAGAAATCTAGGCTTTTTTAAAAGACCTTGAAGACACGATTGGAAGCATATATAAAAGCAGAAAGGCAGGAGAAAGAACAGGGAGTTACTAGTAGTCAGGTAGCACGGGGGAGTGAAGTCTGTGTGGCGAGGGGTGAGGTAAAACACGATTACGGGTTCCAGCTAGTCTATGAAGGTCCCCGTAGGCCCTGAAGAGGAGTTGAGTCCCGGTGCCGGAGGCAGGTGAGGTGTCAGCCGTGATGTCTTCCACAGTTGCATGGGGGTTAGGTACGAGATGGGTCAGAAGTAGTTTGTAGCTGTGAATAAGGTACCAACATGCCCATGGTTCTCTGCTTCGTGTATATACTTACTTAAATTATTATTTATTAAAACATTTTTTTAAATATTTGTTTAGTTTTATGAGATAGGGAGAGCGTGAGCAGGGGAGGGGCAGAGAGGGAGATGGAGGATCCAGAGTGGCCGCTGGGGTGACAGAGAGCTCGATGGGGGGCCCAAATCCACAAACCATGAGATCATGCCCTGAGTTGGATCCTTAATTGACTGAGTCACCCAAGCGCCCCTGAAGATTTTATTTTTAGATAATCTCTACACCCACCGTGGGGCTCAGACTTACAGCCCTGAAATCCAAGAGTCACATGCTCAACCAACTGAGCCAGCCAGGTGCTCTGTATATACACTTGTTTAAAGCAGATTCACGTTACTCTGGTTTGCTTGCATTGTACTGGGATTTGAGTGGGAAAGGATATATAGTTAAAGCTAGTTCTCTGGGATCTGAGTATAATCCACGGAATAAGGCATTTATGGAAATAAGACATGTGAACTCATTCAGAAGTCAGCCATTGAATATTTTTCAGCAGGTGTGACCTAATCAGATGTGCTCCTAAAACACCCTGCGCAATTTGGAGAATCAGTTTTAAGGGGGCATGGATCTGGTCAGGACAAGTTAGGAGGCTATTTTTAAAAATCCCAGTCCATACTGGCATGGTGGCCATGTGATTAGAGGGAAGTACATGGCTATAAAATCAAGTGGCAGATTGGCCGTTGGTGGCAGATAGGGAATGAGTGTCAAGGTCAGCAGTGGGGTGCTAGTGCCATTTACTACGACAGGAGCCACAGGAGGAGAAGGGTAGGTTTGAGATGGTGAGCAGGGGGCAGCGGAGAAGTGGCTGAATCCAGTTTGGGGTTGGTCTGAGGTACCTACAGACCAGCCAGGTGGAGCTTCTCCAGTTCGGTATGTGATCTGGCTTTTAGGCAGGTGGTCTGGACAAGGGGTGATAGATTTGAGAGTCACCAGGATATTGGGGGCAGCCAAAGTCATGAGGTTAAAGGGAGTTAATTGCCTCAGTAGTACACGTGGCATGAGAAGTCAGTGTGGCAGCTTCTGGGACACACCCTGTATTTCACGGAAATTGATATTTGCTTAAAGAGATAACCGAATCTGCTGTTTGTTTTCTAGACGTATCTGTTTGGCTGAGGCATTTCTCACTGCAGATACTATATTGAACACGCTGCAGAACATTTCTGAAGGATTGGTGGTGTACCCCAAAGTAAGAAGCCGCAGTTAAAAAGCACAACGTGGGGCGGGAGGTTGGCGTGCGGGAGGGTGAGCATGACCTGCTCTGGAGCGAGCGTGTTTGGGGGTCCGCGTTCTGGTGCAGGCGGGGTCGTTCCGACCAGAGCTCCTTCTTCAGGCTGTGACATGAGCTCCAGAGGCCATAGGCAACGTGTATAAAAGAGAGAAAAGGAAATACTTTCCTCTGGCTTGAACTGTTTATGAGCATGAATCATCAGCTCTGGTGTGACTGTGGCCTGTCGTCAGGTACCTGAGGCAGATGGGCTGGTTTCCATTGCATGCTGGGCTCTTGAGGTTGGGCACGGAAACTTAACCAAGTTAGGGCTTTAGAAATCTTTCCAGTGAAGCAACTTTTAAGTTTATTTAAATCAGTTTTCCTTTCTTTTTTTTTTTTTAATGTTTTATTTATTTTTGATACAGAGAGAGACAGAGCATGAGAGGGGGAGGGGCAGAGAGAGAAGGAGACACAGAACCGGAAGCAGGCTCCAGGCTCTGAGCTAGCTGTCAGCACAGAGCCTGACGCGGGGCTCGAACCCACGAACGTGAGATCTGACCTGAGCCGAAGTTGGAGGCTTAGCCGACTGAGCCACCCAGGCGCCCCCAGTTTTCCTTTCTTAAGTCAAAAGAATACTTTGGATCAGAAAGAAAACTGGAGAAAACAGTGGAGATTAAAACAATCCATTCTACTCTCTGTCTTCATAGATCCATCTGGTAGTTTTTGTCCTTGTGTGTATTTTGCTGGTGACAGTTGACCTCTTACTGTGTGTGTATGACTTTGTAACCGGGAGGCATCTTAGCCCTTTGTTCCTTCTTCCAGGTCATTGAACGGCGCGTCCGGCAAGAGCTGCCTTTCATGGCCACGGAGAACATCATCATGGCCATGGTGAAAGCGGGGGGAAGCCGCCAGGTGTGTTCATCCCTTCTACCCTTGAGTAAATTGGAAGCGCACCTTCAGTCCTCCTCTCCTCCCTTAAGGAAACACAAGCATTTCTGTCATCCGCCTCAGCCATGGTATTGGTACAAAACAGTGACCATACTCATCTCTGAAGGGCGATTGTGGTGAACTTGGTTTGTTAAACGTGAATCACTTAATCACTTGTGGGAAAGGCCCACTCTTAGCAAAGGGGTAAGGTCTGAATTTGTAAAAGGAAATGATGGGAAGTGGGCACGACACAAGAACACGTGAGCCGTTAGCGGAGCCAGCACAAGAGGCACCGGGGCGGCTCAGTCCCATAAGAATCTGACTTCAACTCAGGTCATGATCTCAGTTTGTGAGTTCAAGTTCTGCAGGGGAGGGGGGCTTTGTGCATCAGCCATAGAGAGACAGCATGGATGTGGTATTGGATGATGCTTAAGATGTTCAAATGCCTCTCAGTAAGTGAATCAGCAATACCCCACTGTCTTCTAGGATTGCCATGAGAAAATTAGAGTGCTTTCGCAGCAGGCAGCTGCTGTGGTCAAACAGGAAGGAGGTGACAATGACCTCATAGAGCGAATCCAGGCTGATGCCTACTTCAGCCCCATTCATTCTCAGTTGGACCGTCTGCTGGATCCTTCTTCTTTTACAGGCCGTGCATATCAACAGGTAAGCACCAGAACACTTCTGTGGTGCTAGAAGTTTCCCCAAATGCCCTCTTTTTACACTGCTGGGCTAAGGAACCTGGAGTACTGTCTTTAATGTTTCTATTTCATAAGAGGCCTGATAAAAAATGAGGCTAGTTAGAAAGAATTCAGAGCAGGCTAAAATGTGAAGGTTTGTTTGTTTTGAACTGCCTTAAGTATTTCCCCCTGTGGAATTCTCTGAATCCTTTTTTAGTTTGGAGCCTGTGGTATAATGGTCAAAGGCTGGATTTTACCCTCAGATTAGTCAGGTTCATTCTGACTTCTGACTTTCACTGGCAGACAGGGTAATAACACACCTTGGGGTGTCTGGGAGTCTCAGTCGGTTGAGTGTCCACCTCAGGTCAGGAGCTCACGGTTGGGATCAGTCCTTGCATTGGGCTGACAGCATGGAGCCTGCTTGTGATTCTCTCTCTCTCTCTCTCTCTCTCTCTCTCTCTCTCTCTCTCTGTCTCTGTCTCTCTGTCTCTCTCTCAGAACAATTAAATAAACTTAAAATACACATCTCATGGAGTCGTGGTTATGTGAATTAAAAGGCCTAGCACAGTGCTTGGTGCATAGTAGGTATTCAGTAAATGTCATTTTTCCTCTTGGCCTTTTGGAGACTGCAGGAGCGAATTCAAAACCATTTACAAGGGCAGACTAGGTGCTCAGTATGTATTCGGGAACTGTGCTTCATTCTGGGGCTGTAAAGACAATCCTCATCTTTAGGGAGCTCAAAACTTAGCGGTGAAGGCTTATAAAGAGGTTATTCTAATACCAAGCAGTACCTGTGGGAATTGAGGGAAACATCCTTTCTGGGGATCCTGAAGGAGAATAGGAGAGGTCGGGGGTGACTCTTGGAAGATTTGACATCTGAGCTGAATCTTAGGGGAACATGGGAGTTGGCAAATACAGAGGCGTCCAACACGGGACAGAAACTACAACCGTTTGATACCGGAGCAGCAAGTACCCGGAAGTAGTTAACAGGATTTAAAGTTGGAGACAGACAAGAGTTTGTCATTTTTACTCAGATCACGCTGGTGTTTTGGATCTGAAAGACTTAAACTGGAGGTTGGAGTCCAGTAAGGAAGCTGCTGCAGGAGGCCAGGCAATAGGCGACGAGGGCGTTGAGCCAAGGCCGTGGTCGCTGTGGGTGAGGGGAGAGACTGGGGCCCTCGAGGACGACAGAGCCTTGGCCGGTTGAGGACGGGGAGGAAGCGGAGAGGGTTTCAGCTGGGGTGGCGGTGTGGACGACGGCGAGACCGGCACAGGCTGGGCTGGTGTGCGGGGCTGTGGGCGTGTGGCTTGAGCTGCCTCTGTCTAGGGACGCATTTCTGACTGGAAGTGAAGAAAAATAGTGGTGGAGTAAGAGCTCTATCAAATTAGGTCTCGGTGATAGAAACTGACATTGAAAAAAGCGTTAGCAAAACTTCTGTCTTTACATTTTCTTTGTCTCACATTTGCTTTCCTTTTTGGCAGGTGCAGAGATTCCTGGAAGAGGAGGTGTATCCCCTGCTGAAGCCATATGAAAGCGTGATGAAGGTGAAAGCAGAGCTGTGTCTGTAGCGTTGGAAGAGAATTAAACAAGAAGTCGTTGGCCTTGTTAACTTTTATTGCCAAGTCACCGAAACCATCAGTCTAGGCCTGTTACCTAAAATTAATATGGCACTTTTTTGTTGGCCTGGCGCTTTCCCATTTCTCAGCGCCTGCAATGCAGAAATAAATTATGTTGAATTGGACTCTCTTCTACAGCAACACAACCTGTAGTTCATAGTTTGCTGTTTCAGGCACGTCTGGCTAGTCTAGTTGTTTCACACACGCTCACGTGATTGGAAGGGAGTCCACAAACTCCTGGTCCACTCCTCTGACGGCAAATTTCATCTGCATCCAGCAAAACCACCTGGACTCTGATTCAGTATGGTTGGATATCTTTGGTATCCAGTTAAGTTTGGCCAGAATAAATAATGAAATTCGGAGCTACAGGACATTCTCAGGCTTACTCAGCTCAAGTTGTACCCAAGCTCATGATAGGGCTTATATATCAGGGAAATGCTAATTGGGTCTCTCGATTTCATCAGGACATTTAACAATCTTTCACCTGGTTACACAGATTGACAGGTGACTGAACAGCCTTAGCCAAGGGAGAGCCTTAGGACAGTCCTGCACCTGGACGGAGGGCGCTGGCGTGAGTCCGCAGGCCTCTCTCCGTGGCCCTGGCTCATTCTACACCTTGAGCATAGATGAAAACGAAGAAAGTTGTTTATCAGATTTGCAGACAACACAAAACTAGGACAATTAATCAATACATGCATTTGGTAAGATAGAACTCACATTTTATCCAACCTGAATAGACTGAAATGATGTGGCAAAAACTAAGATGCATGTAAGTTAAGCTTGAACTCAGTATGAGCCAGAAATGGTTGCCAATGAGATAAGACCATTTTAGGATGTGTTGGTAGTAGTATAGTGTCCAAAAAAGCCACTGCAGTCTTACTGTTCCACCTCGCGGCATTACGTTCAATTTTGGACCCTAGTCCAAGGAACAGAGAGAAGCCTGAGAGCCAACCTCCGAAGACCTCGTCCTATGAGGAGCGGTGAGGGACTGTCCGGGCGCTTGGTCCTGTAGGAGAAAATGTGTCGGTGCTCCCAGTAGTCCTGCGAGGAGGAAGAGTGACCTAGGCATCCGTTGCCCCAAGAGACACAATTGAGACCCAAGCCATTGGTTTTTTTAGGTTTTTTTTTTTTTAACGTTTTATTTATCTTTGATATATAGAGAGACGGAGCATGAGAGGTAGAGAAGCAGAGAGAGGAAGACACAGAATTGGAAACAGGCTCCAGGCTCTTGAGTTGTCAGCACAGAGCCCGACGTGGGGCTTGAACCCACAAACGTGAGATCATGACCTGAGCGGAAGTCGGAGGCCTAACCAACTGAGCCACCCAGGCGCCCCAAGACCCAAGCCATTGTTGAGAGTCTGAGGCTGGTTTGGGCCCAGGATTGAAGCTACTATGAGTTAGTGATTCTCACCCTGCTCCATCAGAGGCCAGACTAGTTGTCAGGAACCGCAATGTTGCAAGGGAAGAGAGAAGAGAGGCCAAGTCCACTCCAACCATAGACAGTCAAAGGTAGTTGGGAGTAAAGAGCTCAGTCTGGTAGAGAATCGGAGACAATCCTTGAAACCGAATTTTAAATTCAGTTTCCATGTAGCAAGCAGCCTTGGAGAGCTCAACTCTTGTAGACACCGTTTATTATTCCTCCTGTGTGAATCATGGGATGTTTGAAACTGCTAGGTGTGGCAAAAGGAGTTGACTCATTGGACTGTGATCAGGCCTTCTATCTACTTCCTTCTCTTGTACGGACCACCAAAGAGAAAGCAGCTCCTATCAATGTATCTGTAGTCAGAACTTATTATACACCAGACGCACTGGGGATACTGGGTACCATGGGGGTTTTTTTATTAAAAAATTTTTTAATGTGTATTTATTTTGAGGGAGAGAGAGAGAGAGAGAGAGAGACCGTGAGCAAGGAAGGGGCAGAGGGAGACAGAATCCGAAGCAGGCTCCAGGATCTGAGCTGTCCGCACAGAGCCTGATGCAGGGCTCAAATTCACGAACCACAAGACAACCTGAGCTAAAGTGGGACACGTAACTGAGCCACCAAGGTGCCCTTGGATACTGTGGGTTTTAGTTAAATTTCCTCCCAGGGAGTCTGGGTGGCTCAGTCAGTTGAGTGACCCTTAATTTTGTCTCAGGTCATGATCTTGAGGTTTGTGAGACCAAGCCCTGCACTGGGCTTCGAGCTGACAGCACAGAGCCTGCATGAGAGTCCTCAGCCTCTCCCCTCCACCTCAAAATAAACATTTAAAAATAAATACATTTCCTCCTAGAAAATAAGGAAGTAAGTCTTAGGATGATAGGTGGTTTGTCTGGTTTTTCTTTGGGGCTATTTGGGTGGATTATTTTTCTTTTTTCTTTTAGAGAGTGTGCACATGGGGGAATGGGGCAGACGGAGAATTTTAAGGAGGCTCCGTGTTCAGCACAGAGCCGGACATGGGGCTTGAGCCCATCACCTGAGATGATGACCTGAACCGAAATGAAGTTGGAAGCTCAAACCGACGGGAGTCACCCAGGCGCCCCTATTGTGTCTGTCGTCTTCACTTTTCCATTCTCTTTTGTTTTTCTATGTGCCATCAAGTGTGATTTTGTTGCCTGCTCTTATTTTCCGCTTAACATTTTTAAGAAAAAAATTTTTTTTATTTTTTTAAGTAATCTCTACACTCAAGATCAGGCTTCAGACTCAAGACCCCAAGATCCAGAGTTGCGCACTCCACCAGCTAAGCCAGCCAGGCGCCCCTCCCATTTAAAAACATTTTTAAAAAGGTTTAATTAAATTTTTTTTAAGTAATCTTTACACCCAACGTAAGGCTTGAACTTACCACTCCAAGATCAAGTGTCAGATGCTCCCCCAACCAACCAGCCACGTGCCTCCCATTTAACATTTTAATTAAGGGCATTTGGATGAGCTTCAGGTTGGCTAAGAAGAGAATACTCATGCCTTGAAGATGAGATTGAATTCAGTTAACCAGTGATCTAAACTCCAGGATCTGAACTATCCCAAAATCAGGATTGGGGCAGACTGGGACAATCAGCTTCCGTTCAGCTGCCGTCAGACACCGAGGTGCTGCGCTCTTCCCCTGGCTGATGGCAGGCTTCATCTGAAAACCGAGAGAGCCTCCTGTCCTTAAGTAGAAGCACAGAGGTTAGGTGCCAGCAGAATGGTCATGTAAATCCTGGGTTTACATCCTAGACGTGAGGACTCGCTGACTGAAATTGTATAGCATGGATCCAACATAACGAAGGTGCTCAGGACGGGCCATTTTCCTTTCTGAGCCTGGGGGAGTTCGCCAACCAGTCAGAGAGCAGGCTAAAATTTAAGGAGGATGCCATTGGTTTCGTGTGCCTGCCATCGAAAAGAGTACATCCTGAACTTGAACCAACCAAAGAATGAGGAATGAGTCAGCATAAAAAATAAGTAAGGGAGTGTCTGGGTAGCTCAGTAGATTGGGTGTGCAACTCATGATTTTAGCTCAGGTCATGATATCACAGTTGTGAGATCAAGCCCAGAGCATGGAGCCTCCTTGGGATTCTCTCCCTCTCTTTGTCCTTCCCCCTACTTGCTCAGACACCCTGTTGCCCTCTCTCTCTCAAAATAATCATTTAAATATAATTTAAAATAAATAAATAAGAAAAGTTGGGACACCTGGCTGACTAGGTGGAACATGTGACTCTTGATCCCAGGGTCATGAGTTCAAGCCCCATATCGGGCATAGAGCTTACTTGAAAGAGAAAGAAAGTTAAAAGTTAAAAAAAAAAAAAAAGCCTGGAAAGATACATAATGAAATAATGGGTGGTTTCTCAAGTTTTTACATGCAATTTTTATTTCAACTAAATTTTAGAATAGTTTTAGATTGCAAAGATAGTACAGAGTTCCCATATGCCTCATACTTGATGTCCCTTATTCACATTTTACATTAGTATGGTACGGTCGTCACAACCAATTCTGATACATTATCAAATAAGGTCCCTAGTTTTTTCATTTGTTTTTGTTTTATTTTAATGTTTACTTATTTATTTGGAGAGTGAAAGAGAACAGGTGAGGGACATAGAGAGATAGAGAATCCCAAGCAGGCTCTGCACTGTCAGCACTGAGCCTGATGCAGGGCTTGAACCCACAAACCATGAAATCATGACCTGAACTGAAATCAAGAGTTCAACACTCAATGAACTGAGCTACCTAGGCCCCCCATCAAATAAAGTCCTAAGTTTTTAGCTTTTTTTTTTTTTTTTGGTCCCAGGATCCCATCTAGGACAAATTACATTTAATCATTATAACATTAAGTACTGGAATTCATATATATTACTCATAAGGTATGTTCTTTATCAGGGATGTGGTCTAACTGACACAAAATTTGGCTCTAATTAGCTCTAATTTACCTAATCTGGAACATAAGTAGGAGTCAAGGCAGACTTTGGGTTTTCCATTTTGGATCTGGTGTGAGTTTATTCTTTACCTCCTTAGGTACAGAGAAAATTCTCTGTGTATAGAGAAATTCTTAGAGGCCAAATTTCTGGGGGAAATGGAGTAAGTGGTGCGTATGGGTGGTAATATTTACCTTCATGAAAAGTGCAAACTCAGGAAGAAACTGATCTGGATTTCTGGCCCAGATTTCAAGATGAGCACTTCAGACGACATGATGATCTACAGGAGACTACTTGGACAAAAGGTCACATGAGAAGCGGATTTTTGGGTGGATGAAAACAAGAGGCCCTCTTTCTCTCTTGCTCATAAACAAGGCCCTTTGCCCTTAACAAAAGCCATACATGACCTGCCCTTTCCGATTCTGATGCCTTACTTGGTGTTGCGTGTTCTGTTACATATACTGGGCCCTCCTCTTGGATAGTGGGCCAGAAATTGTGGTTCGGTAACTTCCCAGGCCAAGCTGGAGTGGAAGGAGTTTGAAGGGATCCTTGAAAACTACTGCAGGCCCCCTTGTCCTTAATCCCCACAAGGGATTGCTTAGGAAATGAAGTCCAGTAGAATAGTAGTTTCAAGTGGCCACATGTGAGATCGGGAGGGAGACAGAGACCAGGAATGCCTAGCGTTCATTTCCATCCACAAATGATCTAGCCTTTCACTGGGTGACTCTAGGGTCCTGAGAAGTTTAAAATCATGGCTTTAAATGCTAATTGTTAACTAGTAGTTTAGCTTTAAACTTCAAGAAGTTGTAATTAGGATAGTGCTGGTTGTAAGAGCCCAGGCCAAGTGTATTTAAAATATATAAAGGTGAATGTAACTCTTGATCTCAGGGTTGTGAATTTGAGCGCCACATTGGGGGTAGAGATTACTTAAGAATAAAATATTTTTAAAAATAACATATATATAAAGCAGAAATGCAAATGTAAAGACAAAGAGATTCATTCCATAGTTCCTTAAATAACTAAGTTGCTTATTTTATTCTTTAAGTAGGCTCCATGTCCATTAGAAGCCCAATGAGGAGCTTTGAACTGACAACCCTGAGATCAAGACCGGAGCTAAGATCAAGAGTCAGATGCTTAACTGACTGAGCCGCTCAGGTGCCCCTCATTTCTTCCAAGAAAGAAAAGACTTAAATCATACTTCACATTTAGAAGGCATTTTTTTGGGTAACAACCTGGAGGAAATAAGCATTTACAAAATATTTTGTTTCTGATCCAGATTTCATTAACACATTTTTTTTTCCAGTGCCCTGCTGTGTCCTGGGAATACAGTAGTGAACCCCAGTCTGCCCTCCTGGAGCTTTTGATTCCAGGGTAAGAAGCAGAACTCACAAAGTGCTGAGTGGCTCCTCGATAATGGGACATACACGGTTTAACATTTGCATACATGTTAAGTTCATCAAGCACCACTGAGAAAAGGTGCCCTTGGGATGTAACTTCAACAATCCACGGCTGCTTCCCTGGGTTTCATCATCTTGTAATCTACCCTTCAGCATGATGCAGATGCTGCTTTGACCCTGGTTCGGTGCTTGGCTGAATTTCTTCAATACACCTGGCTTCATCCACCCTTCCTGTGCCACAAATTGAGAAGGGCTTTGCCTTGGGTGGCATTCAAGGAAGGTTTTAAGAACGTGGCATTTTTTTTTCAGGGCACCTGCGTGGCTCAGTTGGTTAAGCATCTGACTCTTAATTTTGGTTCAGGTCATGATCTTGTGTTTCATTAGACGAGACCCGAGTCAGGCTCAAGCGCAGAGCCTGCTTGGGATTCTCTCTCTCCCTCTCTGTGTCCCTCCCCCACCTCTCAAAATAAAAGATAACATTAAAACAAAACAAAAAAAAAGAACGTGGCATTTTTCTTTATTTGTTTTCTGAACGATAGAGGTAAAATGTGTATATAGAATTCTTATTGGGGCGCCTGGGTAGTTTATTTGGTTGAACGTCTAACTTCCACTTAGGTCATGATCACTTAGGTTTGTGGGTTCAAGCTCTGTTGTTGGGCTCTGTGCTGACAGCTCAGAGCCTGGAGCCTGCTTTAGATTCTAGATCTCCCTCTCTCTTTCTGCCCCTCCCCCGCTTGCGCTCTGTCTCTCTCTCTCAAAAATAAGGAAACATTAAAAAAATTAAAAAGAATTCTTAACACAGCACTTACAAATGAGAAAGTTTCATAGAATTGTTAGGTAGTCCACCATTTCTTAGAAGGGAGGTACTGTTTTTCTATCTCCTGTGGTTGTTGGACCTACCCAGTATTTTTAAAAATAATCTCTACACCCAACATGGGGCTCAAACTCATGACCCCGAGATTAATAATGAGTTGTATATTCCACCGACTGAGCCAGCCAGTTTCCCCTGGGCCTCCCTTGTATTGATTTCTGATAAATGTTCCACTGGAATGCTAGGGGAGGGCTAGAAGTTTCATTTGGCAAGTGTTGACAAGTCCTAGTTGGTTCCCTATTAAGTCTGTAAGGAAAGTTGGCAAAAATGAAATGCTAACAGTTTATTGAAAAGACCTAAGGGGCTGGTGCCGAAGCTAGCATTACTCAGCCACTGGTTTTTGACACCTCAGCTGCCCTGATAACTGTCTCAAGAAATTGTGTTCTCCCATAAAGATAAACTTAAGAAATAATAGCTCCTGCAAGTTGTGACATGAGATATTACTAAAAAGGTGGAATTCATTGCTCTAAGGCAATGGGTTTCAGAGGGTTTAGTTTAGTTGGCTTAAGAAAGCAGAATTCGAAAGCATAGTATAGTTGGGAAGGAAGGTGAATTTGGCCCCAGAAACTGGGTTCAGATCTCTGCTCCGCTACTTATTAGTTTGACCAGGTACTGTGTAAAATCCAAATGATGAAATTCATCCAGCTTTCACGGGATGTTGTAAGTAACACGAAACTGCTTTGCAAAGTGAACATAATACAGTGAGATCAGGACTGAGACAGCCTTGTGTGTGTGTAGATTTCACCTGTGGTTCCATCCATTGACCCAACACCATCCCCTTAGAACACCATTAGTCACCCATGCTTAGGTTAATAAGCAGCTCTGAAAGAAATTGATCTCTTCAGAGTAGGGTGAAATTTCTATGAATACTATTTCTGAAATACTATTGTTTGTTTCAGGATAGACTCTGATGTCTGCTAGGACCTGAGTATCAAATGGAGACGGGCCTGCTACCTTCCTAGATTGTTCATTTGTACTGTGCTTAACATTTTCTCAAACAGCACCTAGTTCTCATAACCATAAATTCACATTCTCATTTTATGGATGAGCTAAGTGTTAGAGTGGTTGAGTGACTCAAACGCAGGCTTCTGACTACACCGGCTGCATTATACATCCCCAGAGAGTGAATTTCTCCCGCATGCCCTCAACCAAATTTGTTCCAATTTGTGGCTCCTTCCAGGGCTTGTGAATTGTGTAAAAGTGCATCAGGCAGGTCTAGGGCTGGTTCTGTACACTTGTGAAGAAGGTACTTAAATATTTAGAAAATGAACATCAAGTAAGGATCGCTCCTCTCCAGAGTCCAGCCGCCCCTATCGCGCATCGCGATTGCTGGTCCATCCCATGTTGCCCTGAGCGCCTCGGGCTGCAGTGCAGACGGAAGGCCAGTGGGTATCGCTGAGCTAAAATCGGGCTTCTAAGGTCGTCTATGCCCCAGCCCGACGGGGAACCGGAGCTCAGCTCGGAAAGGAGGCTAGCGTGCTGGGTCAGGGAGCGCTCGGACCCCAGCGCCACCGCAGCTGCCCAACGGACCCGGACGACTACAGTCCCCACCATGCCGCGCGGCTCCCGCACCCTTCCCGGCCCCCCGCCCGGCTCGGCCCAATGCGCGTGCGCGGTGGCGCCTCGGAGCGCTGACTGGGTCGGAGCGGCTGAGCCGCGGAGACGCGAGCCCGACCCGCGTTGGCACTGAGGTGGCGGGGACTGGCGGCGGCGGGGCGGCTGGACATCCCGCGCCGCGCAGGTGAGTGCGGAGGGAGAGGTCGGCGGAGACTCGCTGG